>NC_065518.1:16812358-17012464 GCF_006386435.1 Epinephelus moara | reverse complement strand
CTTGTTTATGGACTAACTTTGCACTTTAAGGGATGCCCGTTCACTTATGTTTTAACAGGTCTGACGCTACTATGTGCCCCGGCTGTATCTAGGCTAACGGCTAACATGCTAACTATTATTTTTATGTCACTAGTCACTTGAAACAAATTTAGGATGATAGGAGACAGGTTGAAATAAACCGAAATTTCCCTTTAAAGGCTTTTTTGGTGGGAGTTTTTCCTTATCCGCTGAGAGAGGTCCAAGGACAGAGGGATGCTGTATGCTGTAAAACCCTCTAAGGCTAATTGTGATTTATGATGTTTGACTTTATAGATCAAAATGAAAATACTATTTGTACACCCCCTTGAGTCATGCTTTGTGATTGGACTACAATGAACTTTGACTTGACTAATCTGTTAAGCACTTTGGGTTGCTTTTGGGTATGAAATATGCTATATAAATATATTTCCCTTGCCTTTTTGCCTCACCTAACAACATAACATATGGAAAATGCAGTTATTTAAACCATGATATGTTTTTCTACACCAAACCATGTGCTTGCCTGAACCTAGGGGAGTAAAGTAAGTCATTAACCTACATTGAAAATTTATATTGAAAGGTGAGTCGATAAATTAAGAGAGCTGAAACCATCATTTCCTGTGAAAACAGACGTATATCTTGAAAAGACACAGTACGTGTATCGAGCGTAAGTTGACACGCTGTCCTTGAACATCCATAACCAATGTTGTCGGGGTACCTACAGCATCATAGTTTGATGTTTAGGGCTTCTTGACAAGTTGGAAGTGAGAATGTGTTGGTTTTTTGCTAGTTTCGAGACAAGCTGGCTTGTGACAGACTGGTTTATATGGTCAACTGCTCCATGCATGCTACTGCAAGTGTTTACGTTTACATTACATACACTGCTACATGTAGCTACATGCTAACATCAGGGAATGTAATCCTGGTTGCCCATATTGTTATTTTTTTTCTCCCTGATTTCAGATCATAATCCTATTTAAGCATGTCCAGTTGTGAAGACTTAATTGGTGGTTTAGAGCAGGGGTGTCAAACATACGGCCCGTTAAAGGGTCCAATGAGACACACTGGATGATGCTGCACACCTAATAGTGATGCACTTCCGAAGGCTAAGAAGTGTCAGGTTCCAGGAGCAAGTTAAACAGTGAGTAGCTTTCTTCATGTAACATGCTGCCTCAGAGGTTTTTCCATCCTGACCAGAATACAGCTCACTGAAATTACAATGCATACCTATTCTGGTCATATATTAAAGATATTGTACATTATGGAAAATATTGTCAAACAGCAGCTTCGATACAAAAGAATTTGTATCAGACTTCTATATTAAAACAATGTTGGTGGCACCCTGTTGCTAAGACACTGTGAAAACGTATGATTTGTAAATGGCTTGTAAGGCAGGGAAACACTTAACCTGCTTCCTCAATAGCTTCCACTTTAGATTGGTGTGGAAGGAGCAGAAATGTATAGGAAAATGCTCCTGTAATGACTGACTGAATGCTGTTAAAACTGCACTTATTCTTTTGAAGACATCACAGGCTGTCATCTGTTTTGTTCTTTAAACTAAAAAAAGGAAACATTTGGACGTGTGTTTTATTTACAGGATATTATGCAATGGTTTTACTGGTCCGGCCGAGCTGCGATCAAATCGGACTGTATGTGGCTTATCAACTAAAATGAGTTTAACACCTCTGGTTTAGAAGCTTTTACTATTGATTTTTCACCGTAGAAAGTGCTGCTATATTCTTTTATACTCATTTCCCGGCTGCAATGATGGTGCAGAGCGGTACAGAGGAACGGAAGAACCTGAAACGCTGACCAGTCAGAGAGAATAGGCTCTTTCTGGGAAGGGGGCTTAAAGAGACAGGCGCTAAGGGTGAATTCAGGTGTTCCAGCGCAGACAGTATGAGGTAAATAATCTGTTTTTGAACATCAAAACCTGCTCTAGCAGAAACCCAAAATAGAAAGTATGAACCTGAAAATGAACATAATAGGTCCCCTTTAAAGAGTGACTCAGCACCCCCTGAACATCTTATTTTGCTGACCTTCGGTGCTTCAAAATCTTTTTATTCAACCTTTCTTTAATTTAGATTAAAAAGAAAATGGTAATCTTTGTTAGTGGCGTGCTGCTGTTACAAGAAAATTTCGTACATTTTTAATAAATTGTGTAAACCTCAAAGGGCCGTGCCAGTTTTTGGATATCTGTGCAGCATCGATAACGATCAGTGTTTTAAAGCTGGGACTCAAATGACTGAAAATCAGTGTGTCTTTGTGTCTGATAAGCTGGACTTCCTGAACTTTCATCCTCACAACCATAACCTGCAGCAAAAATATATACATATAAAAGACCATGAACTCTGAACTTGCAGGAAATTACATCCTAAAATGGTCATTCCATATAACAATCTTCAAACATAAAGCAGTATGATGAACAAATCCTGAAACAATACAACAGTATGGTGTTCTGTTCGCTACAACATGAGCTCACAACAGCATGATGCTCGTGGTCATAAATGCGAGGAGAAGACAGAGACAGACCACAGACATGACTCAAACTACTAAACTGTTTCTCTCTATCGTTCCCTTTCTCTCTGAGACTCTTGTCATTATCTCCTCACACCATGGCACAGACAACCACTTTGAGCATTGCTGCTCCATTTGTTCTCCCTTACAAAGAGATCTTTTCTCCCGGATGCCTGTGTCGCCACTGTTACAGGCTCCGGCGTGTTGTGCAGTTGTGCAGAGTGAGCTGTTGCCTTTCAATAGGATGCTCCGCCAAACAGTGTGCAACTGGTGAATAGCACCAATTTAGATGAGTCACAAAGGACCCATGGGAAGAGCAGCTTATTGTTTGTGTTAATGTTGAGAATTGGTAAGAGTTTTGTCCCAGATAAATAGCAGAATGTGAGCAGTCGGAGCTGAGAGTCTGGGTTATCAAAGGAGGAAAATGGAGGCTGGTTATTTTCGATAACTCCAGCTAACAATTCAGTTTAAAAATCAATCCAAGTAACTGCACTTTCAGAATACACACATCAAAACCACCAGGATGGGTTGTGGCCGTCACTGAGGACACTGAGGTCAGGTTTTAATGACACATTAGAAGTTTACATTATATTATTACACACTTATTACACATGTTGGATTTTTAAGGCTGATTCTGACGGTTAAGCCAGGGTAGCAGAGTGGCTCTGTCTGTCCATCACTTTGGTTCAGACTGAACAGCTGCTGGATGGATTCACATTAAATATTATACAGATATCCATGATCACCATACGCTGACATTTGTGGCTTTAACTGAAATCTCTCCTGAATCACACTGGCAAGACAATTGACACAGACAGGCATGTTCCACTCAGGATGAATTGTAGTAACGTTTTTTTTTTATCTAGCATCCATTTGCCTTTATCCAATATGACTAGACAATGTGAGCACACTAACCTGCTAAATTGAGATAATTAACAGGATGGATAGTGTAAACAGTAAACCTGCTAAACATCAGGATGCTAGCATTGTCACTGGGAGAATGCTGATGTTAGCATTTAGCTCAAAGCAACACTGAGCCTATGTACAGCCTCACAGAGTCGCTAGCATGGCTAGACTTTTGGTCTCGTTTAGACTAAGTATCTTAAAATGTGACTGGGTTTTAGTATCATTCCCCACAGTTACATATCATACATGCAGTGTGGAGGAGGCTTTGAATCAAATCAAATCAAATCAAACTTTATTTGTATAGCACTTTTCATACATTAAAAATGCAGCACAAAGTGCTTCACAGAATAAAAACAAACAAAAATACTACATACATATTGAAAACCTGCCCCTTCCAACCCCACATATAAACACAAACACACACATGCACACACACACACACACACACACACACACACACACACACACACACACACAGAGTCAATAGTCAATAACATAGCTGGGCACTGAGGAACGAGGAGAAAAACACTGCAGCAAATTAAATTTAAACGTTAATTTAATACATATAGATTTTTAAAACTTTTGTTTAATCTGGTGAAATTTAGTCAAAATTCAAGAGTGTTTTGGTTGTGGCTTTTTTTAGTCTGCATGTTTTTCGTCTTCGTCTTAACTTACTTCTATAAATAACCACATCTTAATGACGACAGGAGACTGCTTTACGCATTAAGTCGGCTCAGCAGCAATGCCAACGACCTAACGGTAAAACAACCGCGTTGCTACGCCACACTCGTTTCTCAAACCGAACATTTCACAACAAAGGCTTCACTTCCTGTTCTTTGTCAAATGTACGGTAGCTGCACAGGACCAATACGAAAATTTGCAGAGGTCAAATATACAAGAAAAAAGTAACCTCACATATTTAACAACCTATTTAACAACATTACACTGACACAAATTTCTCTCTGTATTGTAGCAAGTCATACCATCTAACAATGAAAGAACCTCATCACTGATAAATGGCGCTCACACTAAGTCAGTGATTTCGCAGGTGGGTTGAGTTGCACTAAAGGAGTTTCGGACTGGGGCAACTGTCATTTTAGTAGCAAAAGTACGTGCACGCTGATTGGCGTGTAGGTCTTAAAGTGAGGTGTGGTCAGGTGCATTGTTGGTATATTGCTATTTTGAGGCAGCAGAAATTGATTGTGCCACTTACAAATAAAAACCTGGTTTAAAGTCAGAGTAGCGCAGTATTTTCCTGCCATTTAAAGGATGCATTATTCAGATAATAAGATGCGCTTACGTAGGCGGGTCCACAAAGTGCATGCACTCAGCTTGTTACACACACAGGGACACGTGGATGGGTTGCAGATGGGTTAAATAATACATCTTTAATTAGGAAAATACTAAATACATTGACTAAAATGTGAACAGAGCAGAGCTTCAGAGCTGCTGTCCGATTCCTAAGAGATTTAAGCACATGAATGTATGTGGAGTGGAGCAGCGTCACTTCATTGATAAATTCAAAATTTAAAAGCAACGTTCTTGGTTCCTCAAGTTTACAACTACAGTTTTAAGTTTGCTGCTTAAATGTCCCACAATATTTGCTGCAGTGACATTACTTCTCTAACTGCATCACTCTCAGCAGAAAACCGCTCACTTCTCCAATTTGCCTAAACTGCCATGCAAATAGCAGTCTGCCAGGTGCAGGCACACCTGGCTTTTAAAGGAAATGGGAGACGACACTCTGATTTGTTTCATTCATGTTACGCCTAAAATACACCTATGATTAAGTGAGGGACTAAATACAACCCCTTTGTCCCTGCTGCCTTTCTTTGTGCCAGGATTATGTGCCATTTAACTTGCAAAAGTGGAGTCGGACACACCCTAAATGCACTTTAGATCATGCACTGCAGATCTTTTAAATAGGGCCCTTTGTCTCTGAACTGTGGCATGGAAACAACAAACATGGACGACTCAAAGCTTTAAAAAAATGAACTTTCTACTCAGATTTTATGCACATGATGGTTTGTTCAAAAAACTATGATAGTTTTCCTAGAAATAACTTTAAAAACATTGCAGTATGTTCCAATATATTAAATTGTAACCCCTTTATTGTGATCTGTGTTGTCTCGACAGACTCTTGCCGATACACCAATAATATACTCTATTTATACCGACTGACCTCGGGGTGATTCATTCAGCTACAATGAATCAGTGGATGAACGTATGATTGCAATTATAGACCCTTACATCATCAGCCAGTGTGTATGTGTCTGTCCTCCTCTTCCTCTTCTATTGTGCTATTGTGTAGTATTTGTAGTGTCTGACCTTCAGATGTACACTTTGAGAATGCTTTATGTTGCAGCCTTGAGTGTTGGGTGTAGAGATGGTCTCATCACAGCTTTCATTATCTCCAACATTTCCTTTGCAAATAGCCCGATACTTCAATCCAAGCAGGCAGCGAGGATAGTAAGACAGAGACGAGACAGAAAGCGGTGCTGGCAGGCTGCTGGTCCCAAAGTTATGAACAAAAGGTGAGAAATGTTGCCAGCTGCAAAGCAAGGGCTGAAGTGTTAAAGAGGTGATAGCCGAGTAGAGACGGGGATAACATCTTAGATTTCGTGGTGATGGAGAAATCTCCTAACATGAGAGACTTGAATGAGTATTTGAACAGAGATTGGACTGAGGAGGAGAACAAAGGGTATAAATAGGAAAAAAGGGAAGTGATAAGAAGTCAAGGGGTGTTTTGTAGCTTCGCAATACTGAGGAAAAATAGTCCCTCTGAGAGCAAAATTGGAGGGCACATGAATTGTTTAAGTGGAGGGCTGTCAGAAATGGCAGAGGAAAAAGTGTTATGTACTGCAAGGGCGTTATTTAAAGATTGCAATGCCAAAGTAAATGGAAACAAGTAATGGTGGCGCATTGCCATACTTAAGCACTTAGATTGAATAACTTCCTTTGTTTTGTCTCTAAAGTTTGAATAGAGCGAACCATCAACACGTCACTTAGGCATCCTGGGCATGCACTGTGAGATCAGTTTATTCACTGCTATTACTATGGTCATCTACTTAGGTCAAAGGTCAAGTTAGTTCTCAAGTGAACCCCCTGTAGATGTGAGCGTTTGTCCAACATAAAAGATAAGTGTTTTTTATCTTGGATTGATGATGTCATTGATGAATGATGAGGCTGACTGCAGGAATGTCCGCGGACTGAAAGGTCAAACGCTCCAACACATCTGTTGTTCGTTAGCACTTAAAATTAAGATTTATCAATATCTAAAATACCACTAGCTTGCATAGAAAAAATATGTTTTGTGTAGAATGAATACTCATCGCTTGGAAAGATTTTTCTTTTGTCATAAGGAAAAAGGCTTAAGGGATAGGTTTGGATTGTTCCAAGAATACTCGCATGGCATGTGTAAAGGTTTATTGGTTTCTGTAATCGTTCCTTGCGTCTACATTGTACTAATGCCTTCGTAAGTTTAGCAGAAGCCAAATCAAGTGGACATTTCCCATAATTATCGGTGAAACACTGCATGGATGTAAGTGTGCAGAAATCTTTTTCTACCAGTCTGGAGTTATTGATGTTTCCAGCACCTTGCCAAGACCAAGCTGGGTGGAGTGGTAGTTATTCTACATCAACATTATTAGTAAAAAATCCCTATTTTAGTTTCCATGGTCTGTTGTGGAGCTACGGTGGAGGACAGTACAAAAGACACACACATCCCAACATCCGATGGAGTTGGTACTGGACTGTCTGGCAAAGTAGAAAACAAATAGGTCTGCACACCACGCAGCTCTAGTTTAGAAGGATATTAATGCAGAGTGACGTTTCAAGCCCTTGGCTCATCTATTTTTCTACTGAGCTACAGTAGGGGGCCATTTCAGCGACAATGCACCAGCAACAAACCTACACATAACTACCAGGATGAGGACACCAACATGATCTGGCAAACTCAGACTGCTCCACTTACATGTTAGCTTTGGCTCAACTTAAAGTGGCTATGATCAGCATTTTTATTATAACAATGTATCAAATGACAATGGGAAACATTCCTAATGGACGCACGGAGAATTACCAACTAAATCTGCTCTCCTCCGCTTTATGGAGCTTCACAGCGAGTGTTCATTCATTATCTATCTGTTAAACTAGCGTCCTTTTTTGGGCCATGGCAGACAGCTGTTTTCAGAACAGAGCTCCTGTCAGCACCAAACAGCATACAGACATACTTAGTGACTGACTGGTAAATATGGGGAGCATTTAACAACTTAAGAGTAGATATTTCCGTTAGGAGTTAGCTATCAAAAACCGAGTTCAAAGGAAAAAGAATATTGAACTTACATTTGCAGGGTTATTTCGGCTAATCTCTACAAGCATATATTTACATATGAATGCAGATACATTTTAAAAAGCTGCATAGTTATTGGGGTAGCAGTAGCTCTATCCATATGGACTTGGCCTGGGAACCGGAGGGTTGCCAGCTTAGGTCCCCATCCGGACCCAATATGGAGTGTGAATTGGTAGCTGGCAAAGCCAGTTCACCTCCTGGGCACTGCCAAGGATCCCTTGAGCAAGGCACTGAACCCCCAACTACTCAGGGCACCTGTCCAAGGCAGCCCCCTCGCTCTGACATCAGAATCAGAAATACTTTATTGATCCCCGAGGGGAAATTATTTATGTTACATCCTTCCATTTATCCATTCATCCCTCCTGGATTTATCCATCCAGTATATATTCTTATTTTTCTTCTTCTTCATAATATAAAGCTAACTCATCATCAGACGATATCCGATGGGTTCGGACATTTTGGACAATACACTCAGGGACTATTTTACCTGCTACTCAAACGTCATTAGTCATCACTATTTGGACTATAAACGGACTGTTAATAGAAAGCGGAACACTTGCTTCGTCACCTACAGATTCTGCATGCATATACAAAATCTGTTTATAGAGATCATATTAAGATAAACTTGAAGATTTTAGAATATCAGAACTTGTCCTTTAAGGCTGCTCTGATGCTTGCCGTCCTGAGAAAAGACAAAATGTACCTTAACTTTATCAGCTATGTTAAAAAAAAAAAAAAATGAAACATGACACGTTCACACTTTAGTTAATGTGACACTGACCTTTAAGTTAGAAAAGATAAGATTCTCAGTGAAAGACAGCTCTGCTAAAAAAAAATGTATAAATGGAATTCTTTTATAGATCACTTTAACTCATTGCAAACTTTGCCACACAAATAATCTCTGCTTGTTTATTTATTTTTTTTGATTTTTTGATTTTTTAAAATTGTATTACATATTCTTGTTTTTCTTTAATTATTTTTTTACTTTTAACATATTTATTCTAAATTATTGTTAAATTATATTATTATTTGTACATTTATACATTACAATTACTAGTTATTTTTATACAGAGATAATGTTTTGTTGTTTTCTTGTTGTTGGGTGGGTGGGGTCCCTCTTTGAGGCCCTTAAAGAAGTTCATTTCGCAACAAAACTGGGAAAGACATGTTATTTTAGACCTGTAATTTTATACTTAATAAAAATGTATGAATAAAAAAAGAGGCTGACCTTTTTCAACACGCTGTCCAGTGTCTCCGGACGGCTGATGTCAAAGCAGATGAGAACAGCGTCTGAGTCAGGATATGCTAACGGCCGCACATTGTCATAGTAGGCTGAACCTGTGGGTAATAAACACACAAAGACATGACCAACTTTTCCAGGCGGATTATATGTAATTTAGTTACTTTGCAAGAGAGTTAACTTTTTTATCACAGAGCGAGTCATTCAGGGCACCTTTGGCGGTAATAACTATGATTAAATGTAATCACCATGAACTAAACCACTCTGCAGATGACAATGAGTGGGTGTGATTCATTGCTTTTGGAACGAAACAGAGGGGCCTCGTCCACAACCCCTGGTCTGTTCGTCTGACGGTCTTGAATGAGCCCACGGACAGACAAGTGACAGTGATATAATGAATGGCTCACACAAAGCGTCACCTGGTATTTCAGAATGGCATGTTTTTTTGCTGGGGGGCCCGGCTGAATTGAGCATTGTGACCTGGGCAAGGGGACACATTCCTATCCAGAGGGGGACAACATTCCCTCTGCGTTTGCCTCATTGTCTCCAACACTACGTGCTTTTGTCACCGTGCGCAGGGCTTTGGCAACTTAACAAAAATGTGTGTGGTAGAAAATTCCCATAGTCCCCGACTGAATGTGAATTGCTGCCACTCAATCAGCACAAACAGAAAAACACAACTCACACATAGAAGTTGTTTTCAATGTAGCTCAACTTTAAATTTTAAAGACACTGAAGGAGACTCTTATTTCTCTTTAACCTGTCCCTGGATTAATTGTTCAGTTAACACCAAGTATATGTCAAATACATGTTAAAAAATAGCTCATTTTATTCCTATAAAAGTTCCCCTCTTTTTCTGGAAAACAATAATATATTTTCATTGACTCATCCTGCACTCAGTGACAAGTTAAATGTGACAAACTCATAAGTGAACACTTGACCGTTAGCTTGTACTAACTTAGCACTGTAGCTAACGGGAAGAGTAGCAGGTGTGTGTTCGATGCTTTTGCTTCAATGAAACATAAAACACTTTGCTTATATTTTTAATTGTATGTATCTGTGGACAAATGTATCCATTTAATTTATGACAGAGTTGTTTGGAGGTAAACATATCTACAGCTCAAGGTTACTATGGTTTTGCAGGCTAAAACTAGGGATGTGCGCTATTGGTCAGCTAGTCCAACTTTTTATGCCCAAGGCACACCCCGGAGCAGGCCAAAATCTCAAAGCACACCTGTATTTATATCTGTGCAGCTTCTATAACGTGTGTTATCACTCGTATCACGACATAAGACAATAAAAATAAGAAAAAATAAAATGGCTAGCATTTGTGATACTGTCAACTGACATTATTTTTGTCTTTTCTTTTGGTGCTAAGTTGCCAATCGGGGCTTTGGATGTTTCACACTCTTATAAGTCCCACGTTCGGACAGCAATAAAGGTTTTTTAATTAAATTAAATTACATTTTTTAGCTAAAATTTGCCTCTTTATTAGGAAATGGGTGCACACAACATACTTATACAGTCAATTAAAAATGAATTCATAACTTTTTGTATAGGCCGAGGTTGAATATTGTATTAATAATGTGTGGTTATCACAAAATCCCACGGCACACCTGGCAAACCATTTAAGAACCACTGGACTAGTCGATTAAACGTTGCTACCCTCGTTATTCGGCACAAGTACTAGTCGGTTGATCTTCCTATCAAAATTATTATTATTTTATGCAATTTGTTCCCAATAAATGTTTCTGTAAGATGTATTTTCCTGAAGAATATACATAATGTTAACTTTTATTTAGTGAGCTGTTTTCATGTACTGTAGGATAATTTGCAATGTTCATAACGCACGTTGCAAAGTGCTGCTCATTTCAGCAGCATTAAAATACGATTTTGTCACTGAAAAATGTGAGTGATTTAGTGTTCATCATCAATAGCTATGTTTCCATCCAAAAGTGATTCGAATCATTGGGAAATGCGCATTAAAAGAAATACGAATCCTGTGTGTGTCCATTAAATGTATGGACTTTGGTGAAAACTACGAACTGCGAGTTTTCCGCAGAACCGGAATCAAAACAATTCTCGCATTCTTCTTCTTCTATGTTTTCTGGCAGTTGGCAACCAGCTTATAAATGCATTACCGCCTTCCCGACCCGGAGTGTGGATATCACCATGGAGAGAGGTGCGCTACGTCAGACTTAATTCGAACATAACTGTTTCCATCCTCCCTTTTGCGAATCAACATTTTTTCGAATCAACCAAAACCTGGCTAAAGCGAGCGTATTTTAGTTTTTGCGAATCAGGGGATTTTAATTCGAATTTTGGCGTTTCCATCATAATTTTCTGATGTGATACTTCTAGATGTGCATCTAAACAGGCCGATGGAAACATGGCTACTGAGTCAGGTCACTGTCTGTGTATTGTCAGTGCACAGTCTGAGCAATTTGCAGATTAAACTTCATTTGATTTACTCATTCACTCACTCTGCTACTTATATATTTACTACTTTACCTCTAACTTTTGTTTCTGGTCTACCCCATGCTATCTTACGTAGCTTGTTCCCCTCTACATTGTTTCACCCTCTTATTAAGTCGAGCATCCGCACACCATTACATGAGTGATGGTTTTGTCACAATCAGGGTGCACTTTTCTACTACCTCTACCATTGAACGATGCGTCTAGTACATAAGACAATTTTGATAGATCTATTTTTCATACAGTCTTGTTTCATTTGTGTGTTTTTTTTTAATATATAAAAAGAAAAATGTGAGTAATGATTTCAAAAGTATCTTAAAATATAAGCATTTTTTGTACAGTGTTAAAAGAATTGATCAATTTTGACTGTTTTCTGAGTGTACTTACTTTTAGACTAGTTGACAAGTTTACGTTTAAATGTCAATTATTAGTAATGTATTTTTGATCACCTTTAATCAGTTGTGACTATTACAACTTTACAAAACAGTCCAAGTTGTAAACCCATCCCCAATTCAACTTGATTATCTGTTTTAAATTATTTGAAATAAAGCTGAAAGCACCATATAAATCTGGCACAATACCTTTTATTGCAAAATAAAGCACATATATACAGTGCAAACATACTGTGTGTTTTCACTTTCTCATGAGCGATTCACAAGAAAATAAAATAAAAAAGAGGATGTGTTAACAATAATTTTAAATCGGGGGATAAATGTTATCCTGACAGATAATATGGCCAGGATTATTCTTTAAGCTCCCAATCGTTTTGCACTTTGATTACACAACACCAACACACCTGGAGGGCAATGCACAGGTACAGTGTGTGTGCCCAAGCCAGCAGCTATATTTACCACAATTTGTGTCTGGCTGTCATAATCTGGCCCCAAAGCAAACCACGTGTTTGTGCATGTGTGTTGCTTTGGTCAAAAATGTCAAATTAAAGGCCACGACCATTTTCCCCCCTCACTCTCTGTACGACTAATTCCTGCTCCTGGGTTTCACACATTCTGTATTCACACATGCACATTCTCTCTGAGCCTTTTGTGCTTTAACATTTCTGGGTGTAGATCGAGTTTAACACAGGAAATGAGGACGATTAATTTAATAAAAGGCGAAGGGCGCAGGGGTGAGCGGAGGTGCATCCGACAGTTCCCATAAACCACCCGTAGGTCTCCGCAGCTTCCATATACGCCCACTGGCAGCAGCGTACAGACAGCTGTAGCTCAGCTTCACACAGTCAGCTCCACCTCTGCATCAGACGGCAGCTGTGATCATCCATAATGTTAGAAAGTTTCAGTCTTTGTCTCCGTAAAAAGTTCAGAAACAGCAGCCATTTCTTTTTTGAAGTTAGTGACAGTGTTTGTGCCAATGCCCCCGCTGTAAATCCTTTAAGTCCGTGTTTCTGCCTTTGTGTAAAACAACAACAGATCTAAGTCTGAGTCCACCTGAAGCCAAACAAAATATTTTTATGAAATACTGCTGGCCTAATCTGGGCAATAGGACGGGGCGCTGTAAAAGAAGTCATTTGCGGAGCTGCTTCGTCAGCATTTCTGCAGGTACACCAGACTTATATAGGCTACAGCTATGCAGAGTAATGTCTTTTGGTCAGCTGCTATCATTAGAACTCGTGCCGACTATTGCAAAATATGATGCATTTGTCCACACACCTACAGTTATAACACATACAGAGATAAACAACATAAGATTTATTAGTTGTTTACAGTTTCCACATTACATCATTTTAACTTCCTTTGAATTTATCACATGACTGAGTGGCAGTTATGGCTGAGCACCAGAATGTCTCTGATTGGGTGAATATCATGGAAATGTCAAAGATAACTACTTTATTTCCTGATTAAGAGTCTTTGAGATGAAATGTGCATATATGAATTAAGGATTTTAACTTGCAGTCAGATTGCCTCTGATGCTTTTTAGACTGCCAGCCAATACCACTGACTTCCATTAAAGGTAAGGTGGACGGTCGTTGGTTTTTTTAATTCTTTTTCAATTACTTTCCCTATCCCGAAAAGCACCTGAGTTTTTTGCTTCAGCATCACCACATCACCCACACCACATTTCTTGACCCAGTGCAACATTCAACAACATTTTGTTTTTCCTCACGAGTGCCTTTATTTTTCAACTTAAAAGTATCCCAGCCAGCACAATTCTTCTTTCTATTCTTGGAAAAACAAAGGGATTCTTATTAAAAATGTTCGGTTATGTTATGTGTTTATGTAGAAAAAGTTTTGACCAATGTATCATTACCATTGTTAAACTAGGCTAATTTATACAATGGTAATGATACATTGGTCAACACGTTATCCAAACAAATATAGCATGCTAACATTATTAGCGCAAGCCTATGGCATTTTACATTGTATAAATTAGCCTAGTTTAAAAATGGTAATGATACATTGATATATTGACCAATGTATCATTACCATTTTTAAACTAGGCTAATTTATACAATGTAAAATGCCATAGGCTTGCGCTAATAATGTTAGCATGCTATATTTGTTTGGAAAACGTGCTTAGTATAAGACAGTTGTTTGCGGGTGAGTTGTAATGAAGCAAAATTTTGTGCCGTTACCTTTGTTAAATGTTGCTGTTGTCCCTGGTTTTATATGAGAAGAGGAAAAGTCCACTAGCTGCTAGGCTAATTTATACAATGTAAAATGCCATAGGCTTGTGCTAATAACATTAGCATGTTGTATTAGTGGGGAAAATGTGTCCAGATAAAGACAAGTGTTTGTCCGTGAATGCTGCGAGTTATAGTGAAGCTGATTTGTGTACTTGTGTTTGAAACTGTCTCTATTAAGCCATGTTTAATGTGTGTTTTGAATCAAGTAAACTTTACAGCACCTAACAGAAACCCTGCTGCTGACTAGTGTTTTTGAGGTGCACAAGTATAAATATAATCTATAAAGATAAACTGTATTTGTGTACAAAACTTTCTCTTGGAATAAGACTAGAACTGTTTCAAAAATTAAAATATATTACTAAAATAACTGCTGGTTGGTGGATAAGATACAAGCCAAGTTAAACACAACTCTTGTTCATACCACTGCTCCACCAGTTTCTCCTCCTTTTCAATGGTAAAAGAGAACTGAGACTTTTGCACGTTCTTGCACCTCCATGTTTACTGTCTACCCAGTTCGCTGCTTCTTCTCGGTGCTGGAGAAAGCGCAGATATTTTTCAGTGTTTGTATGAACCAAGACTAGGAACTTAAAATAACATCAAGCATTTGATTTTTGCGCAACAGCAAGAGAAGACGACTGATTTAAGTCAGCTCAGACTGAGTTTATGACCAACTTACACTAAATGATCGAGATCACGGGAGCAGGTACCAACTAAGGTAACTCTCATGACTTTATTCCAACACTGGAAATTCGTCTGTGACAGCGAAGTCACTTGAAAGGTTGTTGGTGTAAGGCCTGCATGAGTGAGAAACATTTTTCACTCATGATTGTGAAATAACCCCTCAAACAATTTCTATTTTGTCAAGAGAGAAAAGCCTGAAAATACCTTCACCGAGGACACACTGTGAGTCACTTTGCCATCACTTTTTTTCTTCAGTGTGCTCAGTATAAAACCTCAGATACAAACAAATTAAGTTTCTCCCAAACTTTTCCCCCAAGGCAAGAAGGAAAAAATAAAGAGCATGGCAGAATGCTCAATAAAAACATAATGAAACTCTATTATGCTTTAATGTAATTTTAAAAAGTAATTTTACACAACCTCCCTCTACTCTTCTACATTTTTTCAAGCAGAAATAATGAAGGTGGAAATCTATTCTCCATTAAAAAATGTAGGACACACAACAGAGTTAGACAACAACATGATGGATCACGAATCTTTTAAAATAAACTGATTCACAAAAACTGTCCTTGGTGCTGATCTGGGCCCAGCTGCTCAGGAGTAATTGGATTAAATCTTGAAAATAGGTTGTTCACAAGGATTCTGAGATGGGATTAGATCACATAATCCAGTTTTGTTTTTTATTAATACAACCAATAGTTAACCAGGTATGTCTTGCTGAGATCAACAGTCTCTTCTTTAGGGGAGACTCCACCAAGACAGCAGCATAAAAAACATTATACAACAAGAACCACAAGAAAAACATATAAGATATATATTGACATGTCGCAATATTAGAATACATTCACACAATGTCAAGTACCAGCTGATTCATTTACCCTTGTACATATGGGAGCTTTGAAATCAGGCAGACAGACCAATTCTCTTAGTTTAAAATCTTTTGAAGGCTATTCAAAGTGATGGGAGCAGAGCACATAAAAGCTTTCTCACCCAGCTCAGTCCGTGCACAAGAAACAAACAACAAGACTAAATCTAAAGATGTCAGACTGTAACTAAATCACATCTCTGTTCAATCAGAGTGCAAATGTGTTCACCCAGTATGGCTTTATAAATGTTTAAAACTTTTTTGTAGGATTGGGACACCTGTGTTTTAAACAATCAGAGTGCGTCAGATGCGAAAAATACGTATTTTAACTTTGATTTATCACTTTATATCAATTATAGTGACAGTCAAAAGTTTTTATTAGTTGCATTACCAAAGCTGTTTTCTGTCTCTTCAAATTGGGGTGCTTCCAGACCTAGAGTTCACTTCCTTTGGTCCGAATTAGGGACTAATTTTGTCACAAAGTTGTATAATTGCATAGAGTTGGTTCATGTTCTCACAGCAGCATTTACAAGCGAACCAGATCAAATGCCTTGTGTGAGAAAGTTGCTCTTGATTGGTCAGAATTTCCATGCGGGAAAAATCCAGGAAGTAAACAAAACATTGAAGAAGAGTACACTTGCAAGATAAATGTGACACTTTCTAATGTCACAATAGAGGGACAACTACGCAGGTTGATTTTAGCGCTGCTCATCGTGGACTATATTGCTGTCATTGTTCATTTTAGTCAAACCATACAGTTTGAAAACGAGGCGTGGCTCCAACTAGAAAACAATGTTTTGATGCATTGGATGTGCTGAATGTGCATATTAAGGCAGTACAGGAGGAGGTGCACATTAATAATCCTCCAGGACTGTAACATGCTCATGTTTAACCCAAACAATGTGTCATGTGACTGCAGTTAGTTCAGATCCAGGTCGGAACACGTTCTCACCACAAACGAACCGCACCAGAGTTCATTTGTAACCAGACCGAGACCACCTCTTCAAGAAGGTCTCGGTCCGGTTGTTTTGGTGCACACCTGAGTGTGATTGCTGTGTTCACACCTGCCCAAACAAACCGCACTTAGAGGGCAAACGAACTTGAGTTTGATTGAACCGACCCAAACAGGGCAGGTGTGAAAGCACCCTAGACAACCCTTTTCCCTAGAAAATGTGTTTGTATGTTACTTAACAGCTTTCTTAATTATGTTACTGTTGCAACAATCATGTTCAGAGACGATGTGTCTGTCAGGTAACGAAACACAATGTTCATGTTGTAGTAGGCTTCAGAAGTAGGTGATTGGGGAGGATGATGGATGTACAAAGTGCAGGACTTTAACACCAGTACCCCATGGTCATGTCCAGACACCTGTCTTTTAGGGTTAGACGACAAATTCACTTTAGTTAAGGTTCGGAAAAGATTTGGTTTTGGTTGCATTTTAATGAAAAAGGTAATAAAAAATAATGCTGTCGTCACTATTGAATAAACTTAATTTGCTCTGCATTACATTTCCCTCAAAACCCATTTGCAGTTTCAGATTACTTGTATATAAACATATTGTCTAAGAGACAGAGCAAAATGAAAATGTAAGGTGAGGTGTTTTTCACAAACCTACACTGTGTTATGTACTGCCATTTTAGAGCACTGGTTATCTGCATTTGGTAATCTTGAGAAGTCTGTATCTTGATCAGTGTTATCCATTCCAATGTTGCTTTGAAATACCCACACAGAGTTAAGATGGATTACCTGACTGGTAATAGCCATAGCAAAACATGGGATTTCCAAATCCAGATCATTCTGATCCAGATTAATTTCTTGAACTGGGCCCTGCAGGCATGTAAACAGTCATCAGTGTTATCCAATGCAGCATTATGGTACCCACTCTCACTTTGCTCCGTCGTAGTCCGGCCACCCGTTGAGACAACGTGAGCTGTTTATTTAGCAGCCCGTCTATCGAGTTTAGCAGATTGCTTTTCTCTGGTGAATTCAGTTAGCTGGTACTCCTTCAGCAGTAATATAGTTGTTTATTGTTCTGCCAAGTCCTTCTCTGTTCAGTCTACCTAACACTGCCAGAATAAACAAGCATCAAGACTCTCCTGAGATTCAAGTGTGTCTGCGCTTGAATCCTTCTCCTCCTCCTCTTATCAGTGGTTCCAAAAACAGATACCTTCCAAAACCAGCTTTGAAGAAATGTCTTATTACATTAAGCTGTCAAAAGCTTTTAGTTTGTGTCATCAACCATCCCGACAACATACAGGAGGGTGTGCCGATGTCACAAATGTTTCTAATAGTGATAGTATATTCTGAGAAATACACTTATTACTTTCTTTCTGTGAGATAAAAGATTGATACTACTGCGGTTAAAGCAGCTATAATCAACATTTTCATATTAACAATAGATCACATGTTTACTTGTTTGTGAAAGAGATTGCTCATAGAGATTAATCCGCCCACTCTGTAGCTCTCCTCAGCTCTACAGAGTGTTTTAGTGTTTTCAGCTGCTTTACTTTTCTGGACCACAACTTAAGTGTTTTGGTTCACTCTCACCACACGCTTCAGCATTTTCAGCCACAGCACACAGCTGTTTACAGTGAAAAAATGTCCAATAAACCCACAGTACACTACCAGGTCAGCACCAAACAGCAAACAGGCAGAGTTAGTGACTAGCTGGGGAACATAGTGGAGCATTTAAAGTTAAGGCCCAGACATACCAAGCTGACAATAAAGAACTAATGGCGAGGAAGGCTAACTGCTGCATTGCCTCACGTCGCCTGTGTCCTGGCCAATAAGTAGTACTTGAACACACCACAAAGACTTCAGCCAACGGACAACAAGCACGTACTTTCTGCACGTGTGAGAGGGAAAAATTCTCTATAACAGCCGTAGTCTGTATTTGTCATTCAAAAAGGGAAACCAGAGGACCAACAGCATGGATTAAAGGCGCTAGTTAGCTGGTTAGCACATTCACAGCAAAACCCAATGCTGAAAGAAGAAATAATATTTACCGTGCGCCAGCAAACAACAACACAAACAATTACGAACCCCATGGCAAAAAAATATTCTTACCTAGTATAACAAATTTGTTTCAATCTCACAACCTCTTGATTTTAGCTATTTGTTTACTTTCCTCACTTTTTTGTCTCTTGTGAACCAAACTGAACTGCCAATCAGAATTATTTCTGTAAACCATGGGCTCCACCACCTCGGACGTTGATTCAACATGCTGAGTTGGCCGAAAAACAGCTGACAAAGGCTGACTAGTGCCAACGGTGTGAGATGCACCAAAAAAGTAGGGTGACAAATGCCCACCGACAGCCCGGTATTGACCAATGGCCGACCTTTGGCTTGGTGTGTTAGGGCCATTGGATATTTCCCTCAAGAGTTAGTGGGGAACAAAATAAAGCTAAACCAAGAGTGAATGTTGGACTTAAATCAGGTGGCAAGAAGTACGACTCCAAATTAGAACCCAGTTAGAGGCAGATACTGGATTTTAGGGACCCATGCTGAAATCAATATTAGGGAGTAAAAGAATTTCGATAGTGGTATATTAGCCAATATTACATATACATTATACAGATATATACAAAAACAAACACACACTTGTGACGTCAAGTTGGTGCGTCAAGGTCGGATGTGGTTGAGGTTAGAGCAAAGCGGTCGTTGTTAGGGCTATTAAGAGCCAATCTTGGATATTCTCTGAGATTAAAGTGGGAAATTTTGGAGAAAAAACTCATCAATGCGCTGCCAGGAAGTCAGGGGACGTTGTAAGAGCGGTAGAGTCCATGAAGGGAGTAGGATGTAGTGGATGGATAGCACCGCACTCTCATATACGAGACTAGGGTTTGAGTCCTGTGTGAGTCACTATTGGCTTGTTATTTTTAGACTCAGTTGACTTATTATTTTCAGTTTTTAGGATGTGTAAAGCTGCTGAAGGTACACTGTGTTCATGAACGCCCAGGAATATGTTTAGGCAGGGTGTAAATATCATTGTTGACTGGGCTGTGGACACCTGGGTTCGTAAAGCATCTACCTATTATATATACGTTATGTATTAAATACTTCAAGGGTAGAAAATCAAGAAATCACTCATGCTTGTAAATGAATTCAGCTGCACTGTTACTCCTAAAACTGCTATTAGCATAATCTTGGATAATGGTGGTGCTTAGTCGACTCTTCATAATAAGAACAACACACACACACACACACACACACACACACACACACACACACACACACACAGACTGTAGCCCTCAAGGTTCCATGATGTCAACTAATCCATGTTCAGCACTCGAGCAGCGGCTAATGTGTATTGATCTGTGAGCTTTTTTGACCCTCTCTGGGACCTGTAGTTTGATGCCCCTCATGGGAAGACTCCTGCTGTTGTAGCAGCCGCACAAAGAAACTTCAGCCCATCTGTCTCTGTCTAAAAACCTCTGATCAAGAACAAACTCAAAAGGACACTCAGCCACTGGAGTACGAAACTATCTCAAAGGACAATGAGTGTCATTTAAAGTGTTTACAGCTCATTTACTTGCAGCGTAGCCACCGTACATACCGAATAACATTTTTGTTTTCGTAAACTCCAGGATGTAACAGATTGCATACATTTCATTTTTGCTTAAAACGGAGCCAAACAAAATGTCAAACATGTGTTAGATGTGCGGCCGCTGCTCAACGTTTGGCACAGTGACGCACAACAATCTGGGAAGCAGCAACACCACGCTGTGACTCCACATGGGGTTGTCATGCTTTTGATGTTCCGTCCTCACAAAAAGCTGTTTCCTTTTTTTGCTCTTGTGCGTTCCGGTGCTCGCAACAACAGGCTGGTAATCGTGTACCGTCCATGCCCTCTTGTAATTTTATGTAATCTACTTGTGTGCTGCTTCTGACGGACATATCTCTTAGCTCAGAGAGGTCCGTCCTTTATAAATGTAATGTTGTCTTTTAAGAGAGCTGAGTTTCTTGCAGTTATGATGAAGCTAAATTTAACTACATCCATGCACAGACACTGGTATGTAATCCACCTTAATGACACGACACTGGGCTGCATTACAGGAGTGGACAGGTTTGTATATCCTGTTCTGTCACTAACATATAATCCCTTAAGTGAGATCCTTTAATTTTCGTTTGATGTCAAGTGACGCCCATAGCATGTACGGAACATGTCGTACAGACAAATGAAACAGTCAAGGTACACTAGGCAGGATGTTCCAATTCAGGGAATGCAAATGTGATTAAATTGCTGCTTTTCTGAGGAGTACAGCTGTAACTAACAATTATTTTCATTATCACAATTTTCTAGAACTGAAAGTGACATATTCAAAGAGCTCATTTCGTCTGACCAGCAGTCCAAACAAGCTGGAACTGAAGAATGAACAGTGAGTGTGTGTGTGTTGCTCTCTATGAATGGACGATAATTTTAATTTATCAAATTATCACCATTGTGAATCTCTTATCAACCTAAATTTACTCTCATCACAGTTTTCAATACGTATATTCTCTGAATCCCACAATTACACTCAGAAACAACCAAAGACGTCAGACGTTCATCAAAAACAGTCAAGTACTTTTTAAAACAGCCCGAATTTGAGTGGTTCTGCCATAACGAACAGATATATGACAAGAACGAGAAAGAAAAGTAATTGAAAATGGAAATTAAATTTATGGAAATAAAGGGCTCGTTAGGGACAGAGCACCTGCCACAACAAGCGAACGCATCATCTGCGGTCATTTTGACTTGACCAGCGGACTTCACTACAAGCTGATTGGCTATAGAAACAGGTGACGTGCTTTACATTCTAAAAGCAGCTGGCAACATTTTTACTAGCGGAGTTGCAGGTGACACCATCAGCCGGCTTGAGTCGAGCTCAGACCGGATATATAGCAGTTTACACCGCTGCAACTTTCTCCGTAACGTTCTAAAATGGTTTCGTCTCGTCACGAATCATTGGTCTGAACTGGGTTTAAGGCAGCGAGAACAGCAGCAAAGACCCCCGGGAACAGAACAGAGCAGCTTCAATGACAAGCAGAAATGACATTGATAAGTCAGACACAACCAACACATTCTCACTCTGACCGTGTCACATATTGACGTTTTGGCCTTGGACTTTCCACGTCCACAAACGATGTAAAAGGTACCCTGGGTGCGCTGGTTGTTGACGTTCTGGGACAAGGTGTCAAGTTCTGCCTGTTACATGCATTGTCTTCTTTCAAAATGCACTTCCATTTTCACAGGAAATTTAACATTATAGTCTCTTTCAAAATAAACACACTATGTCGGTACAACACCGTGAATTGACGTTTTTTCCTTCAACAACCAACACTTGGTTAGGTTAAGGCAACAAAAGCACGTCATAAGGTTTAGGCAACAAAAGGAAGTGGTCAGGTTTAGGAAAAAAGAACAGGGTTTGGCTTTAGAATCTTACGCGATGCGAACACTGCTCTCTCATGTGAAAGTCGGTGTTCGTTGGACACATACACCACCCCTCCCACCAACCCCACTCGGACTTTCGCAGCTTTAACTTTCGTCCTTGTCCCTCCACGTTTCCCCCTGATGCTGCCGGGCGCTGTGAAACTATAACAGCAACTGGCCGCACATCATGCCGACGTTAAAAGACACCTTTTTCGATGGATTCTGACATGGTAAGTCACTGCCCATGACTTTGAAGTGAGACCGTGCTTACACAGCATGAAAAGGAGGAGTTGGGGTGGAGGCAGGTTGCAAAGCAGCTTGCAGAGGAAGCAGCAACAGTAGGCAGGCCAGAGCAGTTTAAATAGAGCGCCCTGAATGAGATTCGCCAAATGGTTGCATAGAAAGGAATCATGTGATCTATCAGCTGACTCCCTTCCATCAATCAGTTGTTCCATCAGTTGATTGGCTGTTGAGATCAGCTGATGTAGCTGGAATGTGAGCTGAGCTTGACATCATGACCTGCCTGAACTAACGCTATGCTCTATTTCTATACGTTACCACCTGTATCTCTAAAGATATCGAGTACTGATACCCAACACTAATCAAAATGCAGAGCATAATCCAAAATTCTAAAAATCACTAAGAGAACTCAGAATAAATACTAGTTAAATATTCATTTTGCCTTATTTTCCAGACTTTTGGAACAAGGTTGGGAAACACATCAAAATCAAACAACTGTTTTCATTGCACACCACAATGTACACTAGAATAATCAGGGTTTATGGCAAATAGATGATCTTAAATTATCAGAATATGTACAATTCAAAAGAAAATAATTATTCAGCAGCATGTGGATGCAACTAATTACTCATTCTAAACTTATCCAGGACAAAAATAAATATTCCTATTCCTATAATATTTACCCACAAATGCACTCCCATAATCTATAAACCTGAACTTGTTGACTGTTAAAATACAAACGGGTGATCACATCATTTTCATTCTCATCAAACCTTCCAGTGACACCTCGTTGCTTATGCGAAAGCATCTCCATTTGTTATATTTCTTTCATTTATTCAGGTTTTTTCTTTAATTCGTCACCCGTCTGTATATTCCAGACTGCACTGCGAGTTCAGCTCAGAGGAACAAAAGCTTTTTATGAAGTAAAGTTTCTTGATGAGCGACCTTAAATGAGCCCCACTGGGCAGGTTTCTTAATTATGAAATGAAGGGAAGCATGTTATCTATTCTGTTAAATATGGTAAATCTTGTTAGTGATTTTTTAATGTTCCGGAGATATCATTTTTCTCATTTTGTCTGCGCCTTCTAAAACTCATTATTAAACATCCACTGTTGTATTTTTGGACTGAGCAGAAGAAATACATTTCTTTGGTTAGTCAAGCTCAAAGCTGTAAAGTGACTGATAAGAGACTAATCAGACCGCACGTCGTATCTTTCAGCATCCACGGCTCTGCGTGATTCAGAAGGAACACAAACACACCTTGAGATGTTTGGACAGAAAATCTCGATTAATCCCCTCTTACGACATTTCTGTCTGCCAGTTTCCACCACAGCACAGTAATGATCATCAATGTTAAATCCTGTTTGTCCCAGTCACGCCCTTCTAAAGAAAATAGGCCCTTTTCTCAGGTCTGAATTCCTGAAATACATCCAGAGAGGGAATGGCAGTAAAATTTTATGCTATTGATTAATGTATTTTTATTCCACCACCAGAAAATCTAAGTGATGCCTCCCACAGAGGAAAAGTATGACTGCTACACACTCACACTATGTGAACAATACGACTTTGTGGTTAATAACAGAAGAGAAATCAGCCTGTGTGTCAGATGATTATCATACAGTATTAGAGTCCACTCAGTAGACGCACACACACACACACACACACACACACACACACACACTCAGCGTGGATAATAACTCAGCGTATATGCATAAACACCTCAAGACACCCTGCCGAGCCGACACTGCTGCTTCGGCTCTCTTTCCCTGCACAGGATTGCATTTGAAATTCTCATAATTTCGGTGATATATTTTTTTCCGTTCTCTCATTGTGTTGCCCATGTGATGAAAACAAGTTATTCATGGAGCCGCACAGATCAGATAGTGTAATGGATTTCTGACAGATGTTTCAATTGTTGATTTAATAATAATTTTTTTAAAGCTTATTTGAGCGAAAAACAAAGTGTCATGTTTCTTGTCAGGAGTGACATCTAAGTGGACCTACAACCTTAAAGGGACAGTTCACACCAAAATCAAAAATACATATTTTTCCATTTTATCTGAATAAATTATTTTAATCTAGATTGTTTTGGTGTGAGTTGCAGAGTGTTGGAGATATCGGCCATAGAGATGTCTGCCTTCTCTCCAATATAATGGAACTAGATGGCACTCAGCTTGTGGTGCTCAAAATGGCAAAAAAGTTCATTTCAAAAACTTGACAGCAAGGTCTCTTTCCAGAAATCATTACCAGACACAACTCTAGATCTTCTTTTTACCCCTACCCTCATTTTCAAATGCCACCAAGCCCCTTGGAGTTACTGGGTAGCTGTTCAAATCTTCCCCAATAAAACTGAATTTGTATTTGTTTTACTGGACATTGCCAACATATTGTTTTCTGTAGTGGTGAATTATTTTGTGTGGTCTATAGGCATCCTTCTTTTGTGGTTGTCAGAACACTTGCAATTTGTTCACAACCTAACTTTCACACAATCAGTTGATCAACAAGTCATCAAATAAAAAAACACCGCTTCATTACAAGCCCACTAATGGTGCTCAGCAAGCTAACATTAGCAACCCTTGCTCCTACCCTGCCAGCTTGCATTGATATTAGAGGAGTGGCAACAAGTGCAGCAACTTTGCTGCTGGACTTTAGTTATATTTTGGGTGTCATATGCCATCAAAGACAGGAATGCGACATGGAAATGTGTCAAAATGTGGGACTGATATGCACAAATTAGCAATAACAATATATGTTAGCTAGCTAGCTAGCGAGCTCCTGAGACATCAGCACACTAGCGATATCTTTTGTTATGCTTGTTACCAAAACAAAGGACCATAGATCATTAAAACAACATTTAACAAGGATAATACGATGGTCATCATAATTTTGAAATCTTTATTAACATCTTCTTCAGTTGAGTTGGAATGTTAGCTAGCTCAGTGATGCGGGAGCGTATTTATGTTCCCCGGGTTCTATGTTTCCTGGGTTCTATGTTCCCCACTTAACCCTGCAAATAAAGGTTCTATGTTCCCGCTTACACAAAAAGGGTTCTATGTTTTCCGGGTTCTATGTTCCCCCGCTCAACCACGCGGGAAACATAGAACCCTTTTTGTGTAAGCGGGGAACATAGAACCTTTTTTTGCAGGGTTAAGTGGGGAACATAGAACCCGGAACCCTTTTTGGTTGAGCGGGGAACATACTGTAGAACCCGGGAAACATAGAACCTTTTTGGGTGGTAAGTGGGGAACATAGAACCCGGGAAACATAGGGATGACCCCAGTGATGCTAGAGCTAGCAGTAGATAAGCACTTCCTTCTGCTGGTGATACATTTGGCGGGTGTGGTTTGGTCGAAAGAAAATAGTTCCTACGTGAGAGTGCTCACAACAAGATCTGTGGATTATCTTGAGTAACCAGGTCATGATCTTTGAAAAGAGACATTGCTGTTGAGTTTTTCAAATGTAATTTTTTTTGGCACTCTAGTCCTATTATTCTGGAGCGAAGGCATCTCTACGGCTGATATCTCCAACACTCGGCAACTCACACCAAAACCATCTCGACTGATAAATAGCACTACAGGTTAGTTTGATTTTTGGCTGAACTTTCCCTTTAGGGTTAAAGGGGCATTAAGTTTACTGGTAGAAGAAAGTACACTTGTAGAACCAGTTGTGTAAAGTCTTCTGTGGCTCTGGAGGAGCTCTGTCATCCAGGTTATCCTGCTGTAGGCATGGAGAGTACACATTTACAGAGAGAGAAAGGCTGCGTGACAAACTGGCTGTGTGAAGTCCACGTCTTAAGGTGGGCTTCTGCCAGGCAGGGAAGGTAACAAAAATACACCACTATCATTGTGGGATCCAGTGTTTTAGAGTCTTTTCACTGACTCCTCTCCTTTTTTTTTTTGTTTGTTTGTTTCCTGTAAGTCCCCAAACTTTATAGACATGTGGTACTAAATCTTTGGAATACCCCTTTCATAAGAGGAAAACTACAACTACAATATTTTGCATTTTTTGAGCGCACAAATGAGTTTGTAATGCTGGAAATAGCCGTTACACAAAATCTTAACTCAAGTCCACTTACTGGGTTTTTTTTTTCCAGAGCTTTCAACCTCGTCTCATGGTCTTCACCAGAGAATGATATTTGCTTAGTTGTCATGGAAATGGCACAATTCTATCATGTGACCTGCAGTAGGTCTCGTGACTCCAGGTGGTTTTATATGAAGACTGTGAGATGTGGTTGAAAATGTGACCTTTCGTTAAGTTATGTAAGCATTAAACAGATTAATGCAGTATTTAAATGTAAAAAATTGTATCCAGAAAGTTACATGGCATTACAGGAGAATATTATTTCTGTTTTCTTAATACTGTTTTATGATAAAAACAGTGTACCATACGAGTAATATTTTTTACAATGTGATTATTTTACGTTAAACTGTAGTGCTTGATGTGAAATGTTACCAAAGTCAGTTAAACAAAAGCATGCTCAAAAAAGTCAAGGGTGTCAGTGGTTCGTTTAACTCAAAGTTGGATTGAACTTCACGGTGAAACGAAGCATTTTATCTGTATATAAATCATGGAGTCGTGTAAGTGGAGTGCTCTGTGCTTGTCGCGCACACTCCTCTGCTCAAATACCAAACAATAGTCTGAAAAGCAGCGTGGAGGAATGAGTGATGCCGGTGCTGCCAGTCACATCAAGAGGCAACAGTCTTTGCACAATGTGCCTGTCTGCAGTGTGACAACAGATTTTAATGTTCCATACCACACACACACACACACATACATACGCTGCATATGTGTGTTTTCTATAAGGCTGAGTGAAATCTCTGGTGAAGATAATCTTGTGTTGTCATCAGGCTTAGGTCCTGTCTAATGAGGTAACTCCTGTTTGATTTAAGTCAAGTTATTTTCCTTTAAGCTAAGACTAGTAACAGAATACCAGGCTGGATTTTAGTGAAATATTCTACGTGATGTTCTTGCATGTTTCTGATTCAGTTAGCACAGAGGGAGAGCGCTGCCAGTGAGCAGAGTTTCGCCTGAAATCAGCAGTAATCCTGCAGGATCTCTTCAAATTAATGACAGGGGGACATCTGGGCATATCCCCTTCACATTAAACCTCCCAAGCTCCTGTTGTGATTTTATATGCTGTCTGAGCAGCCTTATGTTCCTGCGAGCAGCCCTGAATCTGAGGCTCAGACCCAGAGAACACATGAACCTTTGATCCATATATCTTGTTTATTTTGTCCGCCTGCTCCCAGTTTCCAAGGCCGCACAGTCAAAATAAAATGAATTTATGAAATGAAATAAAATAGAATAAAATGAATTTATGAAATGAAATAAAATAGAATAAAATGAAATGAAATAAAGAAAAGTAAAATAAAATAAAATCTATTGTGTGATTAAAATAGACATTATATTATTATTAAATCTACAAAAAAGAATTGATATTAAAGCAACAATAAATTCTAAAGTGCATGCATGTGTATTACATACAAATCACATTTATGATCTTTATGACAATTATAGTGGTTCACATCAGTTTAAAGGTATAGTATGTGAACATTTAAGTTGAAAGCCAACCCCAGATTCACTCTTGTTTTGTCCACTTGAAGTTTCAGCTTACTTGTGTTTTTTTTCCTGACACAACCTTACTCCCAGCTCGTCAAATACCAGCACTTGGTCCGTGGCCCTACACGGCAAACTATGACGCTCTAGATACCCCTTTTGCGTCAGTTTTGGAGGCTCAGGGACAGCATGTCACTTTACGCTTGTTATGTACATTGTGTCTTTTCAAAATAAACTTCCATTTTCACAGGAAATACAATTCCTGCTTGATAAATGCATACAGTATCTTTTCAAAATATACTTGGAACATAGGTTTAAAAAAACATTTTCGAGTTTTTTGATTTACTTCCTTAGATTTAGTCAACAAAGATACGTGTTCAGTTTACAAAACAATATCATGGTTTGGCTTAAAATAAATATATTTGTTTTTAACATAATATAACATCACATTACATAAGTCACTAGTGTAGTATGTTACACATACTAGCACACTGTGTTGTTATTAAAGTACTTTACTAACTTTTGGTTTTAAACAGGAAACAAACTTCGGTCTCTCGGGTCAAAGTCCAGAGTGTTTTTGACGCATCCACCTTCCCTCCTAACCACCATATGCAGACTTTCTCGCTCTTTATACTCTGGTTGCCTGGTGCGTCTCCTACTGCCACTAAAGGGTACCTTGGTGTGACGATATCCAACTACAAGGGTCGCTGACAAACGTCAGTGTTCCATAATTTTCATAGCTTCCTCTTTGATTTGTGCTGCGTAGGGTCTGATACCTAGTCACTACCTTTTTATAAAGTCTCGAGCTTACCTGCCTGATGTGCCCAGGAACGTCACGAACACAGCAAAATAAGAAGAAAATCAGAAAATACAGGCAGAGGGCAGAGTCTCTACAGATAAATAATCCTTCACTCACTAGTGGGTCATACTGTAAGTGATGATTGAGATAACTTATATATGAGTCTATACATTGTTTTTGGGGCAAATCCTGCATAGTATTAGCCTGGAAATCCAGACTCAAATTTAAAAAGATTTTGAGTCTGGCCCTCACCGGCAGCACTAACTGAGGTATTTCAAATGCCACCGCACGCAATTGGCACGATAGCCAATCAGAGCAAAAACCAAGGTGACGTATTCATTGCACTAAGCCCCATTGGTTTTCCGAACAGTGGGGCTAACTGATATATAATGCTTTTGCCGTATCCCGTCAGCAAACTGGAAAAAACATCCTTCCTGGAAACGAAGGCTTCTAGGGCAGTCTTCTGTTCGTCTCTCAAGGAAAAAGATAAGTGTAGTTGGCTTAGCGTTTCTTCCAAAGCTAAATTGAATGGACACGGTCCTTCGGCAGCTGCCATCTTGGCTGTTTACTTTTCGACTCCTACGGCACAGCGCTGTCGTCATCATGTTACGCCCGCCCAGAGCCCGCCTCTGTCAGATAGACTGATCCGATTGGTTCGACTGGCAATTCAGCGGGCTCTGCTCGTCGGGGCCAGATTACCGTGCAGTGCAAATTTGAATTTGCTAGGGGTGGGGCATCTGGATTTCCAGGTTAGCATAGTCCCCTGACACAAGGACAAAGTCAGAAAATATTGTGATCACTTTCAATTAATGCCAGTTTTGTTAGTCTGTATTAAAGGTTTCCTATTTTATAATTCATTAATTAAAGCAGTGATTCACAATCAGAAGTACCAGACCTAATGTCATGTGTTGCAATTCAGAATTTGGGAAAACTAGTTAGTATGTAAGCACAGAGCAGAGGAAGAAAGCCTGAACATAGACAATTCCAGGATCACTTCAAGCCATTTACTGAGACAAATTCATGGAAGCATAAAACCAGGAAACTAATGTTGTACAGTAGGAATCACAGCGCAGTAGAAACAGGGTCACCGTCATCCACCTCCTCCAGCCCGCTCTTTAATAGCTGAGGTGTTGGGGGTTGAATGGAGTGGTCATTGCTACGTCTTGCATTATAGATAAGGGATAGAGAGGGTCTTAAGTGGATGGATAGACCCCTTGAGTGCCGCCTGTGTGCGCTTTTGTGTCTAAACAAAGTGCACTACAAAACCTAATTACTTTTTTCCAGTCACATAATATAACAACTGGGCCGTTCTGGTTTTAAACCACCGTCTGAACCATGTCGGTGTCTGCGGTTGCGTCGAAAATATTGCCGGCATCCATTCCACTTTCTTTTTTATTGCAAATATTCACATTAGCAAGAGAGCTGTCACCAGCCAGGGTAGAGTTTTGTCGACTGTGAGGAGTTTGGTTTGGTTTTTCTGTGGTTTATCTTTTGTCACGGCCTGACTCACTCAGTTGGATTGTCTCTGTATGGATAACTGGCTCTGAGGGTAAAGGGACTGTCTATCAATGGAGCAAGCAGATTGTGCTCTCCAGCTAAATTATACCGGACAGAAGGAACTGTTGGCACAAATACAGACATGTATAATTAACAGCGAGAAAGAGCTACGGTAACTAACATACAGAATACATGATGTGATGTAGGAAGAAGGATAATGGACATTGTAAACCCCCACTCTCCCACTGCTTATGTGTGTTACTGTATCTGTATGGTGTGTGTGTGTGTGTGTGTGTGTGAGATGAATAATTAAATATGTTTATACATTATGTTTTGTGGTGCATTTCAGGTTAGGTTGCTTATTGTCTGATAAAAATCAGAAAACTCTAAATTAAAAATAATAGTGTCCCTCTTTATATACATGAAAATTTAAACTTACCCTCCAGACACATTTTAAGGAAGTAAAAAATACTGAATAATTAATGTTTATTTAGTTTAATATGGTGTTCCCACATTAAAAGTAAACTAAACTCTGAAAAAGGGCTGGACGCAGATGTGCTCTTTCTCCCTCATTGAGAAATTTGGGATCTGGCCTCCACCCAGTCCACCACAGCTGCTTGCCGTAGGTTTTGCTTTCTACTTTGTCCAACGCTGACACAGCACTAAAGTGAAGTACGGAGACAGATCTGGCTACAGTGAGACCGGTGAAAGAGCGGTGTGCGCATCAAGATGGCTGGCGTTAACGTTAAAGAAAACCTTAGAGAGATTCAGCCATACATGTTTGATCCTCAGTCTGACCCAGACTCAGATAAGGAGTTTGTTGTGTCCCGAAATCAGCAACTAGCAGATGTATCAGAATGGTAGATGTAGTTAGCATCTTTTATTAGTTTGTTTGTTAGCTTACTAGCTTATAACTGGCAGTGGCTTACACAGCGTTAGTGGCTGTGAAATGTACAATAACATTTGCTAAGATACAGTGTGTTTACATTGGACAGCTTTACATCCAAACCTGAACAATCTACCATGTTTAATGTGAAAACTTTGACTATGCTAACTCTTTTTGGTAGCCTTTTTAGTTGGCTAAAAACTAACTAAATGAGGCAGCATTTGCTCAGCGCTGATTTTAATCAGTGTTCATTTCGTTGACAAAAACTTTGCCGAAAATTTCTTTTTTTTCCATGACAAAAAAGAATACATCTTGATAATAAAAACTAAGACGAATCTATGTTTCATTGTTGTTGACGAGATGAGACATGACGAAAATGTTAGTGGATGACTATCGGACATTGACTGCCGAGAACTGCCGTGCTTGCAACTATCCTCTAATCCCACATGAGCGACAGGCTGGCATACTCCAGTAAATAGTCTGCACCAGGAAGTTTCGCTAGCCAGCAAAACCACTCACACCAGAGCAACATCAGCCGTTGGTGCCAGTTGTGAGCTGTAATTCAGGAGTGAGTAATCAGCCGTGTGTGTCTGACTGTGAATGGTGGAGCTGTTGAATGAATTAGTGGAGTTTTTTAAACCTGTCAAAAATTGCTGGATAAATGACAGTTGTGTGTAGAAAATACTCGAAGTTGGAGAGAAAAATTATCCAAATAAAATTTTTATACAACCTGTCACTTTGATTCTAATTTCTAATTCTAACTAAAATGTCTTTAATTTTTATTGACTAAGACTAGATTAAAACTATGAAGGATAAAGATGACTAAAATGTGACTAAAACTAAAAGCATTTTTCTCTTAAGACCAAGACTAAATCTGAGATAGCTGTCGAAATTAACACTTATTTTAATGTATGTGACACAAATGTATGTGAGGCATTACTACACTGTGGCAGATCCACCCCTCGCTCCCCCAAAGCTCACCTTCTTGTCACTTCAGGCTCCGAATGTCAAAAATGGCGACGGCCAAAATTCCAAACTCAAGGCTTCAAAACAGGTGTCCCCACACAAACACAGTCTGAGATTACCATAGATACTAGTGAGTATAGTCAAGGTCAGATATTTTAGAAAACATAAACATAAGAAAAACACATTTTTGAGTGAAGGGAGACTTTCTGAAAAAAATCTCAACAGTGAGTGCTGAAAGAGAATTTTAAGAATAAATATACAAGTCAGGAGCGGTTGATGCTGGCGAGTCTCATACAAAAGTGTTATCTAAAAGTTAGCACTCCTGTGTGCGTGTTCATCCAGACTTTCTGTCTCTCTCAGACAGACTGCTCAGTTACACATGCACCAGTAGCTGAGAGACAGACCAGGCATCCCCTGGGAAAGAGAGCGGAGACGCATCTAGGCCATTGATTTTCAATGTACCCTTGGTCTTCTAATGGGCTGTATGAGCAGAGGAACACCAGACCAGAGTGACTGGGGCACAGGCTCGCACTATGAAACCTACTAATACTCATTTAGTCCAGCATGCTCTCTCCTATACACGAGCACTTCAGCCAGCACTCCACTTTGACATTATATGTCTCTTCACTGTCTCTATTTATATATTTTACCCCTCCTCTAATCTCTCAGAGCACTTACTCATACGCTTACTCACACAAACATACACACCCCTGCACATGTTTAATAGGAAAAACCAACAGCACTTGGACTAAAAACCCAGTTCCCCCGCTATCTGCACTCCCATCCAAAAAGCCTCTGAAACGCTTCAACACATCAAGCTATTTTCTCCGCTCGCTCCTGTCATGGAGCCAGGTGCCACTCACACACAGATGCTCGCTCGGAGCACATTTGGGTAGTGCTTTCAAGGAGCCAACATGTGATTGGGGTCATAAAAGCTGCTCATGAATGAATGATGGATTGTTAAGGCAATCTCAGCCACAGACTCTGCCAACCTGGGATGGATGGATGGATGCAACAGGGTCTTTAAAATGCCAGAGATGTTGTGTGTTGTGAGTGCAGGCAAGCTAAAACTGACATGTTCTTATTGACTCGTCAAGCCCTCAAGGAAGTATCAACAGAGGATTCAGGTTACGTGCTTCTGAACGGGAAGCCGCCTGCAGGGCAGAGTTCAAGGCGGCAAACCTCAATGCGTTCCTTTCCGTGTTCACTGTTTTAAGGTGTGACAATGCAGGTTCAGCCGGCTGCTTTATCGACTCTTACCTCACACTTTCTCATGCTCAGCTGTGAAACCGGTGTGTTTTGAAAGCTTCCGTTTTGTGGCAAGAATATCCTGCAGGCAACAACAACTGCTTTTTGTCGTCTGCCAGCCACAGAGGAACACAGATAGAGAGGAGAATTGAATTTATTTGCAGCAACAGAAAAATGCACTGGTTCTCTGTGAACAGTGATGTTTTGGAGAAGTTGGTAATTATGCAGCATAATTATTTACTATGTGACCAGAATTTAAAATGTGAATCATGCCAGCTAATTTAAATGTTGTCCTTAAAACCTGCAAAACATTTCTATGCCTAAATGGGAGCAGTGGAAACAAGCTATAAACACTTAAGCTTCTTTCACATATCGTCGCGGTAAATTACTGAGATAACCTTTCAGGTACTGACAGTGATTTTAACTAGTGACACATGCAGTACAATCAGGAACATTTTTGTCTTGCGCCTTTTCACACATGCCATAGCAAGGCTGGAATACATGGGGCAAGGGACAGTCCAGCAGATGCCATAAAAACTCAACAGGGGAAGAAGACTGGGCAAAGCAGGATGTACGTGTACGTGGCCGAAGAAAGTTTTGTCCCATGCCAATGTTGTTGTAGTGTATGGTGGTAAATACTAAACTATTAACAAGTGTTAGATTCGATCACAGGATCTTGGTTTGCTCACTCTCTGTGAAAGTAGGGAAGCACAGATTTTTAAAGTCTGTCATCATACTGTAACTCAATGCAACCTCTATAAACTGTTAGTTTCTAGCCAACAGCTGATAATAGCAAACAGCTAATGCTAACTAGTTCTCTTCCTACTTTTGTTGTTCACAATGTACCATTATTAACATGTCGAGTTTACTACGTCCTTTCGTCCTGAAGGCGTCCCAAGGGAGATTTTCGTTTGTCCCAAAATATTGTCTATAATCCCCAGGATGACAGGATGCTGTTAATCTCCAGCCCTGTTTTTGAGGCTGTGCTAGACGGATGTGATACAACAGAAAAACACCAGCCACTGCCATCGGTGAAGGTCATCTTGGTTGATGGTTGCGAATATCGGCCAATACTGATGTTCAGCCGATAAGGGTATGGTCACGCGCTACGTTAACAGTGGCAGATGTTAGCTTCCTGTTAACTTCAATTCAATGTGAGCAAAATGAATAAAACATTCCCTTCTGGTGGCGAAGCAGATTCACATCCCATGGAGTTTAACTTGGTGGTGAACTTTGACCAGCAAAGTTGCAGCCTCAACCAACAGCAAAGAAATATGCGCTAAGAAGGCAGTGATTGTTGCTGTGTCTAACCAGTCAATATTGTATGATACTGGCCAAAAAAAATACAACGTGAGAGACGCTGCCTGGCTGACAGCGAGTCGGCAGACTGGCATGGAACATCTGAAAATAAAAAATGTACCAATACCATCATATTTTGCGGTATTTATTAGCAAGCTAGCAAACTTTAGCTAGCAAGCATCCTTACATAAAGGTGTCTTTGGGCGGCAGTAGCTCAGTCCCTAGAGACTTGGTTTAAAAACTGGAGGGTGACAGATTCAAGTCCCCATCCAGATTAAATATGAAGCATGGACTGGTAGCTGGAGAGGTGTCAGCTCTCTTTCTGGGCACTTCGAAGGTCCCCTTAAGCAAAGCACCAAACCCCCAACTGCTTGGGGCGCCTGTCCATAGGCAGCCCCTCGCTCTGAGCTCTCCATTAACTTATGTATACGTCCTGTTTGTGCATATGTGTGTACTCTGTGTATATATGACAAAAGAGTGAAAACATTGAATTTCCCCTTGGAGATTAATCAAGTATATCTTCTTTCGTCAGACGTACGTAACCCTTTACCTGCTTGTCCCTGTAATGTCAGTGCTTTCAACACAGCCGTGCCAGCATTCTCCCTGAAATGTTACAAGGTTATGAGAAGGGACATTGGCGGTACAGATTTTCCTGAATATTGTCCCTGCTCTTGTTCACACATGACCCCCATGCAGGAAATATCCCTGAACATTTCAGGGTTAGATTGCATGGCTAAAAGGGATTTAACATATAGTGTTATCACCTTAAGTTGGTATGGCAAACATATTAAATGGCAAACAGTTGCCTATTAAGAAGTAACCTCATGCTATGGCTCCCTTTCTCCACGTCTTTTTATGGTGCCATGTGCTTGTTACACTGCCGTCATACTTCCATGCTTGACAAGTCATTCACATTTGCACTCATAAAATTAGAAGGTGAACCAGGACAGGTCTGTTTTAATGCCAAATTTAATAATATTACATGGCATATAATTACTTGGGATTCTAGAAATATGATTTCAGGACATATTCATAATTAGCACCAGACAATTAATTAAGAATGTAAAGGTCACCCCTGGAGTCTCTATATTAATCTAATTTATGACCTTTTTAAGAGTCACATTGGCAAATTGGTTGATAATTGACCAGATGCTTGTGGAATTATACTCGGCACCAAATCTTTTTTTTTTCTGGTCACAGCCCATAAAGACAAATTAGAGTGAGTTGTATGTTGTATCCGAACTGCCACGACACACCGAGTTAAGGACGGAGGCAGTATGGGATTTTCAGAGGAAATGAGAAAAAGATTTAGTGAGAAGTGGAGGAGAGACATAAAGACAGATAGAGAGACCGACAAAGGAAACGCAAGGTAAGCTAATCAAGTGCAAGAGTGCTGAGAGGGCAGTGCCCCAATACGGTGGGACTCCTGACCTTGGCCTGCTGGAAACAGAGGGAAGAAGAGCCTGGTGAGGAGCTGGCAGCCAGAGTTATAAAGAACGAATGAAATTATGGAGAGGAAGAGGAAAAAGTGCAGAGAAGGGCAAATCAAGTCATGAAAACTGTGTTATAGCGCACGAGGTCGTCTGGGATCAGATTTAACTTCACAGTCTTGTTATTTATTTCATTTGGAGACCAAAGATCCCTGACTACACAACTGCTGTGTCATCATAATCAACACTGCCTGCAAATTGAGACTAATTTGTTTTTTGTTTTATGGTAATCTGAGCTAACAATTGCCTTTTGATGACTCCACAAGGCACATTGCACATTAAAATGTTGCAGCAGCTTCTTACAAAGGAGGATTTGACTTATTACTTTAGTAATTTGTTATGAGCAGACATTATTTTGTTCTGTTTTAAGTGTTTCCCAACAGGCTTTTGGTTTCAAATGCTCATTTTTCTCAGCACCACACAGCACAGAACGATACAAAAGAGAAACTAATGTGCAAATACAAAATAAAGTAAATAGGGTTAGTGTTTGATTGTTGGATTTTGGGAACAACTAGCCTGATTTAAGATCTGTGAATCACCACCAATGACTCAGAACAACTGCTTCATTTAGAGCTATGAAGCAGAATTAATGCTGTAATGCAATGCAAGTCAGAAGTCAAAAGGAGATAGTATGAAAATGTCATCCTGCTTGGTTCACTGTGTGCGCCACCATGTTGCTGTGAGGTCAGGTTTGTTTATGTTTGTGAACTCAGGCTTTGTGGATCTTATAGGAGAAGTTCGGTATTTTGCACTTTGAGCCCCATTTCTGGGTTGTTTATGATGAAATAGAGTAGTTGAGACCAAAATTTTGACGATTGGTGGTGGTGATTGTGTGTGTAGGGTGGGGGGTGTCTATAGTCCGAGGTCTGTCCACAGCTCTGGGGAAAAAGCTGTTCTGTTGCCTGTTTGTGCGTGCGATGGGGGTTCTCAGTCTGCCCGAGGGAAGGGTGATGAAGAGGGGGGTCCGACCTTATGTTTTTGTTTTTTTTAAGATATTTTTTAGGGCATTTTTTGCCTTTAATTGATAGGATAGTGAAGTGTGAAGGGGGGAGAGAGACATGCAGCAAAGGGCCACAGGCTGGATTTGAACCCAGGCCGCTGCGGCAACAGCCTTGTACATGGGGCGCCTGCTCTACCACTAAGCCACCGACGCCCCCGACCTTATGTTTGTGGCCCGTGTGAGAAGACGGCCTGAGTGGATGTCACAACAGAGCTTTGAGCTGAGACTATGCACGCTGCCATCTTAGTATGGATTGCTAAAATGGCATTTATTCCAGTGGCCAGTAATGGTACTGCAACTACAAATCCCCTGCAGATAAAAAATTTGCTGCCAATTTGAACATCGAATGAGGTTGATTGCTCTTTTTATCATGAATTTTTAAAACCATGAGGGTCTTGTATCTGCAAAACTATCCTACAGTCAGGAAAGCTGTTTTTATTTGTGTGACATTCCCCCAGTGTAACATCTAGTGAAAAATACCTGCACATGTGCAGAAGCAAACCAGGGAGCAGGAAAACTTTATTGGCTTCTGCGCTTCATAGGCAAACATTTTTCATTTCAATGAATGGGCACTTTTACTACTGATTGGTTTGGGCACCCTCCCAAACAGAATTGGCCAACATGAACACTATGTCAGACTGAATAATGAAGTGAAACAAAAGGGCAATTCAGTCTGATTATCACGCCTTGGCAGAGTGTCATTTCAAGGCTGACGTACCAACAGGGCAGAGAAGGCAACTGCCCCGGGACACCAGGCCCTCAGCAGGCTGGAGGCCTCCTGTTTCACCATGTGGCAATTTCAGTTACTTTATTATTTGCACATTAGGATGCTAATACTGTGTGCACCACTAACTTTGCCTCAGAGCCAGAGAAATCTGCAGACTCATGTCTTATTTGCACTGGCACATGCACCAAATTTTCAATGGCCTGAGGTGTGCTGGGACAATCACAGCCGTTTATCTAATCTGGGGTGTGTTTGAGACAGTGTTAAGGCTGTAGGAGCACCAAGATGGCAGCAGGTGATGTGGCACTTTCTGTTGAAGCCCCCACCTGACAACTTTTCTTAAGAACACTGATGTGTTTGCTGTACTTCCAACTAGATTTGGCAAAAGTATAATATACCAGCTCATGATATTCCAGCTCATCTCTGCATGCTGTAGCCTGTTTACATTTGTCCGTTGCTCAAGCATTATTTTTTTACCATCCTAATCCTGCCCTGTTGCTGTGATTGGCCATCTACATCGGGTGGACCTGGTCACTGGTTACTAAGCGATATGTCACATGTTTTGTTGCTCTATTGGTTGTCTGTTGGGTCTATCCAGTTGTGTCCAATATGAGCGAAACCTGGTGATACCACCCCTTGAAAATCAAAACGTAACTTTCCAGTTGCAGATAATTCACATTTGTTATTTTGTCTGGCGGTCAGGCTGCTGCTAAAGCATATTATAAACTGAAATATTGGAGACCTTCGACCATTGTTTCCACCAAACACTTTCGGTATGGTACCTCTGGAACCAAAAGTAACCCTTCAGACATGGTACCTAGCGTTTCCACTACCGTTGTCTCTCACTGCTACGTCCAGCACTCACTGTATTTCCTCTTTCATCAGTCTGCACCTCGTTTATCGTCCACAGATCAGGGTTACACGCAGACATTTTCAGAGCAAAATGAAACAGGCTGCACTGAGAGTCTCTCTCTATGGGGTATTTTAAAATACTGGGTTTGTGCATTTAGGCACCTTTTAGGGCCAGATCTGTGTGTGAGGTACCCCAACAGAGGGGGGACCAAAAATGGGGACGGTACACGACAGTTCCATTGGTACCATCCACAACTTTTCAAAATGGAAAGTGTACCAAACTGAACTGTACCGTACTGCTTGGTGGAAATGAGGCATAAGGTGATACAGTACAAGCATCATTACCTCGTAGGACTGGTCTTGTAGGGAAATTGAAATCTAGTTTTAAGGCCTTTATTGTTTCTGTTTATACTGTGCTACATGACGATATTCCTAAATTGGTGTTTAATCAAATTATCACAATTACTGCTGAATTGCTAGTTGCTAACTAATATATACACAGTGCATACAGTGGTATAAACGGGGGGTTCATCTGGTGTCCACAGCTCATGTTTGCCTCGTGGCCCCTGAGCTAGTTATTCTGGCCCTTTAGCATTCTGACCCCTTGTTGCCATGGCAGACCGCCCTGTCACTGTTTCTATGACGGCTGAGCGAATTATCTGCTGATGAATATCACATGATGTGATCAAATGTGTTTCCAAAATGGACCTTGAGGGGAGGCTGGTTTGTCAACTGCTGTTTCCAAGGCAAAGAATCCCCTTTTAAATCTCATCTTGACTCACATCGCTCTGACTTTTAATCTTGACTCAGCGTCACATTCGACCCAGCGTGAAAGACAGAAGAGGAGAGAGATGAAGACAGCGGGAAGATTGAGAGAAGGATGAAAGCTAACAGAGATGTACACAGAGCAGACCGATGGAGGAAATTAGTTTGGCAGGAAGACAGAATAAAAAAGAAATCGAGTTTAACCTACGAGGCAGGGAGTCAGAAGGCAAGCGTGTAAGGATGGAGAGGAAAGAGGCAGGAGGTTGAAGAGGCGGTGGGTGGTGCAGCGAGATGAAGAATGAAGGAGACAGGGGGCAAGTGTTTGGTCACACAGCAAGTGCCTGATTAATTAAATCCACTGTTTGTTTCTGCACAATGAGCGGGCAGCTCCAAGGCTCGTTCTGGCACCTTGCCTAACGCTCTCTCACTCTCACAACATTTCTCTTCTTATCTGCCCTCCTCTAATCTGTTATCCACACAGGAGCTCAGGCCTTATATCTTAAAATCTGTGATGAGTTTTGTGTTCTGCTATCATCTGTATCTGCGTCTGTTGGAGCTCTGAAGCCACTTACAACAAATCTGTTTTGGTAAAAGGCCCTTTTTGAATGCATTTGACATTCAATTGGTCCCACTACACACACAAAATGATTCCAACACTCTCAGTTTAAGTCGTTTAATTATATATGTCTGAAACTTCACGCTGATAAATGCTGAGGAAAACACAACAGAAGAGGTTTTTCTATAATGTTTGTTTGATGTCTGAGTTTCAGCCACAGCATCTCCTGTTGGTTTGGCTCATCTGCTGTCATGCAAATTGCACACACCAACACTAATCCATTGTTTTCAATGTAAACGTACGGAAGGTGTAGCAAAAGTGAGTCCGACACCATTATGGCACGCAAGCTTTCCTACAGAGAGCTTTACATCTATCCCGTGGACAACATTTTAGGTCTGATACACACTTAAGAAAACAAGATCCAAACTCAGAATTTTCATTTTGAAAGACGTAACTTCTGCTACACTGAGTGTCCACACTACTACGACATATTTAACTTCTAAAACAAAGACTTGAGAACGCTGCTTCCCCCATTTTAGTATTAAAACTCTTTTCATTTTCGTCTGGACATGCAAAAATGGAGACTTTCGAAAACGATGAGGTAGACACCCACATTTACTTTCTAATTCGGTCTAACCAGTCGTTCTGTATTTGCTTTGCAACGACTCCCAGTCAATGTGTACTGACCCCTTGACTGTCCTGGGGCATTTTCATATTAGGTACAACTGATTCGTACAGTGCCCAAGTGTGATTGCAGCCCGTCTCCACTTCCCCATGTCCAGCTTGGAGTACATTTGCAATCATCCACGTTACGTTTTTATGGGTGCTGCAGACGGACTCTGCTGTCCTGGTTACTGTCATGAGCTGGGTCTGGCTGAGCAGCAAGCAAAGCTCTGCTCCAGGCCCAAGGAGGAGCCGCAGCTGTTGGGCGCGCAGCTCTCTGCCTCCTGCTATAGCTCCAACTGTAGGTCGAAGGTGGCAGTGAAGCCAGATCTGGATCTCTCCGCGGCAGACTGCACTGCAGTCTCATACAGACTGTTTCATAACTGGTTAAAAACTCCTTGCAGTCACATATCTGTCCAGTCCACTTCCCTGATTTGGTACAATTGGTGTTCACACCTGATGCGTACTGTACCAGAACACACATGAACCATACTCAAGACCACTTTTCAAGTGGACTCGGGCGAGGACCGGAATAACATGCCCCGGTACGGTACATTGTGTTCACATAAATTTAACGAACTGATCAAGTGCACTCGGAAGCCTGATGTAAAAGCACCCTCATACTCATTTTATTTGGTCGGTCTGAGCCAAAAAAAATCTCTGGTCTTACTTTTCGCCATTGATGATCTACCTTTGTAGTACTTTCAGGAACTAAGATACAACCACAAAGTAAAAAATCTGCTTCCTGTTTACACCTGCACACGAATGCGCAGTGTACGTAAATGGTCGCATGATATGCGTTTCCAGAAACGGTGCTAAAATGCTTGTGTGTGCGGAGATCGTCGTTTTGTGTCTGATTTTATGTGGTACTGTGTCTCAAGAGGCAGAGTGGAACATGTTGCATATGTTGCCTACCAATAATTAAACAGTTGCCAATTCATGATACTCTCTCATCTCTTAATTTTAGTATTTAATATACAATGTTTTTAAGGATAGTTAAATAAATAATGCTGCACTACAAATAGAAGGCTTCAAATAGACTCTGTGATCGGTGTGGTGTATCGGCCAACACTGCTGCCAGCGATTGGTAATGGGCCCAAAAATTCTGATTGGAGCACCCTTAATACACAGACAAACAGAGCGCTAACAAACATTTGCTCGGCTGTCTCTTACGCCTGCCTGCACATGCCTGCAAATACACACACACACACACCAGCAGACGTACTGTATGTACTCAAACAAAACTGTGATTGCATAAGAAATAGCAAATGTAAGTAAGAGCAGAAGTTCAACACTCAGGAGTATTACAGCTACTGTTACAGCAGCAAACACACACACACAGAACCATCCTTGTAAGCACACCAGGCGACTGTAATCCCCCCGATTCAGTCATTAGTAAGAAAAGGCAGGTACCGGGGGGAATTTTGGTGATACTGATGAAGGTGCCGATGCACCTGTCTCCTGAGACAGACCCAGAATAGCTAGCAGGGACGCTGCGAGGCAACGTCTCCTCTCAGAGCTGGAGGAAGCCCGCTCAGGTCAAACACAGATCACCTGCCATCATTGTTGGTTTTTGACAAGAATCCAGTTAATTATATTAAAGGGACAGTTTGCCACGAAATTAAAAATACATATTTTGTAGAGCTATTTGTCAGTCTAGATTATTTTGTTGTGAGGTGCCGAGTGTTGGAGATATGCACTGTAAAGATGTCTGTCTTGTTAATGGTTTTATAATCACTAATAAATCCGTTATTGTTGCTTTATAAATCAGTAAAAAGCCATTAATAAATTCAGTATTTTGGCTGCCAGGCTGTAAAAAATCCTTTTGGCTGGTGTTTGTCCTCCCACAAACTCCTTTTTCATAATGCATTTCTTGTTAAAAAGTAATATTTTTCTTTCACAGCTGCACACACTCCCATAGAAATAGATTTTTTAAAATGTATTTATGGAGATGGATTAGGGAAGCTTTGGTGAGAAAACACTTTACACCTTATTCACACACATTCACACCTGAGAGCACTATGTCCACTATGTCAGCTGCTATTGTCTGCCAGACGATGCCATTAATATGACATCATAAAGTCGTGAAGGGCGCATGATTCACACGAAAAGATGAATTGAATTTTGTTTGTGTGGTGGAGTAAATTACTGTTTAAGCATTCCTTTAATTGTCATCCACCACAGTGTGTGTGTGTTTGAAACAACCAGCAATTTCAGAGGGTGTTGTTCAAACACAGCGGAGCGGCCTCACCCACTGCAGACCAACAGGCAACACCCGCCTCAGCAGCTGCAACTCTTAAGCTCCAGCCTGTCTAGCTGGTCTTTCTGTCTGTCTGCATGGGTGGAGGTTAATGGAACGCTGCGCATTAAAGCTGCTCCCCGTGGTTGTGTGAGAACAAGTTTTCGGGTGTTGTTATGTAAGTGGAAATGAAATGTGAAAGGGCCTAAGGCTGAGAAAGGGAGAAAGTTAGCTTGTATCCAGAGACTGAGAGAATCTGACGGTTTGAGCTCCACAAACTCTCAGCTGTTTGAGTCTGGTCTCAAAAATGCAAAAATAACTCAGCTGCAAAACTTTGAGAGTATAAAAATCAACATTTTGATGCCAGTCCTCACATATTAGAGTTAACTTCACAGTTTTGAACAGCTTCCCTTGAGCCAAGTCGGCCCTAGGAGTGGACAAACAACTCTGCCATCAACATTTGTTAACTCAAAATAACAAAACCCACTTGTTTTAACGCTGGAATCCCGGCCATGTTGCCTGGATTTGGCCACGATGTTAAATCGTAACTGTAATACAGTCATGAATGCAGCCAGTTTTACAGCGTTCATGAGTGATGATTATGCGGTGACAGCTACTTGGAGCAGACATGTGTTGAATGACAAGTTGTTTATCCTCTCACAGAGCCAATATAACTCCAAAGCGGCTGTTCAACACCAACTGCAAGTGTCACATTAACTCTAAAGGTGGTGACAGGACTGAAGTTATATAAACACTTAATGAATGTCTGTCTGCTAATGGTAAATCTACATCGAATCAGTTAAAGGTTCAGTGTATAACTTTCAGAAAATCCTTGTTATTGAACTGCTGTTAGCATCGCACTCTGGTGCTCGTACTCTGTAGACAAGAGCGAACACCTGACTGGCCAAGACTGGCCGTTATCCTATTGGTAATAGAAGGCTGGAAAATGAATTCCAGTCATATTTAGAGTATTGTAGTATATAGTAGTATTTTAAGTGTTCCTATATTTCATTAGGATAATTGGCTCCATGATACTAAGTAGCTTGCTGTTTCCACATTACATTATGGTATGCTCATTGGCTGTTCCTGCATTGCTGTTGGCTAGCAGTAAGCACTTTGTATTGTTATATCATTAATTGGGGACTGAATCAACACTGATTGACATAATGCATAAGTTATTATCATATATCACGTTAGCTGGGGGAATAATCTGGCAGGCTAGCCAACTAAAGCCAATTCCCACTGCACAAAAACCCACTAACATCCACTAACATCTGGCTTTTTAATGTAAAGAGGAAAGGTTACAATTGGCATTCACACCCGGGTCAAATGAGACTGCAGTAGTCATGGGTATTCATTAGTTTTGGCAGTGATGGAATTACAACAACCCATGTAAACGCACAAATTTTAGCTACTTTAACTGACACGATGCAACGACAAGCCACCACAAAATACCGTCCGTCTCCACCCAAGCAGCGCTCAAACATCGATCCAAATTAGTCTGCACCAAGAAAGACTGAATAAGTAAGAAGTAACCACCATAAAGTTTTCACAGGCCTCTATGCTGCTACTGTTTACAGACCTGTTCAAACATGACACAGCAAAAAAAAACCAAAAACACACACACACAGAGGCTTACTTATCTGCTGCACAGCTAGTTAGCAGAACCCGCGGACCCTCCGCCTCACTCCCCACCACTAGGACACTACTCCTCTGATAGGAGAGCAGATGGCAGCTTGAAACTTAACCTCTGTAGCAACTCGAATTCAGCCATCGCAAACCCGAGCCCCTGGAGTTCACAGCTGGCTGGTGGCCGCGACAGCACGGGGTAAACCATGTAACAGCAGCAACAGAAAGTTTGCTAATCTGGCAAAGGCTCGAGGCAGTCGGGAGAGCGGTCTGGGATCGGACCAATGGCACTTGGTCTTGCTCTGCCTGAATTTGAGTTGCTACAGAGCACGAAGTGGAGGTCTGTTTCCACCAGGCCGTCGCTTTAAAATTTATATAACAGCAACACAGCATGTGTGGACTCTGTGTTGTGGTGGGTGCTGGTCGTTTGTTGACATTAGTGGACTCCATTTCTTCGCTAACGTAGCTACTGTTGCACACTGTTAGTGCTGTAGTGGAGCTGAAGAGAGGCAAGACACTCAGGAATGTACGTAACATCACATCTTTAGATTGTCCCCAAAATCTGGCCTGAGCCCTTCATATAGAAGTCAGTCCACAGGCTGCTACAGGCGATTGAGAAAGTCAGGGAAAGTCTCAGTTTTAACCTGTTCACCCATTGGCAAGAAAAAAAAAACGTGTCATTCATACCTCTCAACAAATCATCCTGACACACTCTTTGTGGTTGTTCATGTTTTTGGCCCGCAGCCTGGATGTTGTTGAACGCTACGAGGAGTCGGCTCCTTTCCAATTTGTACCTGTTAAACTAACTACTCCATGGGCCGATGACGCGACGCATCTCTGATCACATTGGCATGACAGTCTCGCCACACAAAAGGGGTGAAACCAAACCAAAGTGCATCTTACCTGAAGTGTCCCACATGTTGAGCTCGATCCTCTGTTTGTCGATCTCGAAGCTGGCTGTGTAATTCTCAAACACGGTGGGGACATAATTCTGAAATGAGACACGCGTGGCTAAAATTAGATGAAAGCTCGGAGGGCTGTTGTGTACATTGTGGAATTTAATTTAAATCAAGATAATGTAAGGTAGACAAAAAAAACCTAATTATTCCAGTCGGCTCTGTAGTGCAGATGATAGTGCACTCACGGAGATCAGAGGTACGAGATAGCATGTGTGTGTGTGTGTGTGTGTGTGTGTGTGTAAAGCAGATGAAGCCAATTTTGAGCTTTGACCTATTTCCAAATTCAGAAATTTAGGTCAACAAGCTTTGATTTCATTATCTTCAAGAGTTCAAGAGGTTCAGGTTAAAAAGAAACTCCACAAGTGCAGAGGATAATTGAGTCTTTAATCTACTTTCTGGTAACACACAGTGTTCTGTGTTGGTTTCTTTTACATTTTCAATACATTATCTGCCAATTAATTATATTTCCCATTGTATTGTTATCAACATACTGTGAGCACAGACAAAACCGCAACACAGATTAATTGAAAATGAGATGTTGTTGTATTTATCCATTCAAAATCTTACTTGATTCAAAATGTCCACTGCTCATTGAGCACTGTGCGTTAGCTGCAAAAGATTTAAGGTCAAAGTGTCCTCTATTGTACCTGATAACTTCCTGATAACTTGTTTTTATGTCATAAACCTTCAATATTAAATAATCTAGCAGATAATTTTTAATTGTTTGATCTTGATTAAAATCATTAGGCATTCAGAATTTTAGGCCCACATGGAAACATTATAATTGTACATTTAAAGATGTAATATGTAACTTTTTCACATTTCAAAAACTCAGCTCCAACTTTGCCCTGCTGTGCTGCACAGAGTTGGAAAAACACGGATTTTTAACATGAAACTGCTTCATTCAGTGTTTTTGCTGGTTTATTTCACCGAGTCTGTTTGTTTTGAAGATGAAGACACCTCTGCGGACAATTTGGCTCCTGGTAAAAACCTCCTGAGCATTTGGGTCTCAAGTTACCAGAGAAAAATGGTGAGCACACATGAGCAGGAGCTGAGCTAGCAGCCCCTCCACAACCAGCCAAACAGCATTGGAGAAACATTTATTTTTCATACGAAACTGCTATATTCAGTGTTTTTAATTATCTAACTCACTGGGTCTGTTTGTTTTAAAGAGGAAGAGAGCTCTGCTGATAATTCGGCTCCTGGTAAAAACCTCCTGAGCATTTGGGTCTTAAGTTATCAGGGAAAAAAGGTGAGCATGCATGAGCAGGAGCTGAGCTAGCAGCCCCTCCGTGACCAGCCAAACAGCATTAGAGAAACACTTGTTTTTCATACTAAACTGCTATATTCAGTGTTTTTAATTATCTAACTCACTGGGTCTGTTTGTTTTGAAGCGGAGGAGACCTCTGCGGATAATTCGGCTCCTGGTAAAAAAAAAAAATATCCTAAACAATGACCAGTGAGGGAATCCTAACTGGGAGAAACTGACTGTATTGACAGCATTGCTCCATCTTTTGTTATCATCCACCCTGAGAGACCCTGAGCGTAGAAAATTACATATTCTACATTTAAAAGAGGAACACCACCTAACTGGAGAATTCCAATATGTTATTTCCATGGCCTAGGAAAGTTCAATCAGTCTTTGTGAACATGAGATACTCTCTGTCAAAGCCAGAAACCAGAGAAGTAAGTCTCAAACTTGTGATGTCATCAAAGTCTGCCCATAGACAATGAATGGGAGCCTGATTTTGTGGATACACACACAGTGTTTGTTTTCTTTTTTATACCTAAATTAATTTTATTCTATTGTAATGTTGTCAGTTGTGAAACAGAAAATGTCCCCATACACCCAGAACATTCCCCTGGGTGCTGTCAGTGTCATCTGGAACATCTTTCACCATTCATTGTCTGTGGAGCAGCTCCAGACTTTATATCTGATGGCATCACATATTTGAATTTTGGCACTCTAGTTTTTGGATTTAGGGGAGTTGTTCATGTTTACTATTTTTAAGGACTGTCTTAGACCACAGGAATAACATATATGGATTTACAAAATGGGCGTATTTCCCCTTTAATTCTCACACAGTCTGGACAGACAAGTGTTGCCTCGGCGTGTAGATTATAAGTATTTAAGCGCACTGATTGTTGCGGAGTCAAACCAGTGATGTTCCAGTGTTTACAGACCAGACTGCTCCTGCTCCTGCTGACGGTATCAACCGCTGACGCGCGCGATGCGCAAAAGCGCACAGAGCGCAGATTTCTGTGGTTACTGGGCACTGAGCGGGCAGGACTCTGGAAATGTCTTCATTTAATACAGCTGCTTCTACACTATAATAACCCGCAAACAGCACGCAAAAATCTGTTATAGAGAAAAACAAAACCTGCATGAAGAAACCACATTTTGGCACATCCCGTCTACTTTACATTGTCAATAAAAAAGGATCAAACCACATGAGAATAAATAAATAAATATAAATGAATAACATATTGTGCGTCATCAGTCAGATCTCATAATTTCGGTGACACCAGGAGGTTTTGAAGTTTGACTTTGCCGTGCCCTGTGCTTTTACAGACTTTCCTCATGTGTTCATCTTTACGAAACACTGTCTCTTACCTCCGGGTATGAGTCTTTGGCGAAAACGTGAAGGAGAGCCGTCTTGCCACACTGCGTGTCTCCCACCACCACGATCTTACAGCGCAGTAATCCCTTACTGCTCTCCATCGTGCCCCGAGTATCACTGAGTGGCTCCGAGTCGCTGCCTACTTGTCATTTAGCTCCAAACTAGTTGAGTGTCGAAGAGCAGCTCTAAATGTTGTCAATATTTCTTCCCAAGAAGAAGAAGAGGAAGATGATGATGATGGTGATGAAGAAGAAGAAATCACTTCAGGTCCTAAAACTTCAGCAGCACCGCAGTCTGGTGTAGTTTCGGCAACATGCTCTGCGTAATGCTGCGCTCCTTTGCTCCACCGGTGAAGTGAGGCACCCTGACAACACCTGTCAAGGAGCGGCTCCAAAAACTGGCTTCCTGTAAGACCTTTCATAATAAAAGCTCACAAAGTACGACTAGTTATCTGTGAATGTGTGTGTGTAGATGGATAGTAGTGGGCTACATGGTAGAGTACATGCTACAGAATTAAATTAGATTAAATCAAATTAAATCAAATTAAATTAAATTAAATCAAATTAAATTAAATTAAATTAAATTAAATTAAATTAAAAAAAAAAAATCTAACAACACACATTACACTTTATGTCAAACATGCCAAAAAAAGTAATAACATAAGGATAAAAATAAATATAATAGAGCAAATAAAACAGTATATAAGTAGACCCATTTCTTGTCCAAATTAAAATTATCATCAAAATATATTTATTCATTTAATATTTTCATTTTTTTTAATGTGGTATGTAATTAAACTAACTTGACTATCATGATCATGATCATTATTATTATTAGTAGTAGTAGTAGTAGTAGTAGTATTACAATGTATTTATTAAATAATGTATTATTTATTTCTTTTTTAATGTGGTATGTAATTAAACTAAACATGTAAACAGTATCTTGCATTTTCTGCTTTTTCTGTTGTATAAAAATCTGATTTATTATGCTTATTATTACTATTACTATTATTATTGTATTATTTTTTAGTTATTTAAAATGTATTTATTTATTTATTTCTGTGCTGTTACTTTGAAGCCAAAATCCTCCTACTTCCGGTCTTCCTGTGACTGTCTCCTGCTGCCTTGCTGTATTCTCAACCTGTGACACATAAATATCAGCTGCTCCCGGCAGTAAACAGAAGCACATATAAAAAGGGCATGTTTTTCGTTAACATAACAAAGTATGACACATTTTTATTATAGTAAAACCTTTATAAAATTCTAATACACGTCTTTTTTCTCTCTGCAGGTCTTCATCACATCACAGTGAGTGTCACACAACATAATGGGCGGATCATGTATAAAATTCACACATGATGACTTTTGTTTTTTAAGGTGTCAAAGTCTCTACACAGTGAGGAGATCATAGATAGTAGATTAACTGGATTAACCGTGGCTCTGCATATAAACCTGCATCCTGACCCTTTGGTGGCCCCTGAGTAACTGTTACTCATCTAACCACATAATTCACTTTATTATGGGCTGTTTGTCATTTACAATAACATCACGAGCTGACTAAGAGGCTGAGCGAGAGGAAGCTGAAGGAAGTCTTTTAGCGCCATCTTCTGGTCAAACTGAGGTAGTCCATTTATTTTCCACAGGCTACAGTGAGTGTGTTTGTGTTTCATTCAGTTATTTATATACACTGGAAAATGTCATTCACAAAGCAAAACGGTTACATTCAAAGCCCCTTTTTTCTTCTTTGTAATATTCATGTCAATGTTACCAGTTAATAATATCATCATGTCATCGTTTTTCTTGTTTTAAATCCCTTTGTCACTGTTGACAAATTAATTTCAGATCCTATAGTCAGGTAAAAGTGGAAAATAAAAAATGAAATACATACAAGTAGCTTGTTTTCAACATCTTACCAAAGTAAAAGCATAACAGTATAGCAATGAACAAACAGTAATGAACAAAATGTGTGTACCAAAGTAAAAGTACCCAGTGTGCAGCAGAGTCAGAATATTACAAAATTTTATTGCCGCATTGTACATTCAAGAAGTATTTTGGTAGGTGAAGGATAATTTTAAACACTTAATATACTTTGGGTAGTTTAATCCATGATAGTGCATCATATATTATAAGATCACAGGCTTTGTATATAGTAATAATAATAATAATAAAATATAATATATAGGCTCAACACAATTAAGAGTGGATTTTATTCCAAGTTTCAGTTGTTAGAATTGGTAATTGATTTTTCCCCAGTATGTCTATTGTCATTTTGAGAGAATCACATAACAACAATACAACAGTTTGACACTAAAATAACATGCATTACACAGACATACTCATCTACACACACTCTACTTGCACAGATATCAGGTACAATACCAATAAATCTGAATATTTCCCTGCATCTTTTTACAATTTCCGATAAGGTAATGCATACATTTACTCCTTTCATATGTTCATATATGCTTCCCAGAGCTGAAAAAGAAAAAATCCTTCGCTTGCCCTTAGAAAAATAAGTTAGTCTTTCCAGACCTATAGAGTCCGATACCCCCTTTATCCACATTCTCAATATTTGGACATCTGTACTCTTCCAACACAATGCAGTAGCTCTCCTGGCTGAGAGGAGTCCAAAGTCCAGAGGTTTAGTCTGTTTGGATGTTTGGATAGAGTCCTCTGGGTTTAGTCCAGGCACACACAGTCTGGCATTTAAAGGGACCTCTGTGTTAAACACCTCTGACGAACATTTATAACACCTATCCAAAGGTATAGAGTACCTTTCTCTATCAGGCACTTAGTACAATCATTAGGAATATTAAATTGGTCATTGATTAGTTCAGAACTGTAACGCTAGTAATGGCAGAAATGTAGTTAGTGTCAAATTCTATGTTTTTGGGGGTGAACGTCCATTTAAGATTAGTTCACAGAGAGTTTAGAGTCAGTTCATCTTGTTGACTAAAATGTGTCGTATGTCTACAACCTGGTGCTTTTTCCTCTAATTTTTTGCCGAACCTCAACCGCAGTGGCTACTTGAGTCTCCCACGTGCTTTCACCACTAACGCTGCATGTTTAAGAACCAAATAATCATAAATAGTCCACTGCAGAGTGGCCACCTTGTGGTCAAACATATGAATGCACATTTTGACCTATTAGTAATGTTAATATGCTAAATTAGGCTTAATTTACTGTGTTATCTTTGCTATAAGGTCCACACAGATGTTTTCGTTTGTCCTGGGCCAAAAATGGCTCTTGATAGTAAAGGTTACAGACCCCTGGGTTTGGGTTAGGGTTGGGGTTAGACATTTAGTTGTGCTCATTAATGCTGGGTGCACACTGGACTTGAAGCGTCAGTTCTCCATGGAGCCCTGCCTGCTTGCTTTCAGCGGCCATGTTAAGGTAAAATATGGCATATAGGTGATAACGGAAAGTGGCTTTCAGACAATCATGTACCTGACAGGATGTGAAACTTAACCTTCACCTTCAAGTGGTCACACTTTGCAGCCAAAAGCATCCTGTGTGTGTGTGTGTGTGTGTGTGTGTGTGTGTGTGTGTGTGTGTGTGTGTGTGTGTGCTCGTGCATCTATCTTTGTGAGAACCAATTAGAATTTAAGACCCTTGACAGTAAGGACATTTTTGGGGCCAGTGCTCACCTGCAGACCTGCAAAGGCCTGTTTGAAGGTTCAAACTTGGAGCTGATCTTCAGGTCAGACATAGGTTTAGATAAGGGTTAGGGTTGAATGTTCACTCTGGATGCAAATATTATAATAAAAATTGTGATGATAAAGGTGAAATATGTCATATAGGTGATAATGGCAAGAGGCTTTGAGTTAGTAATGTAGGTGGCAGGATGTGAAACTTCTGTTCACCAACAAGCTGTCACACAGTGGTGTGTGTGTGTGTGTGGAAAATATAGAGCATCTGAGAACACTTAAGACCAGCATTAGTTACCACAGCTGTTTTTTTCCCATCTGACTGTGCTGATGAGTGTGTTAGTTTGTGTGTACGCTGGTGCCACATGTGTGCAGATGTGTGCAGACAAACTCCTCTCTTTGAGTCTCAGCTTCATCTGAACTCTAACTGAGGGGGAAGGAAATAATAAACTGAAACTTCTGACCTTACACTCGTCTTTATGTTTTTAAAAAAGGAATTTCCTGCCCTTTATAAAGATCTCTATCTCTCTCATCGTCCCTCCACTTCCTCTGTGACAGACCTGAGACGAGAGAGCAGCTCCAGTTGCAGGGTGCAAGACATGTGCACAGACTGTGGGTGTGCATGATTGTGTGTGTGCACAGACTGTGTGTGGGCACATGTTGGGTGACTGAAGCAAATAACTGTATGAAGGAAAGGAGCTGAGTTTAGTATTTCACTGTGTGTCCTAATATTAACTGTCCAAGTGTGTCAGGTGTTTTAAGAACAGGTCTGCAGACTGTAAAGGCCTTAAATACACTTTTATATCTTTAATTAGAAAAAGATTAAAATTCTTTACATGACTGTGAACTGGAGACAATCATGTATTCACATCTGCACTCTGCATCAGATAGTCACGACTTTATTTAACTCGTGAACAGCAGGTGGAAGCTGAGCTGAGCTGCTGCTGCTGCTGCTGCATGAGTCTCCTCCAGCTGTGGCTTCAAACAGTCCTCCCAGCACTCCAGTGTCCGGGCTTTGAAACTCTCCACAGCTCTGTGGCTCACATCCCTGAGTCTCCTGCCAACAAAACTGATCGGTCACTTTTTAAGATGCGTCAATCTTCACATAAGCAGGTAGGAAAACACCGGAAGTTACAAGAGATGGCGTTAAAATAAAAGCATCTTCAAGTGTGTGTTAATGAATGGAATCCACAATACATACTGAGTATTGCCAGACACTGACACTGTCATAATTTATCGTGGCTCATCCCACTCATACCATGATGTCTAGGCTGATATCACATTTGGTAATGCAGAGTTTAAAAGTGTGACATCTGCTTTATGTCGATTCCTGTTAAAAAAAACAAAAACACTCTTTAGTCACATTGACATAAACATTTCATCACTTCTATTATTTTTTGCTTTTTTTTATCGGTGCCAAAAACAATAGAAAGTATAAAACAATTGTGGATTTGTGGATTTATAGATACACGCATGTGAGGAACGGGAGACAATTGTCCAATTTAACATGATACATGTAAAAAAAAAAAAATATGGAGCCTAAATCTAATTATTATTATTATTATTATTATAATTATTATTATTAACATTCAAAAGCAAATAGCTTTGGTTTAGAGTGACCTCATGGCATTGCTAGCACATTTTCATAAAAAGTAAATCTTATTTTACTCTTTTTTTTTTCTTTTTTTTTTAAATTGGTGAGATGTCTCTCCAAGATTTTTTGTTTTGTTTAAATGCTTTTTTAGGTAGTATAAAGTAGCCTACAAGTTGAAATGAAAATAAAAATAATTAAATGTTTTTTTTAAGCGTTTTTTATTTGTAATACAAAATGCAATTTTAAGTACATTTTATTTTATTTTTTGTACAAAGTTTTTTCAATACTTTTTAGGTAGTACAAATTGAAATAAATTCAATTTTATTTTTTGTTTAAAGTTTTTTTTTCAAGAGTTTTTTGGTGATACAAAATACAATTTGAAATACATCTTATTTTTTCTTTTGTTCAAAGTTTGTTTTTCAAATTGCCTTTGAGTCACAGGAAGTCTTTTATTGTGAAAATCATAACCGGAAATACTGTTTTACACGTGCCGTCTTGACGTCGGTCACTTGTTGAGCGGAGCGCACACACACAGGAAACCACGCAGCAATAATCTCATTTTACAAACGATACGTGTATCTGTAGTGAGGGAGTGTTTCATGTCAGTTTACAGCAGAAATATTTACATTAAATCAAACTGTTTCATTTTTCTTTGAGTCTTTAATTTTCTAAAGAAACGCCCAAACAGGCTGAACTACTGATCTGGACTGAACCCTGCAGGACGCTCCTAACAAGTGATTGTCATCATGTCTGGTGAAGAAGCTCCAACTCAGCAGGAACAACCTGAGCAGCATCAGCAGCAGGAGCAGCAGGAGCAGAAACCCGACGACCCTCCGCCGCAGGAGCCCGGGAGCACCCCTGCAGCAGCCGTGGAGAAGCCCCTCTCTTACCGGGCTCTGGTGCTGACCGGGTTCGGGGGTTATGATAAAGTCAAGCTGCAGGTGAAGACGCAGAAGCAGCCGCAGCTGGCGGCAGGAGAGGTCCTGGTGCGCGTCAAGGCGTGCGGGCTCAACTTCGCCGAGCTGATGGGCAAACAGGGGCTGTACGAGCCGCTGCCCGCCCCGCCCTGCACGATGGGAATGGAGGGCTCCGGGGTCATTGAGGCAGTCGGGGAGGATGTGAAGGACAGGAAGGTGAGTGGAGGCCTGCTGAGAGTGCACTCACACCCACAGCATGCCACTGAACCCACGGACATACCCAGTCATGTGCCGAGGAGCTGCTCAGGGTGTAGTTTGGGTTTAAAGCAGAGTTTACTGGAGTGTTTCTGGACTGAAAATCTGCATCCTGCTGGTTCCCAGTGACACTGAAGTAACACTAAATCTGATTTTTCCACTTTAGTTTTCCAATTTCTTTGGTGAAAGTTGTAGACCAGGGGTGTCAGACTCATTTTAGTCCAGGGCCACATACAGCCCAATTTAACCTCAGATGGGATGGACCAATAAAACCATTGCACAATAACCTTTAAGTACCATCAGCTCCAATATTTCCCTTTTTTGTGTGTAAAGAACTGCAAATACAGTCTGTAGACCTTCATCCTTTTGCAAAACAGATGAGTCAGTCTACATCTGACTGTCATTACATGTGCATTTATCCACACATCTCCTGATACAGACTCTTTAGAACTGAAGCTGCTGATTGACAATATTTTGCACAGTGTTCAGTATCTTTAAACATGGTCACAGTAAGTATTCATTGATATATCAGAGAGCCTCTGAATCAGATTTTACATGAAGTCGGCATTGTATAACTTGCTCCTGCAAACTGGCACATCTTGGTCTAGTCATGTAGTGGTATCAGATTGGACCCTTTGGCTGGCCAGTTCTGGCCCACAGGAATCAAGAAAACCTGCAAACTGTTGGCCTTTAGATGGCAGAAACCACGCCCATCACTTCACTGAGTATTCTGTCTATGAATAAGTTCCTCTTCTTACTAGTGTCACAGTGAAAAAAATAGGGCTGGGCAAGTGTTATCAATAGCTGCGCGACTACAGTAGATACCATCTTGTAAGTGTGGTCTTCCTGGTTTTAAGGCTGCATTACAGTGAAATGATGTGGCTGTCTGAACTGACAGACTGTTCCAGCTGTTTTATTACTTGCCTCTATCCACTGACTCATTATATCCACATTACTGATGATTATAAATCAAACATCTTGCTGTGTAAGTATTTTGTGAAAGTGCCTACAATATTATCGCAACATTGATATCGAGGTATTTGATAAAATATATTGTGATATTCAATTTTCTTCATATTGCCCAGCAGTAGTTTAGATTATAGGCTTTTCAGATCCCCAAAAATGGCCAGAATTATTCAATATTTTTGCTACTGATTAATCATAGCAATTAATTATTAATCATTCTCTTCATCACTAGTCTGACAATAGTGTATAAACAGCTGTCACAATAACCTAAACTCCAAGAGGATGTCTTCAAATTGTTTTGTCAGGCCAACAGTCCAAATAATGATGAAACACTGACAAGCAGTTAAATCTCATGATTTAGAGGCTGGAACCAATAAATGCCATTTTTTGCCATCTGATTGATTATCAGAATAGTTCCTGATAATTCTCTGTCTATTGACCAAACATTTAATCAGCTGTTTCATCAATATATAATGATGCCATCTATTGGTACAAACAGCCTTAAAGTAGCAGTGTGTGGGATTTAGTGCCATCTAGTGGTGAGGATTGCCAATTGCAACAGGCTGAAACTTCTCCCATTTGAACTCCTGGTTAAAATTGCCTCAGTGTTCATTTTTCAGGAGGTTTTTACCAGGAGCTGAAGTATCCGCAGAGATCTGTACCTCTCCAGAACAAACAGACCTGATTTAAACCAATAAAAACACTGAATAAAGCAATTTCACGTTAAAAATCAGTGTTTCTCCTACACTGTTTGGCTGGCCGCTAGCCCAGCACCTGCTAATGTGTGCTCACCTTTTGTCTTTGATAACTTGGTGCTTTCACACCTACCCTGTTTAGTTAGGTCCAATTGAACTTAAGGTCATTTGCCCTCTAAGTAAAGTTCATTGGGCAGGTGTGAACACCAATCACACTCAGGTGTGCACCAAAACAACCGGACCGAGACCTTCTTGAAGAGGTGGTCTTGGTCTGGTTACAAATGAACTCTGGTGCGGTTCGTTTGTGGTGAGAACGTGTTCCGACCTCGATCCGAACCAACTGCAGTCACATGACACATTGTTTGGGTTAAACATGAGCATGTTACAGTCCTGGAGGATTATTAATGTGCACCTCCTCCTGTACTGCCTTAATATGCACATTCAGCACATCCAATGCATCAAAACATTGTTTTCTAGTTGGAGCCGCGCCTCGTTTTCAAACTGTATGGTTTGACTAAAATGAACAATGACAGCAATATAGTCCACGATGAGCAGCGCTAAAATCAACCTGCGTAGTTGTCCCTCCATTGTGACATTAGAAAGTGTCACATTTATCTTGCAAGTGTACTCTTCTTCAACGTTTGCTTTACTTCCTGGATTTTTCCCACATGGAAATTCTGACCAATCAAGAGCAGCTTTCTCACACAAGGCATTTGATCTGGTCCTCTTGTAAATGCTGCCGTGAGAACACGAACCAACTCTAGGCAATTATGCAACTCTGTAACAAAATTAGTCCCTGATTCGGATCAAAGCAAGCAAAGATCCAGATGTTCAGGAGGTTTTTACCAGGAGCTGAATTATCTGCAGAGGTCTTCTCCTCTCCAAAACAAACAGACCAGGTGGTTCAAACCAGTAAACGTACAAAATCAGTGTTTTTCCAATGCTTCTCATTGTGGAGAGCTTCTTACAATTATGGCTGACTTGAGAATCTGAATGGCCTTATCTAGAGACAGTGTTTGGTTTGTCTGTTCTGGGCTACTGTAGAAACATGGCGGTGCAACATGAAGATCTCCATGGATGAGGACCCGCTATGTAGAAATGGCTCATTCCAAAGTAATGAAAACACAACAGTCTTTTATTTAAGGGTGATTATAGACTAAGGAAAACATACTTATTATATTATATTCCATTTCTGCAAATATATCCCCCCAATTTCCTGCACACTGGACCTTTAAAGCATCTTCATTGTGTAAGCAGAGTGAAAAAGCAGAACCCATCCTCATCAGTCTGATCCATTAATGTGATGTGGTCTCCATTTTAAAAAGCAGGGTGGAAAGAGGCTTTCTTGCAGCAAAATGTAACATTGTGGCATTATGAATAGTTCCAGTGTCTGATTTACAGCGTGACCTTGAAGTGTGTTTACATTCTTCTTCCCGGCACTAGAGTACATTTACCTTCCCCTTGATAAAAGCTTTCCAAAGGTCGACTTTTATGGAGTTTTAATTTATCAAGTGTCTGATAAAAGGGTACAGAATATTTATATGTGTCCTTTTAATCCAGTCAGCTGCAGGCTGCTCTGTGTGCAGCATACAGGCACCTGATTCTCTGTGGTTAAAGCACATTTTCTTGAGATACTGCAAAGCTGATATCAAAGCATCAAGAGGTCTCTGGGTTTATTTGTACAACAACATATAGAGGATGAAACCAGAGTGACTCATTGCAAGCAGCCTCCGTGACTTCATGTCATAGCTTTTGCAAAAACTCTGCAGTCTTCACTTAGAGGCTCAGATTTATTTACTCACACTGGTACAATAAATCAAAGCAGCAGAGTATTGAGTCTCTTATGCGTACACTCATACATATGGAAGATGCAAAACACTCATATTTGGATGAGCAACAGGACTTTTCAGCTGTGTCATTGGGTTCATCAGAGCTGCGTCATTTGTTGTGTGTGTAAATCTCAGTAACAGATGACTCCCATGCAGAACTCTCAGAGGAACTCCGATGATTTTTGTCCTCTCATTTTCTTCCAAAAAATACATCATCCTTTCATAAACTGGAGACGATTTTGGTTTAGGATCTGGATATGTTAAACTGTGATATACTGTCCTGGCTAATGTTTGCAAGAGGAGTGGAACATTCAGGGAGCTTTGCACAGTTAATCATTGTGCATCCTAGCTCCAGTTTGTGTCGTGTATTAACATCAGAGTGTCCTCAAAGACTCTTCTAACCATCAAGATGAAAAATATTGTCTGTTGCATGATAAAAAACTATAATCTAGTTTCCCAAGTTGTGCCTCCTCCTCCAGATCCAATGGTAGCTGCTGTAAATGACGTATTGACTGTATTTTTTGAAGTACCGTCAGTGCAGCTGTAAGTCTTGTTAAAGGACTTCCATTTTGCGAAGATCGTTGAGTTTATAGTGTCCCACAAAATCAGTTGCTTAGCTCTGTTAATACATGACAGGCACAATCTTGGGCTTTGTGCATCCTAATCTATAAACCGATATCTGATACGTGTGCAGAATCTGTAGGCAGTGGTCCAAGACTTCGGTATCAGAAGTGTTCTGGTTTCTGTTTCTAGTCTGCCCAGTTGGACTAGAAATCCTGTTTTAATGGCAGGTGAATAGTACGTATGGAGAGGCGAAACACATTGGCCGAAATGCGATCTCAGAACCCATCGGCCAATGTGTGACAACAATTTAGCTTTGTATCAGCTTATTTAAAACAAAATAATAAGCATTTATATTCAGATATCTGTTCATGGAGATGAGCAAGCCCCCTGGAACAGCACATGGCCAAATCATAGAACTATGACTTTCGGGTTCGTCACATGATGCCATTGGGCCAACAAAGACTTTTCCAATAGACTTACATTGTGAAAAAGACATCTGTAAATAAGAAGATACTTGATACAAAATGACTCGTATCACTGCCACGATTTGATCCATTCGGACTGATAACTAGACTATCGAACTCTGTACTTTTAAGGGTTTCGACCAAATTATCTCAGTACTACCAAGTACCGATTTACATTAAATTCATTGGTGCCGAATGTCGGTACCTGAGACCACATCTGTGTGAGAACGCCAGGTTTAGACAAGAGGCAGAAAAGCTGTGAAGCACCCCAAAACTGGAAAATCAGTCATGGAGTTCTGCAGCCTCTCCAGTGGCTTCCCAGCAAGCCAAAGCTATGACTGCCATGATTGTTTCAACATCTGGTCTATTTTCTTTTCCATATTCATTTAGTAACAGCCAAGTATCACTGCTAGACGGGCACACACACTCACAAGCAGACAGATAGAGACAGAAGATTAGCTTGAAAATGTGATTTGTGCTAATACAGACAAAGTAAAGTACTGAAAAAAAGTTACTATTGGTTAGAGGTACCAAATTACTGGGACTGGAACTGGCACTGATACTGGTTCAGATGTGAACCGTACTCAACCTTACTGATAACATTGTGAAAGTCTGGAAGATCCGTAAGGATGCTCCCGAAAGTCGGAGATTCGAATCATCAGTCGGAGACCCTTCAGGCAACTGAGATTGCTTCGAGTCGGGCAGTCTCGTCAGTGTGTTATGCAGTGTACTTCTGGGGATGTTTGGGTTCCCATATTTTGCTGCGGAGTGAGCACTCTCAACTTTCACGCTACTCTTTGCATACAAACAGGCAGCTGCACAAAGGAAGAGAGGTTTTACACCGTAAGGTTCCAAGACAACATTATCTTCTTTCTTCTGCTTGGAAGTGAATTTGCAGCTCGCAGCAACTTAATACGACACAGTTTCTGGCTTTTGTTTGATATCTAGTGTCGTCAAAAAATGTTGTAGCACATTTCCGACCGGTCAGTAGCGCAGTTAGCTTGTTTACAATATCGCCTGAATGCTGCTGTCACACTGAACCCTGTTTAAACTTTAAAACTTTATATGGAAAAAAACAATCTGATTTGACTGGTACAGCCCTAAAGATCCGCAACACTGAGTAATTTTATCTCCATTGAAGTTAGCGGAGGGCTAAACTAGAAGTTAGCCCCTTGGCCGGCAAAGGTCTCTGGTGCACCTGCTCTATGTGTCCCATAATGTGGATGATCTGGGTAATTTTACACCTGGGAAGTCAAACTTTTTGGCTTCATACAACACTGAGCAACCGTCAAAGGAATCAACAGGGCCCCACCTTCAACGCTGTATCCAGGTCTCTCTATGCTTCCATGGAGATTAGCCAGAGTGACCGGTGCACTGAAGAGGAAATCGTTGCGGGGATATCTACATTGGCCGTTGCCCCCAAAGACTTATGGTCGTCAAACCAATAATCAATGAGTTTCGAGATTGTGTGCATCCATTCATGCACCACCACCCAATTTTGCTTCAGTCAGTTGTTGACTTCTTTCAAGTAGAATGTTTTACTGCTCACCTGTCAATATGAAGATAAATAAGATACACTGAGGTCACTCTTCTTTCAGTCGGACAGGTCTTTTCTAGACTGTTAGAGTTTTATAGGCTATTGTTGAGTTTGAAGTGTGTTTTATATTAACAAAGCTCCTCCATATCCCTCTGTGTCAGTATGGAATTTCCCTCCTCTTCCTCCTCCATTCATTACACTCCCACTCCCCTCATTCCTCCCTCTATCCTCTCTGTTTTAAAGAGCAGGAATCCTATAGAGCGACTGGTGTGTCTCCAAGAAAAAAAACTTTTTTGAAAGGAAGCAGAAAAACACCAGACACCACAAAACACCAGATGCAGCAGTTCAGGAAGTGGTGGGATATTAAGGATCCCAACTAGGTTAGGTTTAAAATGTATGAGCACTGGGAGGAAAATGGAAAGTAGACACGTCTAGGTTCAGAGTCAAGATGGTGGGTTCGGTTGGTGTGAGACTCTGGGTGGGACTGCAGTGTGACACATTGGCGCGCAGAGCAGCAGACAATCACATTAAGGGAAGCCGAAGTGTTTACAGAGAGAGGCTGATCCTGTTGTAGCCGGGCTCGAGCAGCAAGGCTTCTCCATATGAGGACGGGAGGGTGTGGCTGCTTCATGAGACGCTTGGAAAGCAGTCAGAGCAGATGTGTGATGTAGGATCCCATTATAGCTTCCTGACTCCAGATCCAGCACTACATCGTCACAGATGTCTCTGGATAAAATGAATTGATGGTCGATGATTATGCCTCATAACTTGATTAATATTTGGAAGTCTGGAGCAGGGATTTCTGTGTTTAACTGAAAGAAAGTCATCATCTCTCTTTCTGCGGATAAACTGTTTAATCAACTTAATGTTGTGTGATCAGAGGATGTGTCGCAGTGTGTTCAGTATTCAGCTCAGGGCAGTGCACGCTATCTGGTCAATTTAAAGCAGATGTCTTTAATGTTTTAGAATTAATATAGGCCTGTTTTAAATAATCAATCTGCAGTGTTGGAAAATAACTGATTAGATTTACTGAGGTACTTGTTCTTTATGTTTTTCCATCTTCTACTTGCTCCTTTTATATGGCAGCTGTAGCTACTTTTGACTTAGCAGATGGAGATTTTACCTAAAACATTTATCATATAAATATGCATTGTTAAAGATTAAACCAGCTTTTTTGGCTTGTGTACCCCAACAAAAAATGTCTGATATCTATAAACAAATATCTACATTTGTATGCAGAGTCTGTAGGCAATGAGACAAGGTTCCAGTCACTAGGCATGCGCAAGAAACTTGACCATCACAACAATGGCGGACACCCTCTTGAATTTATCAACGCTTCCCCATCATAGTGTAGATTTACTGTAGCAACTACACCTCGTCGTCCGTCCAGACAAACATTCGCGTGGTTGCCATTTTGTTTGTTTATACATCGGCGCTCTGTAGAAGGAAGCGTAAGCGTCACACAGCCAACTACTGGCCTGGCATGTATACTGCAGCGGATCCGTGTGCACGGTGATTGTTATCAAAACGTCAATCTCAGACTAAAAATACATACAGTAAATAAGACACAAAAATATTAATTGAGGGCTTTTCAGTGGGCTTTGGTTGCCTGCAGCTAAACGTGTGAGCGAAAGAGGCGGAACACATTGGCCCAGATGCAATTTTGGACAACGCCTGATCTTATCTGCATTCATATGCAAATATCTGTTGATAGAGATTAGCCGAAACATTGTCAGGACCTGTATCAGGTTGTTAATCTAACTGTAAACAATGAGCAGCACACAGAAGAGGAAGTCTTCGCCCAGATATTCATTGGCTACAGCGGAACCCCCGAAATATTGGCTGTTGTCCCCAGTGGTTATATCATCGTCAAACTGATAGCTGATGAGTTCAGAGATTGTTGGGGCCCCAGTCAACTTTCAGATGTCTATGAAAGGCACGTGGTTCTCATATGGTTACATTTAACCAACAATTTGAGGCACAAAGAAGTAAAATTGTCAGTCAGGGGCGTGTCCACCAAAGCGTTTTTTTTCCTGAGGCCAGCATATTTTTTTAATTCTTTGTGATGGGAGTGCTGCGTATTGAAGCTACGCTGAGTGCCAAGATGACCAGATTAACCTTGGGTAACACTGAGCTCGTCACTGTCACTTTTTACCCACCTGTTTACCCAATCACAGTGGAGGAGCGACAAATACCACAAAGACCAACCAGCACATCTTACAGATAGAACTGCTGAACAACAGCAACAATGGAGGAGACATTGAAATGTGTTAATATACTGTGTGTATATATTTGAGGTGTGGGAATCACCAGAGGATCCACGCTATATTATCATGATATTTGAGACACAATACAATGTTATTGCGATTTGAAATATGTCAGGATATGCTGGGTATTGTGATAGAATATATTGTGACATATTGCGACCTCTCTCCCTACGTGCTTCAGCCTTCCCTTCATCCAGAGCAAGTACTTTACCTTGCGCTGACATTTTTGCTTTCACAGACATTCCATATCTTAGCAACCAGACACAACCAAAGCGTCTCAGCTGATAAAAACACTGCGCCTCCAAAGCGCTCTCAGGCGCTCCCAGCTGGGTGTTTCCTGAGGAGCGCCTGGCGGTTTCAGCTGGAAAAAATGCTTTGGAGGTTATGGGGCGTTAAGATTCGAGAAAAGTCCAAAAGATAAGAAATAAGAAAAGAAAACAGAAAATTGTGCAGCAAAACTGTTCTTCAGTCCAACCACATTAATGATCTCATGACCCCTTCTGACCCTTTGATGGGCCTGAACCCCTATGAGGAACCCTTGAACTTGCATCAATATTTGCAATCTAGTGATGTAATCTATAACGATCGATCAGTTACAGTGGACATTTTTCTTCTGAACAAGTACTTAGGTATATTTTGTTGATGATTCGTTACCTTACTTTTACTTAAGTAGGATTCCGAATAGAGACCTTTGACTAACAGTTTTTTTACATTGTGGTACTGGTATTTAACTTGAGTAAAAATCTGAGTAAGTCTTCCACCACTGTCCCTCTGTATGGTGAAAATGGAAACAGACAACTTGTCAACATTTCCCCCCTAATGTTTCCAAGTGTTATTATTGTTGCGCTGCTGTCACAGAGCCAAGCAACTACCACAGTGTCCTTAGCTACCTCTGTTGTTTCACAGCCTACCATTTCTTGCTTATAGAGAACCAATCTGAATGCTGATGGTGTCATTATTTTATAGACGTTACATTGTGCAGTCAATATTGTAAAACTTGTCTATTTCCACTTTAAGTTTTGTTAAACAAAGAAAGCACCATATTGATGCTTTTACTTTGTCTGCTGTTGGGAAGAGTTTGTCTAGTTTGACAGTGATAATTACATTTGTGCATAAAAGAGGCATCAAGAAGTGACATGTCTCAAACTGTGTTTATATTTTCATGCATTGATATAAATAGCAGGAAAACTGTACAGTCTTACTGACTTTGCTGTGACTGATTAAAATAAACAGCAGGTTTCCACTCAAACTTCATTGTCCTACTTCAAACATCACTTGAGTTACCTCAGTCCATGTCAGCGTTCCAGGAACTGAGCTCAGCCCTTTTTAAAATGACTATCATGCATTTTTGAGGTCATCCAGCGGCTGTTAAAAACTGTTTCATAAGACCAGAGGTTGAGAAACTTAATCAACCCCACAAAGGAGCATCTGAGTCATCTGAGGTGGAAGTCAAAGCCTAAAAACTGGAGCTGTTGGACTTATCTCACTGCAACAGACATATGCAAAATGTGTTTATGTGTGAATGTCTGTTTTTGTCTGTGCATGTGTGTGTAAATATTTGTGTGCGTGTGTGATCTGTCTATTGTGATGCGTTTGTGTGCAGCGGGAAGTGGGTGTTGCTCAGCAGTCTTGAGGCTGTTTTTACAGGAAGCAGTGCAACGTTCACAATCAGACTTCTTTCCTGAGCCTTCACTTTTTTGGCAACTTTCGCAACCCCAGTGATGCTTTTATAATAGCATGTCCTTGTGGAAGAGAGCAGCACACAGAACAGGAACTACATTTCCCATAAGCCCCCTTATCTGAAGTCATTTGAACACAAATAGCTCAGGTACATGCAGCAGGTTTGGTGTTATCCTGTTTAAAACATATGTAAACTCAACTGAACTGGAACAATCAGTCAATTAAAGGAAAATTAATTAGCATTTTTTCAATAACAGTTTTTGTCGTTTTTAAAGCAAAACTACAAAACTTTTGCTTCTTAAATGTGATGATTTTCTGCTTTCCTGTGTCAAATATGACAATAAATCATATATATTCTAAAATATTGGTCAGATCACACAATTTGAAGACGCCACCTTGGGCACAATTTTGACTATTTTATTAGAGACTGTACATAAAGATAGACGACACGTCTCCACCTCTCACTAGTGTTCAAAAATGAAGCCAAAATATCCAAGACATTGGCGCTGCCATCTTGCACTTGTGATGTCATTTGGAGCCAGAGTCTACGCAGTAGCATTTGGAGAGTGGAGCTGCAGTATTGGGTTCCCTCCATACACTTGCCTGACCCAATCACCAGCAGCGCTGTTGATTGCCAGCGCACAAATTGACACACACAGCTATCAATCATGACATCACAATCTGTTTTTATAGCATAGAATAGGGATGCCAGTTAATTTTGCTTCCAATAGGCCGACACCCATTAAACGGTAACTGACTGTTTTTGGGTTTTTTTTGGAAAAAATATGCACGATGACATGAAATATAAGAGGCCTCTCCTTTTAGTCCAGCACTCAGTTGGCTACAGCATCGTATTTCAAAGCACTATTCATTTAGAGGTGGTGAAATTTAAATGTTTTGTGTCATAAATGTCTGACCTTTTATTTTATTCTATTTTGGCTTTGCTGACAAACAGCCAGCTAGCTGTGTTAATATGCGGAAACAAAGTACCCATGGCCGATCTCCAGTCTCCACTGGTTAGCTAACGTTAGCCTTGGCCGCTCTGCACTTTGCACCACACAGGTCGGGTGAGAGCTAGCTAGTAGCACAGCTCATTTGGCATTTATGGCTGGCAACCGGGATGGCATAGCTGAGAAAACATGATGGCCATTGGTTTGCTAACGTTAGCCTTGGCTGCTCTGCACTTTACACCACCCAGGTTGGGTAAGAGCTAGCTAGTAGCACAGCTCATTCAGCGTTTAGGGCTAGTAACAGGGACGGCATAACTGAAAAAACATGGTGGCCATTGCTTAGCTAATGTCAGTCTTGGCCGCTCTGCACTTTGCACCAACTAGGTCGGGTGAGAGCTCGTTCGTAGCCGCCAAGGCAACCTTTCAGAAAAATGAACAACTGAACTGAACATTCATCAGTGTGATAAGAACTGCCTAAAATGACAGAAACTATCTTTGGGAAAACATTTTTTGACATGTAGGCCTACTTTGATCGTTTTTTTGGCCCGGGTCCCAGCAGCTAACATGGAGCTGGTGGGGTTTATGACCTGTACTGCAGCCAGCCGCCAGGGGGCGATGGAGATGTTTTGGCATGACTTTAAGGGAGCTGTCATGCTGTCCATCGTAACTATCATTGTATTTTATAGGCCAAACAATTAATCACTCAAGAAAATATTAATTATGTTGACTGTAAGGTAGGGTGGAGTTCTAAGAAAAACATATTTATTTTTTTACATATTTTTTGATTTGTCTTTATGTATTTTTCTTTATTTATTTCTATGAATTTATTTTATAATGTATTTTTTATTTGGTTTATTGATGTAGAGTTGTGTATTGTTTATATTTTGTGAAAATTTCATAAAGAAAGTGTAAAAAAGAAAAGAGAATATTAATGGATAATAAAAATAATCATTAGTCGCAGCCTTAATTTCAGTTGTTCAGATGTGGTCTTAATGAACCCATTAAACTTTTCAAAGAATTTGAGTTCAGTTACTTGCCACATATCACAAGGTGACTCTGAAAGTCATTGCTTTGTGAGGATGAATGTGCATGTTGACAGAACACAGCAGTGGTGTAATAACTTGCCCTCGTGTCGTTCAACGACAAAGACACATCAGATGATTTCCTGCCTGCTTGACCTCAATTTGCCATTTGACAGCAACATAGACACGAGCAAAGTGGTGGTGACACGAGAAATTGAGCACATGGAAGAGGCAGTTACTCCTCATATTCACACATGAGTCTCACTCACACAGTCAGGACACTCACCATTACCATCATCATCACCTTCTCCTCCTCTGCCCTCTTTCAGGTGGGGGATCGAGTCATCGTATTAACCCGCAGCGGCATGTGGCAGGAAGTGGTTGTTGTGTCCGCCAACCATACCTTCCCCATGCCGGAGCAGATGAGCTTTGAGGAAGGTGCTGCTCTCCCCGTTAACTACATAACTGCCCACATAATGCTGTTTGAGATGGCCAACCTGAGGCCGGGCAAGAGTGTGCTCGTACACATGGCAGCAGGTAAGACACACACTGACGACAGTGAACACATAACGCGGGGAGCGTCGAATTGAAAAAGCCAGTAAAAACAGCAAAAACATTATAGATGATAGAGTAACCAAAAATGTGATTTTAGACAGGATTGATTTACAACTCAAACCTAATCAGTGGTCTCCATTGTGTTACATGGTTGGACAGTCTATCCCCCATGATTTCAAACAAACGTCCCCCCAGTCTCCGCGGAAACCTGTGAAGAGTCACACACCTCGTTCACTCCAGGCCACTAATCACTTCTCTGAATGCAGTCACATTTCTGTGCTGAAAATGATCAGCCGAGGGACCGTGGGTCAAGGGGGGAAGACATAGTGTGTGTGTGTGTGTGTGTGTTATTGTCTCATAACAGCTTATTCATAAAATGGAAAACAGGATCATTATCAGGCACGGTTGCTTTGGTAACACCTGACATTTGAAAAATTGGGCTCCAAAACTGAAACAAGCAAAAACGTTTCATTTCCTGCAGAGAATTGTGTGTTTAAATGACTAATGTGTCGTAGTAGTATTCTTTCAATCACAGTAGGATGGAAAAAAAAAACAATAAAGTTGGACCTCTACTATAAATGACAGCTGTCATGTGATATGATTGAAAGCTCCAGATCAGCTACTAAATGAACCTTGTAGTGGGATTGTTTCATCAACTGCTGCTGTTGTTAAAATTTCAGCACATAAAAAAACACACACACAGTGGCTCCAGGTTGGCCACATTCTAATTTAAGCTAACAATCTGAATACATTCCTGATTGCTCATACATTACCTGTCCTATATTGTCCTACACTTTATATATATTGTGCTCTGTATTATGTGAAGTAATATTTTAACCGTAGCAGTAGAGACACACCCTCTGATCATTCTGACTTGAGGGTGTGACAATCATGAAACTGGCAATGAATAAAACATCTTCAAGAAACCTAGTGTGCACTTCTGTGGTTTAATTATGGCAGTTTGGGGAATTTTGACAGTGTATGTCCGAAGTTGTGTGCATAGATAAATTAGAGATACATATTTCAAATTAAAAGCCTGCTTTGTAGTCACTAGTTATAAAAGATAAGCATCATTTCTCCGCATTTAAAGGTAGAGTCTGTAAGTCTGGAAAACACTCAACACCAAACCAATACACCCCACCCGTTAGTGCTCCTTCAGAAGCTCCACCCCCTCAAATTCTCGGACGTGTACTGTATCTTAGGTTAGCAAACTCTTCGTCTTCGTTGATAATACTCCTCAAAACATACTTTTACAGTGAGTTTTTGTACAGTAAATCTGTTGTGTGTATAGTTTTTATCCGTCTTTTATCTATTTTATTACACACAAATCGAACGTTCATCAATGTTTTCTTACATCAATTTTCTCGTACGCTGCGAAACAAACCACATTCATAAAAAAAAAGGCTTTAGACAATATTTAAAACCATTAATTTACTAATGCCTGCACTTATTTGATACCCTTTCAAGCTCATCAAATATTGTCAGGAGTATTTCACCATAAAAACTGAGTGTTCCAGTCCTAGCTTAAGGCCAAAAAATATCCCCTTATTATTTTCAAAGTACAACAGTGGCGGCTAGATGTATATTGGTGCTCCTGGACGCACTGCCCTGCAGCACCCCACACCACTGTCCTATTTCCAGCCTCGCCGCCCCCTGGAATTACATGCATTTTTCTCCCACTCGCTCTCTGCTTGTACATACCAGCTCCCACAGCAGCTCCTTTTCTCTGCTCCTACAGCAGCTCGACTCCTCTCCTCACCATTGATGTATAAAGAGGACTCTGTCACTGTTGCTGTGTTTTGTGTGTGGCAAAGAATGGATGAGGAGAGACTCATTGAGGTCGAGAAATATCTCGAGCTTAACGACCCACAGTCCTTTCATTATAAAGACAGTAGCCTAAAAGATATTGCCTGGTGACTCATAGCTCTGGAGATCGGCAGTTCGGGTGAGATTTAATTAGAGGATCTCTACACATGGTTGTAAGCTAATGCATAGGTGGAGGAAGTACAGATCTTTCAGTGAAAGTGGTGATAACTTTGTCTGTTGACGAGCTGCAGTGCGACACATCCAGTGTGTGCTAGGGGCAGCTCTTGATGTGCGCCTTCCAGTGTGTTTTCAGCTTTACAACAATTTTGGTCTCCATTGTTTTTATTGAATATGCTGGTAATGATGGGCACTGCCACCAAGTTTTGGTGCCATAAAATGTTACTAATGTTGATATCGGGAATCCAGACCAACCAAATATTCTTACACACCTCCAAGCAGGTGTCAAGGTGGCATATCTAGTTCTTCTGGAAGATATTGCCAGCTTGTAATGTGGTCACGAACAGCCGAGTCTCTTTCAGTTTGTCTGAAGATTTCGGCGACGGCCCTTACCTACGGAAGTACCCAATCTCATCGTCCCTCCAGACATTTTTGTTGCCGTCTGCGTGTAAACAACCCTTACTCTTCACCCTTAGATGTTTGTATTGTTTCGGTTTCATGCCAGTCTCATGACAGAAACATCAACACGCCCACTTGCTTGTGTGAATTCTCCAGACAATGACCTGCTGTATTCACACATCGGCTCAATCAGACATTACACGGACTTTGCACTCGGGAGCTGGCAGGGTGAAGTCCGTTTAATGTCCAATCCAACTGATTCAGACATTTGTGTTCTCACATACAGCTCCTCCAGGTAGTGTCTAGATAGGTTCAGGGTTGCATGTGTGGAAGGTATTTTTGTAACATTGTACATGTAATTGCAAGGGAAAGAATGTTGGCAAGGTAATATCTCCTATGTTATTTATGTTTCATGGTGTAGCTCTGTTCCTCGTGGGCGAGGACGTGGAAGAGGGAGAGTAGAGAGCAGAGGAAGAGGAGGAGGTTTTCTGCCCTTTTGCTGTTTTTCAGCCATCTCTCCTTCCTTGACACGTTAGCATGTGACAAAATGTGGCTTATTGTCCCCCCTGCTCCCTCTGCTTTTCTCTTTATACATCCACCGCCTTTCCCTTGTCATGTGCATGAGCGCTAACGCCCCCTTGTGCTGTTTGGCTGGAAGAATGTTGTGTAGCTCGTTCCCAGCCACTTTATTTGTTTCCCATTTATAGAGCCAGGGTGTGCACCCACAAAACAGACCATGAGGATCTCCTCAATCGCTGAATCTGACTAAAAGAATCATGGACAAGAATCTCTGATTGCACCTTTAAAATTCACGTCAGATGGTGGCGGGTAGAAGAACGATTGTTCGTCATCACCTTCTTTTAATCAATATCTGCAGCATCTTTATGGGAACATTTTGCTATGTATTCGATATACTAGAGCTTTGCATATAACCTCAAATGACTCTGTTGCCTTTTTAATGAGTCACAACTCCTCGTGCCATTTTCGCCATCTCAAGCTGTTGTTTGTTTGACACTATTTATTGTGTGTTTAAAAGATGTTAAAGAAGCAGTAACTCACAGAGCTCAGTGTTTGTCAACCGCTCTTGAGTCCAAGTGTACGGGTCAGTTAATGTCAGCATCCAGCATCACGGTCCAGTGCTCTGCTTCTGCATCAGAGACAGGGGGGCTCTCAGAGGCTGCGTTTCAGTGTTGAGTGTGTGGGCGGCTGTCAGCTGACCTGTATGAATCAGACCACACGAGGCGAGGGTGAAGGAGAGGGCAGGAGGGATTACTGGTGAGCCTGCACACCCAGGAAGCCGTCGTTGTGAAAAACCTTTCGCTGTTTAACGGAACAAGAGACTGGAAAGCAACGTTTGCTATCACAGTTCCTCGATCTTCCGGGGTTTCAACTACCCTAAAATTGCATCATTAATGCCACTGTTGCTACTGGAGTTGTTAGAAATGAATCTGACCTAAATCCCACCACTGCTAAAGGTAAATCTGCCTCACATGTATGACATTTAAACCCCTTAAAATCCCATACCCATGTTTTTATGACTGTTTTGTTCATCATGACATTGAAATTTTCCCCAAATCAGCTGCACATGATTCATGTCTTTTGAAAGTTCCAGGTCTCTTCCAGAATTTAAAATAAACTTCTGTGGTTTTTGAACAATGTTCGGCTCCACAGCATGAGTTTCAAATGCCCGAACTGAACAACACGTCCCTGCTGTAGGTATTATGAGTGAAAAAGCACTCACAGCCACTGTACGGACAATGTCTGCACATCTGTAGGTGGTGTTGGTATCGCTGTCACCCAGCTGTGTCAGACTGTGCCAGATGTGACCGTCTTTGGCACGGCGTCAGCCTCCAAACATGAGACCATCGCCCAGGGCGGCGTCACCCACCCCATCGACTACCGCACCAAAGACTACATGGAGGAAATCCGCAAAGTCAGCCCGAAGGGTGAGAAAACACACAACTGCTCATACTGCACATTGTAGTGTTCAAAACCTTACCTGCCCTGGAAGGTGCATATTTATATATTTAATGTTAACAATATTTTTGTGTCTTTTGTTTCCGCAGGAGTGGACATCGTCCTCGACCCACTCGGAGGTTCAGACACACAGAAAGGCTTTAGTTTGTTGAAACCTTTGGGCACTCTTGTAGTCTTTGGTAAGATTTTTTTTAACAGAATAACATATTACTTGCATCTCACTCAGTTTATTTGTATTTAATCTATGTTTTAACTTATTTTTTAAGTAATTGTAAGGATGCTGTTTTGTATCATTTAAAAATGAATAGAATTAAATGGAAGCTAACACAGGTGAAAAGTCTCTTGAAAGGACGGTTCACCCCCAAATCAAATCATATTTTTCTTCTTACTTGAAGAGCTGTTTATCAGTCTAGATTGTTTTGTGTGAGTTTCCAAGTGTGTGGTTTTTAATGTATCCCGTTTTGTCGTGCCTCATTCTAGGCGTGGCCAATTCTGTGACGGGCCAGAAGAAGAACCTGTTGGCCGTGGCGAAGACCTGGTACAACCAGCTCTCCCTCACCACGCTGAAACTGATGCAGTCCAACAAGGCCGTCTGCGGCTTCCACCTGGGCTACATCAGCGACGAGCAGCTCATCAGCAGGACGATGTTTGAGCTGCTGGAGCTCTACGGGCAGGGAAAGATCAAGCCTCGCATCGACTCGTGCTTTCATTTTGAGGAGGTTAGTTTGATCACGCTTTAGGTATGAAATCTGGAGGCTTTTCTTGTTTCACAGATTGTACTCCATTGATTCCTTTCCTCACCTCCTTCCCTTACATCTAAGTCCTGTATGCAAGCAGAGGAGGCAAGGAAGAGACACGAGGAGACAGGAGTCGGGGCACCTGGTTTCTAACAAAATGAGACATCTGTGCTTTGCAGTCATCATTTTAAAGCAACGTCAGGCACTTTTGGCAGGCTAAGGGGTTTATATGTAGCGATATCATCATGCAGAAACTTCCGTCAGGGGTGGTAATTTAGCATTCTGACGCTAAAACCGACGAACTTTGACCAGAATGTGAATGTTCAAATTGTAATACATAAGGAAGAGAAAAGAAAGAAAGAAAGAGAAAACAAATAAGCATATTTCCCAACATGTCGAACACTTTAAAGGTTTAAATAAAAAAAGAAGTACTTGATGTTTTCTCGGCTCAGATTATTCAGAGACATGAGATGAATGTACATCACACACGAGGAGCCCCACTGAAGCTTCTCCTGCGTCACAGCCTTCTGGTGTTTTCCTCTTTTCCATCACTCATGTGTGGCAAACCTCCGTCCCCCCATCAGATGAGTCTGTACTAAAGGACCGTTGCTAGGTGACGGTCTAAATTGTTGCCGTGGCATCCACTACTTACAGGGATGTCTCTGCGTTTCGAGTTTCTCTGGCTGCCTTCAAGGATAGACAGGAGAGTGATGCGAGACGATCCTGGCTTTGTGTTTGCAAGCAGGAAACGGACAATAGCCGAGGCAGGAAATAATAGGAAGTACAGACTACGTATGGTGGAGATCTATAGCGTTGATACTGTGGCCATTGTTGTCATTAATTTTTCTACTCGTTTCCACCGATGGGTCATTAACACGTTCATTTAGTCACTGCGAAACTGGCTCCATTAATATTTTCTATAGGAGATTTTCTTTTTGGTTTTATTCAGGGGTGTTTTTCGTGGATTTGATTTATTTATTGATACATTAAATCCAAGGTATAACATTTTTTTATTTATTTTATCTTTTTTTTTTTTTTTTGGATTAATTTTATTATTTTATCTTTTTTTTTTTTTTTTTTTTTTAAATAAATACATTTACAGTAAAATACAGTAAAAAAAATGCATTACCTAAAATTTAATAATACATTTTTCCTAAAGCACAAATTACATGTGTACAATTGAACCCCAGAGTAAGAGGAAAAAATAACCTATTGTTCACATCCGTTCTGCTGCTCTGTCTACTCCCAGGTGACTGATGCCATGAAGCGCATGCACGAACGCCAAAACATTGGGAAAGTCATCCTTCTTCCTGAAGTGAAGAAAGAGGAAGAGAAGCCAAAGTCCGACCCTGAGCCGGTAGAAAATGTGGAAAAAACTGAAGCTGCCGTCAGCGAGCAGAAGGAAGAAACCACAGATGAAGTAAAAGCCGAGGATTGAGTAAGATGTTTATTTGAATGATATTTTCAAGCACTTCCTGAATGAGTTCCCTATTGTTCACTTGTCAAAAAAAAATGAAGAAGAAAAAAAAAAAAAAAAAAAAGAAGAAGAAGAAAAGCAAGATGACATGAAATGTTTGACTTTGTCAGTATTTTAAAATGTTTATGGAGATTTTGTCGTGCAATATGTCTATAGTGTAGTGTCTGTGTTGGGAATACTTGTGTTTTTAAATAAAAATTGAGTGTACTCTGTGACATTACGTGAGGAATAATGTAATCTGATTACAGATGGATGTTAAATTTTAGGTCCCCATGACAACAGCTCAGCAACAGCAACAAACCAGGGCCGGTATCTATGAAACTTGGTCGAAAAAAATGGTCCTATACAAGGACTCATGAGTAAAAAAAATATGAATAAAAAGCCAGACTCTGAAGCTTTGATTTTTCATTAAAAAAAAAATCTTAAATGAGTATAAAGAAGAATACTAAAGAAGTATAAAGCAACAGCTCAAAGTGAGAACTATGAAAGTATTTAGTCGGTGACATGCTTAATTGTGCTGCAAAGGTCGTCTAAAAATGAGGCATTTCCATAAAATGATTACTGGCAAGCAGAGGCAGAGCAGGGTGCTGCTGCTGGAGCTCCAGCCCTGAATGTTTTCTCAAAAGCCCCAAATTCCTCCCTGACCTATGTTATGTAAAAAAACGTGTTAAAAACAGCAACAACAGACAATTTTTGCCTCTTTTTAGGCGGCAGCAGAGAAAATTAGTCCTCCTCAACATTCATTTTGTTCTGGTTTCAGAATGATGAAAACAGTTGGAGAACAATTAGATTCAAAGCAAGGAAAATATAAAAGACAACCTGGTCTCACTCCAAAGTCGTTGTAATCTGGCACTTGGGCAGTGACTTGTGGCATCAGACACTGACGAAAGAAGCTGTCCTTTAACGTGTGGCATCAGACACTGACGAAAGAAGCTGTCCTTTAACGTCGGCATGATACGCTGCCGGTTGCCGTTATAGTTTAATGGCTCTTGGAGAACATCGACTTTCATCCAGGAGAGCGGTGTTCGCGTCCCGTAAGATCCTAATCCCAACCACGTGCTTTTGTTGCCTAAACCCAACCACGTATGCTAGTTGTTGGAGGAAAAAAAAAGCATCAATTTGCGTTGTTGTACTGATGTAGTGCGTTTATTTTGAAAGAGACTATATGTAAATGTTAAATTTCCTGTGAAAATGGAAGTGTATTTTGAAAGAAGACAATGTATGTAACAGGCAGAACTTGACACGGCATCCCAGAACATCAAAAACCAACACACCCAGGGTACCTTTCACGTCATATCTGGAGATATGACCAAACATCAATATGTGACGAGGTCGGAATGAGAATGTGTTGTAAAAGAAGCAACAGTCACAGTGTCAGTGTTCGAGGAGCCAGACTGTGGTGTCAGTTGTATTGGCGTCAATGGGACAGGCACTGCAAATCACACTTTAAAAGGATAGTGCACCCAAAAATGAAAATTCAGCCATTATCTACTCACCCATATGCCGATGGAGGCTCAGGTGAAGTTTTAGAGTCCTCACATCCCTTGCGGAGATCCAAGGGAGAGTGGGTAGCAGCACAACTGCACCTAATGCAGGCTGGGCGCCCCAGATTAAAACGTCCAAAAAACACATAATTGAAACCACAAAATATCTCTGTAGCCTGTAGCTCTAACTGCCTCTCTGTGGACCGCACTCATGTGTGTGCGCTTGCGCGAGACCGTGAGACATGGGCACCGCCTTCATGTCTGCGCGCACACGTGAGTGCAGTATACAGAGAGGCAGTCAGAGCTACAGGCTACAGTGAGGCTAAAAACAGAGTTCAGATTATGTTTTTCTAAACAACTTTTTATGTCGGGGCTTCAGGACACTTGGATCACTACGGACGAGCAGTATGGAGATATTTTGTGGTTTCAATTATGTGTTTTTTGGACGTTTAAATCTGGGGCGCCCAGCCTGCATTAGGTGCAGTTGTGTTGCTACCCCCCCTCCCCTGGGAATTCCGCAAGGGATGTGAGGGCTCTAAAACTTCACCTGAGCCTCCATCGGCATATGGATGAGTAGATAATGGCTGAATTTTCATTTTTGGGTGCACTATCCCTTTAACCCATCATATCGTTGTTGTTTTAACTTTGACTGAAAATCGTTTGACCAGATTAAAAACACACATCATGTGATGCTTACTGACATTTTTTATTCAAATATGCGCATTCTTTTACCTTGTTATTGGTCTGCAAACAGATCATGGCTCTGTCCGTCAGCTGCATCTGAGCCTCTGCTGGACAGAGCCATGATCTGTTTGCAGACCAATAACAAGGTAAAAGAATGCGCATATTTGAATAAAAATATTTCAATTTTATTTATAAAGTCCAGTATTACAAATCACAATTTGCCTCAGAAGGCTTTACAGCATACAGCATCCTTCTGTCCTTGGAACCCTCGCAGCGGATAAGGAAAAACTCCCCAAAAAACACCCTTTAACGGGGGAAAAAAATGGTAGAAACCTCAGGAAGAGCAACTGAGGAGGGATCCCTCTTCCAGGATGGACAGACGTGCAATAGATGTCGCACAGAACAGATCAACATGATAACTTTACAGTGATCCATATGACATAAAGAGAGGGAGAGCATGACGTAATGTGTGTTTTTTAATCTGGTGGAAGGATATGATGGGTTACAGTGTAATTTGTGGTAGTTGTCCCATTGACTCCAATACAACTGACACCAAAGTCTGGCTCCTCGATGACGCCACTGTCATCATGACCGTTCCTTGTTTTTTATTTTCCTTGATTCAAAATAGGATGTTTTTTTTCCTTGTTCCTGTTAATCCAAAATGATGTAGAGATTTTTAAGCATTCCAATATCTCACATGAGTTGAAAAATAGTACATATAGCTGCTGTAAATGGGAAAACAAGTCTAGCAACTCCCCATAGATTTGGGCTGAACCCTGAATATTAACAGCATCTGTCTCCGTCCCTGCCAGCAAGTTTATATATTAAGAATAATTTTGATTTGATCTTTCTTTGTTTTGTTGTTCAGCCTTTTACACAGGAGACATTTTGACTTGTCATAGAAGGAAAAAACAGGTCTATTAAATAACATTAATGATGGCTGCATTCCACTCGTGGGAGGCGGTCCTGGTATTGTGCACGCTGGCTGGCCATAATGTTATCAGTTTCACCTGTGCTTTTCCTGCTAGGAAAATTCGAATTGTCTGCTGTGAGAAAGGTTCATTGTGTCATTTTGAGAAATACGGACACGTTTAAGATGGGGAGAAAAAAAAGTGGCTTCATACATACTGGCCCTGGTTCTGTCTTCTGTCTTTGTGTTTTTAGTTTTTCCTGTAATCTGTGTCATACCTCAAATCTGCCAATGTAATCAGAATATATTACTTTTGGTAATTCCTTGGATCCTGTTAAAGATTATTGATTTGAAGTAATGAGTAACTGTGATCAAATTGACCTTAGCCTGTTTTAGTGTAGGACTTTTAGTGATCGTCTAGTTTCATGGGTTGTGATGCACTACTCAGATTTCTCTTGGATAAATGTTGTCAGGCAGTCGTCTCTCTTCGGAAAAGCCCAGGTCAGTATTGTATTCTAGTTTAAATTGTTTCTCTCACATATTTGTGCCAAACCTAAAGCCAGCTTTCACCACTGCCGTCCAAGCCAACTGTGAATAACAATTAGCGGGACCTCCCTGCCTTGGCAGCCGTCGCTCGTGGGTTTTCCTCCACACAATGTCGTGCCGAACTTGAGCTGAAAGTGTTGGAGAAGCCATGCGAAGGGGAGGTTTTCACGCCCTGATTGATTTAGCTGCTTCCTTAAATCCTACGCTGCCTCTTTAAAAATCAAAATTGGTGCCAAGTTTACAGAAGTACAGTACAGTTTATGTTACTAATGCTTCGTAGATATACAGGGAGTGGGTTAGGAAAAGAAATATGAAGAGAAATTGGGACGGTGCTTTGCTTTTATGCACTTTGTATCTCTGTGCTCAATACATATTCATTTTACAGCTTTTGCAGAATACTGATGGATTATTAAGCTTCACAGTAATCAGTTTTATTAATGCTTGTGTGTGTTCCTTTGAATGAATGACCTTGAATAGTGGGCTCAGTAATTCAGATGTTTTTTCCAGCTGTGGGTGTAATTCAATGCTGTGACGCAGAAGACGCCACCGAAGCACAAGAGCCAGAGTTTTCCCTCCATCCACACAGCAGAGCAGCTCCACACATTCCTCTCTCCACCCTCTCAGCCCTGCTCTCCGTCTCGCTCAAAACTCTCTCCCCCTCCAGCTTGTTTTGAACAGAAAGCACTCGTAACAAAGTTTCACGGTTTGTGCTTTATGTTATTTACATTTGTGACATTTTTTTTTTCTGTTGGTCACTTGGACAAGTATTGTTAAGTTTGGCCAGGTTTCCTTCTCCAAGTGTGACGTAAGACCTGAGGTGGACTATAAGTGGGAACTGGAGTCGGCTCATTCTCAGTGTGTGAAGTCATCTTGTTACAAAAATCCTGGTTTGTAAGATTTTTTTATTCTTTCAGACTGTCTTTTGGGGAGTTGCTCTACTTTTTAGTGAACCCACCAGCCTGTAATGTTACAATTTACCTACTGAACCAAGTAGTGAAGGGTTTAAATGTCCTGTGTGCAGGATTTAGGGGCATCTATCGGCAGAAATGGAAAATAATATTCAAAACTATGGTAGTTTATAATCACCTGAAAATAAGAATCGTGTTTTCGTCACCTTAGAATGAGCTGTTAATAATTTACATACAGAGCAGCTCCTCATCTATTGAGTCCACTGTTTTGCTCTGCAGTAGCTCAGAACCAACAAACCAAACACTGCTGTAGATAGAGCCATTCGCGTTTTCGTGCCAGCCACCAAAGTTCTCCTACACCAGGGGTCATCAACTGCGTTTGTACAAGGGCCAGAATTTGTTTCAGCTTCACCTATCCAATCTGCACTACACAACCAGTAAACACATGGGTTAATCAACCACCCGAAACCGACCCAACCAGCAATCAGTCATCTTTAGGACAGAGACAAGGAAAGAGGGACAGAGAGGGAAGCCATGAAGGTGGAAGGTGGACTATTGCACACAAAGTTTCTGTAAGTTTGTAATGATTAATAATCCGTGATATTTTCTAGTAATGGCAGCAGCTAGAGCGCAGCTCGGGCCGCATTTTCCTAGCCCTGCCTGAACCCGTTAACCTTTCTGATTTATAAGTCCGAAACCTGACCCGAGCCCGACGCAGTTTGTTACCCGACATAGTTATTATTATGGACAGTGTGTAAATGACCATCAAAAGGCTGCTGTTACGCACAGTCAAACAGGCCACACGCAAAGCAGCGCAGCACAGCACACACACTCAGTCTGTGTTGTGTTCAGGTGTTGTCACGTAAATAACAAATTCCAGCACTTACAGGCCATAGCACAACGTAGCAGCATGTCAAGTGGGCCAAACCCGAACCGAACCTGAGCAAAATTTCTGATTTGTTATCCAAACAAGGCCTGACCCGTAAGGTTCCGACGGGTCCCGGTACCCACACTCTGGGCGGTGCAGTGGTTAGCATTGTCACCTCGCAGCAAGAGGGTTCCTAGTTCGAACCCAGGGTGGGGGGCTCGAATTTGCAACCTCACTGCTAAGTGCCACTAAAATCCTACACACTTGGGACGCCAAGTAGCTCACTTGGTACAGCAGGCGCCTCATGTGTAAAGGCTTCGTCCTTGCCACAGCAACGGCAGGTCTGATTTGGACTCACAGCTCTTTTCTGCATGTCACCAAAAAAAATCCTACAAACCGGTTCTTTAACTAATGAGCAAAGTGTTGAGTTTATCTGCAGGCATTGAGTGTGTTCTCCAAATGTTAGAGAGAAATTAGTGAAGATAATACATTTAAAACAAATGCTGCATCTTCTTTGCAAATATTTCTGTAATGCTGTGAGATTAGATTCTAAAGAAAGATGTCAAATCCCACACACACTTATCCCCTCTGCATTGATATATATAAAAAGAGTCAGAGAAAATGAGCTTTGTCAATATGTATCCCTGATATATAGATTTGTCCTGAGTGTGTGCGGGAATTGACTTTTTCCTTGGGAATTGGATCATTTGGAAAATTGATTCTCTGCACCACAACGGAGACAAAGCAGGCAGTGTGTGTGTGTGTGTTGCCTTCTTATCATGCTCTAAAATTTGACATTTTTATTATGTGTGATGTGAAGATAGCTACAAAACTACACTGTGCTCTTGTGCTTAAATGTAACCTTCAAAACTGGGTCTAAAATCAGAGGAAAAGTGTCATGTTTTCTTTAATAATTTAACAAGACTATACACAACCTGGTGCAGTGTTCACTCATGCAGGCAGGGGGGGACATCTAGTGGCCAGCGAAAAGTTGAGCCTTTCCAAACTTTGAAATAAAACATCACATTTGTTCCTTTTCGTCATTGTAAAACATTATACAGCTATTAAAACATCTATAATAACCTGTTTTCAAACATGCTGTATGTACAGTAACCACTGCTTTTAATTTGTGTCATAGTGAATATGATTGTGCTGAGCCTGTGAATCTCTCCATGATGTTGAAACCATTCTTATGTCTATGTATGCTGCATTCATGATGGTGATCAAATAATGCTGCCTTCTTTTTTTTTATTTTTATACACACTTTATGCACACTTGCCTTCTGTGTTAAATGGCACTAACCTGTCTGTATTATTAAAGTGTATCACATTATATTCCTGTAAGCTTGTGAGTTACTCAGTTGGTTCCGTAAGGGTTAAAGGGGCATTAAAGTGACTCCTGGTGCCATTAAATTCACCATTTGTGTTTTATCAGTTGTCCTGATCACCAGCAGGGGCCCTCATCTGGGAATATGTCACAGTACGTGTGCACTAACAGTTTATCTTCAGCTCAAGCTCCTCTGATTCAGCTTCCTGTTGTGTCCAAGAAACTTTTGAGGAAGTTCCCATGACCGTCTGATGACCAGATTCCCACATAAGTCATCATTAATCATGAGAGTCCTGCTCTTTAAATGTGGTTTAGCTAGTCCTGTTATCAGGCTTAAATTTATCCTGTGAGTCGTCATACAGCTGATTTGGTTCTTTTGAAACAGTGTGAGGGTTGATGTGTTCATCCTGAAATAAAATGGTGTGTTGAGAACTACCCCAACATGCACTGCCCATTCTAATGTCAAATTAAAAGCTATATGTTCTGGCATTGGTCCTTTAAAGGGGAAAACCAATTCAATTAAGAATGTTGTATGTTATCTTCTTGGCCTAGAAAGGTTCAATCAATATTTGTGAACATGAGCTGCTCTCTTTCAACGCCAGACACCAGAGAAGTCTCTTGTGATGTCATCAAGTATAACTGGAGCTGCTCTATAGACAATGAATGGCTAGTCTTGTCTGATTTTGTGGACCCACAGAATATTTTTTATACCGCAATTAGCTTTATTCTATTGTCAACACATTCTCACCCCTTCCTCATCAAACACAGACTCTTGGTCAGTGGCCCATCATATCAAACTATGCAACACGTTCTCACTTCAACCTCGTCACATATCGACGTGCTTGGTCATGGACTTTCCATGTCTAGATACGACGTGAAAGGTATCCTGGGTGCGTTGGTTGTTGACGTTCAGGGACGCCGTGTCAAGTTCTGCATGTCACATGCATTGTCTTCTTTCAAGATACACTTCCATTTTCACAGGAAGTTCAACGTTTACATACAGTCTCTTTCAAAATAAACGCACTACGTCGCAAATTGACGTTTTTTTCCTTCAACAACAAACACACTTGGTTGGGTTCAGGAAAAAAGAACAGGGTTTGGCTTTAGAATCTTACAGGACGCGAAAACCACTCTCTTGGGTGAACGTCGGTGTTTGTTGCACCCATCCACCAGCCCTTTCGTCCGCCCCAATTGGACTTTCGCTGCCTTAACTTTCGTCATTGTCCCGCCAGGTTCTCCTTGACACCACCAGGTGCCGTTAAACTATAACGGCAACCGGCTGCATATCTTGCCGACGATAAAGGACGCCTTTTTTATTGGTTTCTGATGCTGCAAGTCAGTGCCCAAGCGTCGGATTTCGACGACTTCAGAGTGAGACCGGGCTCAACTCTGATGTTGTAGCTACTCCTCCAGCTTTAGTTTTGGATGCTCAGGGACAGCGTGTCCATTTATGCTCATTACATGCATTGTGTCTTTTCAAAATAAACTTCTAGTTTCACAGGAAATGCACAGTTTCTGGTCATTACATTCTTGCAGTCTGTTCAAAAAAAACTTAACATCAGTAAAACATGTTTTTAGTTTCACTCCCTTAAGTTTCAGCCAGTGGTGTAAGGAAGTTATGACGGGCCCTATTGCACATTATCATGCAAGTTTCGTCTTGACACATAAATGAAAAGAAAAAACCATGACGCAGATGGGTTTGCCTTTTTTAGGACATTGTTGTGACTTATTTTACTCAGAGCTTGTTTTAATTTAAGGGTTATTAATAAGTTAAAGGATAATAATACATTTAAGTTAATTTATGGATTGTAGAGAAGAAGAAGAAGAAGAAGAAGAAGTAATAGGAATTTGCAAGTTTGCAATGCAAGTACTTTGTATTTGTGTTGAGAGACTACCCATAATCCTTTGCTACCCATAATACTTGACGAAAAGGGAGGAAAAGGTAATGTTTTGGTTAGCAGGGCAGAGCAAATGGCACCCTTTTCAAAGTAATCTTTTTTTTATCATTTAACTTTGAACACAGGTATATTTCCAAGGTGGCAATCTGTATCAAAGTCAGGAGACTCACTCACTGTGGCTGCTCTCTCTGTTTACGAATTAATTTATGATCAATGACAAATATTTTAGATTGTTTATATATGCCGATGACATGGCTTTAGTTGGTCTTTTACAGTGAACAGACCCATCAGGTGAAGCTGCCTACCTGGCCCACACTAAGGTCCCTCAAACATGACGTCACATCAGCAAGTTAAAGATTAATGTGGCCAAAACTAAAGAATTTATTATTCATATTAAACAAGATCTGAAGACAGAGCCAGTTTCACTTTATGGCCAATGTGTTGAAACTCTGGAAGATTTTAGATACCTTGGTGTAATTCTGGACTTCCATATGAGCTTCTCTGGAAATACTGAGTATATTTGCAAGAGATGCTCACATTGACTTTATCATCTTAGAAAACTCAGTGACCTCAGTGTGCAGATTTTAGAAGTAGCGTACCAAACTAGGTTCAGGGTGTTTTAACTTTTCACCTCCCTGCCATATGCTCACCTTAACTGTACATCCAAGAATAAACTCTCTGGGATTGTAACTATGGTAAGACTTAGAGGAAATTCTTTTCCACAGCACCATCTCCATTCCCCAATGTCCATCACAGAACAGAACAAGACACACATTTGGAAACACACAGTAGAAAACAGACAAACAAAACAGTGTCAGCACTTAACAGAGTCCACACTCTGGCCTGTTCAGGGAAGCTATGACAGCAGGGATCAGGCTTTTCCCAAGGCAAGCCCCTCTGCACCTCAGTACTCTGTATCTGCGTCCTGAGGGGAGAGGGGTGAGGTGGGTTTTTAGTGGATGTGTGATGTCCTCTTCTATTGAGGTTGCAATACGTGTTTTACTTATGGATAAGTGAAATAGTCTCTTTACAGAGAGGACGAGGAAGAAAGCAAGGAGTATCTTGGCAGATAGCTCTTGAGCTCCCAGAGGAGCTAGAGTCCTTCACCCCAAGTGCCATCAGTTCGACCTTGTCCCACTGTGTTTCACCCTGAGGCCGCTGTGCGTAGTTAAACTATAACAGCACCCGTCTGTGTATCATGCCGCTGTTAAAGGATGCCTTTTTTCGTTGGTTTCTGACACCGCAAGGCACTGCCTAAGCACCAGATTTCGACAACTCCAGAGTGAGACCAGGCTCTCTCATACCACCACTGGAGGGTGCTCTGGTGCATCGGAATCTGACACCGGGGGCCACTGACTAAGCGTCTGCATTTGACAAGTTGGGAGTGAGACCCTGTTGTTTTTGTCCTGTTCTCAGTTCTAAAACAGAAAATGTACCTGTATACTCAGATCATTCCCCTGGGTGCTCTCACTGTCATCTATAACATCTTTCGCAGTTCATTGTCTGTGGAGCAGCTCAAGACTACTTGATGACATCACAAATTTAAATTTTGACACTCTAGCTTTTGAATTTGGCAGAGAGTTGTTCATGTTTACTGATAGTGTCAGACTGTCTCACCAGAGGGATAACATGAATGACAGTCACTGTTTTAGTTGAGTTTATGCCTCTATGCTCACAGTATCTCAAACTACATTTGGATTGATTATTTTTGTGTGTAGAGATGTCGCTGTCAATAAGCAGAAGAACCAAAACTTCAAGACTCGTAGCAAATTTTTATTTTTTTTAATTTTTGTAAGATTATTTGCCACTGCAGCGAGGAATCGACTCTGTACATGGGGCGCTGGCACTATCCACTACACTACCGACGCCCCAAGACTTGTAGCAAATTGTCGATATTCTAATCTGGATATCTGTTATCCATGTTTGAAGAACGGGGCCCAGTAGTCTTTATTTTGGGGCTAAAATGTTAGTATTTTATTAAATTTGGACAACCAGAGTCATCTCAGATATTCAGTGAGTTTTACTCTTAGCATTTTTCAAACAGAAAACTCCTTTTCTAATGTTATTTGTGTCATTTCAACTCATTTTTCTGCACTGAAACACAGTGACATAGCACAGGAGATGATCAGCCCACATGCAACTCTTTCATTCGGAAAGATTATCACAGAAGATATGAATAAACTTATGTGAAATCTGCAGTGTTACGGACTGAGATTTAATAGCTAATGTAAAATACAGAGAGACTTAGCATTTGAAAAAAGCCTGCAAAATTTAGAAGGACTCTAAAAACACAGAGGCGGAAATCATATTTTTCAGGAAATTATAAATCTGCCCCTCCTGACAGGGTCATACTTTTACTGAAGTGAAGCATTACATGTAGAGGTCTAAAGTACATGAGCCATAAAATGTAAGCACAGTACCTACATGTAAAGTACAGATGAGTCACACATCAGTTCAGGCGTACAGCTCAACAGGGGCGGTGCCAGGGTCAGTACTGCAGTATAAATAAGTACTACATGAATAAATTATAGTTGTTATAAGGACTTCAAACACATTACATGTCAAAAACAGTCTCCATTACCGTACACTGCAGATGATCACACAGTATTTGTTAATGTATTATGAAGGATTAAGGACCCTGAACACAACATATGGACTGCAGTGTGTTTATAAAGGGTGGAGGGGCTGACATGTTCTGATACACTGATAACATTATGCTTATTATCCCCTCTCTCTATCAGCCCACAATGTAGCTGTGTACATTTATCAAGCTGTTACCTCACTCAGAGTTTTTCCAGCCCTTTGTACGGCAGATACTTTACACAGTCTTTAGAAGATGGCCTATGGTTAACCCTCAGCTGTCCGCAGGGGATGACACATAGCTGCTGCTGACTCAGACAGAAATGCTTTCATTTATTTTTAGATGGACATTTCCAGCACAAGGCAAAATGTCAACTTGTTTTACACAACGACAACGCTTGTTTCTACTGAAGTGTAACAGCTGTTTAATGGTCGATTAAGTCAGTCATTAATATTGTTGCTACTTTATCAGCCTGAGTGGTGCTTTGAATACAAATTCTCCAGACAATATACAGCACTGCACATTATGGCATAGTTACATAAGGGGTAGTGAATTGTGGTGTCCAGTTACAGAGGGGAGGCTGAGCTCTGAAAGTGCCCAGTGAGGAACGGCATAAAGACGCCTTGTTTGCCAAAGAAGTTTTATTAATTTGAGGTGCACAAATTGAAAAAGTGATTAAATTTTAAGCAGAATATACAGGTTTTTCCAACTAACTATATTTGTGTTGTATTGAAAGTTGATCGACAAAAACTGGCCATGATAAGCTTCATGAAGATAGAATATCTGGTAGAGCTAATGTATGGCATTACTTATAAAATATATTGGAAGGGACACATCCCCCCCAAATTTTCAAATATGCCATGCTACAAAAGGCAACCTCGCACCACCATCTGAAAGAAAATCATTGGTAAATGTAATTGTAATCATAAATAAACTAAAGAAGTTGTCATTATTATTAATACTAGGTCAGTGTTATGATGTACTGCAGTTCTGTATGTGGTTTGTGCCAGTGGTGTTGCCGTACCGCAGCAGAAGCCGTTGTTCGACTGCTGTGGGTACAATCAATGTCAGACGCTGTACTGTCTCTGTATTTCATTACTTTTAAATGTATTAAAAAGTGGAAAACTAGAATATTATGTTGGCTATATCACTGTCGAAAAGTGTTGGATGTCATACAAAAAGTCATAGCATAGTACGTCATGAAAAGACATTTTTAAATAGATTATTAAGTCCTTTTTAGATTAGATGTACCTAATAAAATGGCCAATGGCGGAAGAAATACTCAGACTTTTAATCTAGTGTAAACATAGTCATTATGCAGAACGCCCCTTTTCTGAATAAATTATATTTTTTCATTTGATTACAGTTTCTGATGCATTAGAATATGCATCATTTTAACAATGCAGCAGGTAAAAGTGGAGATACTGCTGCTGGGTAGCTTAGTGATAATACGTCATAAAGCATTAGCTGATCTATATTCTGTGTTAATAATCTGAATTGACCAAAGTTACAGATTTAAATTAAATGTAGCAGGGTAAAAAGTATAGAAGTATAAAGTAGCATAAGACAGAAAAATAAAGTACAACCTGAAATTGTAATTAAATGCAGTACTTGAGTAAATATATTTGTTACGGGGACAGCTTCTTACCACAGGCCATAAGACTTTTGAATTCTTGAGCTCAGAGCTTATCACTCACTTATGAAACAGGAGGTTTGGAGGTTCTTTGCCAGAAAATTCTAGGTGTCAAACCAAATCAAATCATATCATGAGCACCAATATGTGCCTTTTCTGCATCAATTTAGGCAAGGCAAGGCACGGCAACTTTATTTGTATGGCACATTTCATAAGCCAGGGCAATAGAATATAAACCATAATAAAGGATACAGCTTAAGAATAAAAGAATAAAGAGGGGAAAAAATGTAAAAGGGAAAATTAAGGTCACTAAGTGATTTACAATTTTAAAAAATCACCATTAGAAATAGCAAAAGTGCAGAGAAGAGGTGCAAAGATAAAGAGATTATTTAAGTGGTTTAAAATGGAGTTTAATAAAGTTGCAGTGCAGTTAAAATCAATAAAATTATTTGAATAATAAAAATTATAGTGCGGTGTAGGAAATGATATTTGATTTAATAAAAGGCAGCAGCAGAAAAGACTTAAACTTGATTTGAAAGAAGTGAGAGATGGTGCAGACCTGCAGGTTTCTGGGAGTTTGTTCCAGATATATGGTGCATAAAAACTAAACGCTGCTTCTCCATGTTTAGTCTTGACTCCGGGAACACAAAGCAGACCTGTCTCACAAGACCTGAGAGGTCTGGGTGGTTCAATTTAGGGTGTAAACATTTTATGTGTCAGAGCTGCTTCCATGTTATCATTTGTGGGGACAAATGCACATGTTTTGATATTTAGTGTACTTAATATTATTTTGTACTTAATTATAATTTTATGGTTTTAAATGCACTTAAGTATTGAAAGTAAAACCACAAGTAAATGCTGGTAATAAAAAAGCAGGTGCAGAACTGTGAGGATTATGGAGATTATGTACACCACCTTAAAAATGGAGCCTACGTTTTTCCTTCTTCCCATTTGTCCACTGATCCCTTCCTTCCTTCACTCTAAAAAAAATAATCCATTGATTCAACTTAAAAAAATTAAGTTAACAATTTGCATGCATTTTTTAAATAGTTCCATCTTTGTCATTATTGAGTAAATCCTTTGAGACTTTTATAGTCTGACAAACTCAGTTAGTTTAGTACAACCAACTTATTTGCTTTTTATCTCAAAAAGCTTAATTAAGTTGCACCAACTTAATATTTATCCAAAATCGGTGGCAATATTTAGTGTTGAAATTACTTAATTTAAGGTGTTCTAATTTATTATTTTAATTCCATCCTACACAAAAATGTTAACGTCTTGAAAATAAGTTGTCAACTGACTAAAACACGTTACTGTGACAAACGTCATTCTTTATGCTAAAAAAAACTTCTTTATTTTAAGGGGTGTTCCACTAACTCCATGAATCATTTTTTTAGAGTGTTCCTTCCCTATTTTGCTCATAGGAAATGTATCAAAGCAAATGTATTTTTTCTATATTTTATATAGGAAATGTAGTGTAGTAAACGTGAAAGTTGACAAAAAGATAAAAATACAAGTAAAGAATGGATACTCCCAAAAAATACTTAAGTACGGTAACAAAGCATTATTACTTGGTGACGTTACATCACAGCATATTTAATTAACATTGCTTAAGGGAGTTTGAGGAGTCCGGTCTCACTCGGAAGTTGTCAAAATCCAGCGCTTGGGTAGTGACTTGGGACGTCAGAAACCAACATATAAAGGCGTCCTTGATTTGAGGTGTTGTACTGGCATTTATTTTGAAAGAGACGGTATGAAAACGTTACATTTCCTATAAAATGGAAGTGTATCTTGAAAGAAGAGGACTTGACACAGCGTCCCAGAACGTCAACAACCAACACACCCAGGGTGCCTTCCATTTCATATGTGGATGTGGAAAGTCCATGACCAAACGTCATTATGTGACTGATGAATGTGTTGTCAGACACCAAAGAACAAAGGCGTCCTTTAACGTCAGCATGATATGCGACCAGTTGCTGTTATAATTTAATGGTGCGTAAAATGCGGCGGGACAAGGACGAAAGTTTAGGTGGCGAAAGTCCGAATGGGGCGAATGGAAGGGGTGGAGGATGGGTCCAATGAACACCAAAGTTCACCCAAGAGAGCGGTGTTTGTGTCCTGTAAGATTCTAAAGCCAAACCCTGTTCTTTTTTCCTAAACCTAACCACGTGTGTTTGTTGTTGAAGTAAAAAAAAACAAAAAAAAAAAACTAAATTCGCAGTGTTGTATCGACATAGTGCTTTTATTTTGAAAGAGACTGTATGTAAATGTTACATTTCCTGTGAAAACGGAAGTGTATTTTGAAAGAAGACAACGCATGTTAGAGGCAGAACTTGACGTTCATATCTGGACGTGGAAAGTCCATGACCAAACATAGATATGTAATGAAGTCGGAGTGAGAACCGGTTACCAAGATTTTCATCTCCAACAGCTGCTTCTGTAACTGTCGTTCACATGATAATAAAGGGCTTGAAACTACTTTCCATTACTGAAAGAGGCCAGGAAGTGTAAAGCTTAGACAGCAGTGACCATTGCAACAAATTACTACAGGCATTTTCTTTCTTATATCTAGACAAAGTGTTCGTAAACACATTTTAAATACAGTTTGCTTCATGTCTGTGCCCTTACCTCAAGCTTTAAATAACTTATAAGGGTGTTCTATTTCACATCTCCATTATTTTTTATGAACGAATGAATTTTATTCTTTTATTTTTGTTTATCTGTTTTGTGAATAAAATTGTGAATTGAAATTAAATGAAATGTAAGTTTGGTTGTTGGATGGTTCTGTTTAATATTTCTTCACATCAATGAAAAGAATGTCCCCTTCCTGAGCCTTTAATTTGAAAGGTCACGCCGGAAGCTCCGTGTTTCCGCTGTCTACCTTGACGCAGTGGCTTTAAATGGGAATACCCTCTGAGCTGCTGTGGGAGTCTCCTTTAAAAAATCTTGCCGCGTCACTGGGATGCGGTCTCCGGAGCCGGGCACCTAGCAGCCTACCATCCCCGCTCATATGCCCACCGCCGGTAGGCCTGAATTTCTATCTTATCTTGCACATATTATTATCCTGTCTTTATTTTCTGTGTGTGTGATTTTCCTGTGTGAATGCGCCTTCCAATCGTTGCAGCTCGGACACACACCCGGTCAGCCTAACGACTCCTGACAGAGCCGCACTAATGACTTTGAGTGGTAACCTCTCTCTCACACACAGGAATAGCCGCTGCGGGTTAAAATTAGAAAGCTCAGTGTGTAAATATGTCCTATAAATAATGTGAGGGACACCAGGCGTATATACGCTCACTCTGCACGATGCGTCGGTGCAGCCGAACTGCAGGTTGCAGGACGTTTTTCATTACTGAGCACCAGCTGGTGTGCTGTTATTTATATATTACACTGTCACTGAGCTGACATTGTCATAGCAAACGGTAGGAATGCATCTCATTAGGCCAAACATACCGGCAAAACACAGGAAAATTACATAAAATGCATTTAATTATGTGACATTTCATAAATATAACATACGTTTTTTGTATAAAAATGGTTGTTTTGTGGCTTCTTCTGTTAGATTAAATCATTTGAGGCCAAGTGTCTTTGTTAGGTAATTATCTATATAGACAGTTTGCCTGTACAGGTTGGGTAAGATGCCTGTGAAACTGGGCACAGCCTATTCTGGCATATGACCTTCTTAATGATAAGCTTGTCAGGACATGTAGTGTACATTGAAGTATGTTTCTTCTATTACTCTGAACATATGTGTAAATACATTTTGTAGCATATCTGAGGGGTTTGTCCGTTTCTAAAACTTGGTCGCAGTGATTCTTGACTTATCAAGATACACAGCATCAACAGCATAGTACTCATCATGCAGAATATCATTGTTTTAGTATTAATGATGCTGATTGCTGATGAGTTAAAAGCGTTAAATGTAGCTGGTTGAGGTGGAGTTACATTTAAATTAGCCGGCTTTATACAGTTAGGTGATGTAATCTATAACAATTCATCTTATTTTACAAGGATGTGTTTTCTATGTGAAATCTTAAACTACATATAACAAGTAACTGTATACTGTATACTGCTTTACAAAGGCAGAGAGCAGAACAGTGTGTAACAGATAGGCCTACATAAGGTGTAAGACATAAACTTTATGTCTCAACAGTTGTTACAGACTTTACATAAAGCTTTCTTTTCCATTTGAAGTAATTAACCAGCTAATTAGTGGTTCAGGTTTCTTAACCACGTCGAAATTTGTGAATTCTGGATTCAGAGGGTGCAAAGATAAAAGTTAGCCCACTGCTACTCTGCTGAACTACTCTAGCTAATCTGCCATCTTATCTAGTGTGTTTTGTTTTTTTTACCCTCATGATGATCTTTATCAGCTTCTGCAGTGATACTCAACTTACAGCCTGCGGACCAAATCTGGCCCTCAGCAGGGTGCCAGGTGGCCCTCACAATGAAAATGAACTCATTCACACTGGGATTTTTTTTTTGTCAATAAGGTGCCAGAGTGCATAAAATCCATAAGAATAGAGCTTGTTTATCAAAAAAAGTGCCGAAAAAGATCCCCCAGACCCCAAGACAGAGGTTCATGCTCAGCCCTGAATGTCCTCAAATCCTAGAAACACCCTTGTGTACACCTGACCTGCGCGGGGCTGCTGCAACTAGATTTGCACCTTGGTAAAGATGATTGAGGACTGCAAAAGTTGAAAAGTTGAAAACATGCAATTGATTTATTATATATACTAAAAATATTATTAATGCTTGTTTATTAACTGGCCCCTGGCCTCCTGTCATTTTGCAAAGGTGGCCCCCAGGCAAAGCAAGTTGAGTATCCCTACTGCCTTGTCTTTTTGGTGTAACAAACTTAATGTTGGCTTCTCAAAGTCAATTATTCAGTTGGAGGAAAAGTTTAGTTTAAAACAAGGGTATATTAGCTTTAGCTAAAGCTATCTTACCAGCTAGCCTACTAGCCAGGCTGCAGTCACTACATTATGGTTTTTATCTCTGTGTTCTTGCACTTGCGAATTTGTTCACATCAAAATGAAAAACTTTTATGGCATCATAATTTTTAGATATTGAAACAGATGTCAAAGATTCTGTTCCTCCTTTTCAAACAAAAATGAAGTTACTGAATTTTGGCCAGAGGTGTGGACTTGAGTCATTAGACTTTTTTGTCTAGACAAAATATAAAAGACTTGCAACTCAACTTGGACTTTAACACCAGTGACTTGTGACCTCACCAGAACTTGAGCCCTTTTACTTGAAAAATATTTGACACTTTCCCCTGAGCCCAATGACGGAAGACTATGTTATTTAAAAAGTGTGCCATGACTCAATTAATTCCCCTTCATTTTCTGAATCAGCTTATATTACCACTAATTATTTACAGCAAGTCGACACTTATTTTCCCAAACCCACTCTGTTTAAACCAATCTGTCAACATCCAGTCAACTTGAGGGAGAGAACCATGAACTGATGTTACATTATTGGGTGGCAGTTGTTAAAAATGATACCAAGGTTAATTTTGTAAACAGAAATGACTCAGTCGTCAACAAAAAGTATGCACAACAAGCGGGTCGAATATTATAGACAGAGACGCAACAACTTCCAACTTTGTTCAACACTTGAAATTGCACAAAGAGCCGGAGAAGATGTTGAAGTTAACGTAGCTAGCGAGCTAATGTGGGTGCTGTAAGCTAATTGTGATTCTAGTTAATAGTGCTACACGCTCCAAAAGTGCAATGTTAGCATGACTTTTTTCATGATTAAGTTACGTCGCTCTTGTTTCAACAAATAACAATTTTAAAGTTTTGTAATTTGTTTGAAGAAAGGTATTCGCACATCCAACTGTCTCAGATGCAGGTGTGCAGAAAAATATCACTTGAGTCTTTGAACAGAAAATCCCACACACTCTCTTGCCCAGTTTTCAGTCCTACTGGACCTTCATCATGAGTGTTCAACACCATTGTGTCCAACACTGAGCTTAAATAGAAACAGCCTGTGCACCATATGTCACATTTCCCACAAACGAAACAACAAGGGGACAAGAAGCTATAATGGATTTGGGGAATTTATGATACACAGCATGAGAGTATATAATGTTGAACATTTTGAATGATTAATGAAAGCTGCAAGGCCAATGTGTTCATTCATAAGGTCAACATTTTGGTAAATAATCCTGTTGATAGCCTTTGTTGTGTGGAGAGTTTTCTGGGGTTTTCCTGTGTGTTTCTTGTGTCCTTGTTCTTTCTTATGGGAGTTCTGTGACATGGTTCACAGGCTGTTGTCAGTTATTGAGAAACCTACAGCCTCATACGTGTACACACCTGTGAAACGGGTAGGGTAGTTTCTATTTAAGCTCAGTTGAAACAATGGTGTTGAACACTCTTGACGAAGGTCCAGGAGGGCGGAAACTTTAGTGTTACTAATAAATTGTGAAGCTGAGCAAGAGCAGTGTGCGGGATTTTCTGTTCAAAGACTCACATTTTTGTAATTTAAAAACAGAATTTTGGTGAGGAGAGCATTATGACTTCAGGACTCCAAACATAAAGTTTAGGACTTGGGACTTGACTTGGGACCTGATTGCATGGACTTACTTGTGCCTTGCAAAACAATGACTTGGTCCCACCTCTGGCTTTGTCTTTGAAGGGCAGTACAGACCTGTAGGCCTATACTGAGTAAAAAAAAGGACCCATTCTGTATGTTCTCTGAAATGTGTAACACAAGTATAATATACAATAATATCTAAATCCATCACATGAAGCAGTTGTAATTAGATTAACTTCTTATGTCTCTTCACTGCTGGCTGTCATTCCCACTCATATTTGTTCCATTTATGGTAAAGGTATGCTGTGACGTAACTGCTCCCTCTTCACTCAAGTTACCACATGCCTGCAACAGTGAAAGCCTTGTGCTGAGGATATAGCGGCTATATAAATATGGAATTTGCTCTGATCCAACGTCTGGCGTGTACGTATTAAAAAAAAAAAAGGTTTTTCCTCCTCAGTCCTGAAGGAATGCAGGAATGTCTGTGTGGAAAACTGTGTTGAGGAAAGGAAGTGAAGAACTATGTGCTGTATATATCTCCTGAAAATGGACGAAGTTGTTTTTTTCGCTAAGTGTGATTAACATCCTGTTTACATGTTGTTTGATTTAAACTCTACTTCCTTTATTTCCTGCTGTAAACATCTGTTCCCCTACAGCATATGGCCTAATTAAGAGTATTTATACGTTGGCTGGTTCGTTGCTGCAGTTTAACAGTGCCCTGGACACAGTGTGATGTCATACTGTAAATGGCAGCCTGCTATTAACATTTTATTTTTCAAGTAGGGTGTAATAAAACTGTACTCCACAGTATTTTCTGTCCTTGACAAAGAAAAAAAAAGCATATTGATAATTTATCATCTTATTTTTCTAGAGACAGACCAGTCGCCATTTCCTCCACACACCAAAGATGACCACTCCATCAAACCTTACCCAAGCAGCGCCACAGCAAGAGCGCTTCCTGGTATTGTTTGACTTTGACGAGACCATCATCGATGAGAGCAGTGACGATGCTGTGTTGCGTGCTCTGCCAGGCCAACGGCTCCCTGACTGGCTGAGAAACAGCTACAGGGAGGGGCACTACAACGAGCACATGCAGAAGGTCTTGGTGTATATGGCGGAGCAGGGTGTGTCTAAGGACTCCATCCAGTCAGCGGTGGAGAATATCCTACCCACACCTGGCCTCCTTAGGCTCTTCCAGTATCTGCAGAGCCACCAGCAGGACTTTGAGCTGGCGGTGGTCTCGGACGCCAACATGTTCTTCATCGAGACATGGCTGGAGCGTGCTGGGGTGCGCCAACTTTTCCGGAAGATCTTCACAAACCCGGCCAGTTTTGATGCAACTGGTCGTCTCGAGCTGCTCCCTTTCCACTCCCACTCATGCTCCCGTTGTCCTGACAATATGTGCAAGCAGGTGATCCTTCAGGAGTATCTGGCGGGCAGAGAAAAGGAGCGTGGCGGTACTCCCTTCCAAAGGGTGTTCTATATCGGAGATGGGGCCAATGATATTTGTCCCTCTCTGGCTCTGGGGCCCCGGGACACAGCCTTCCCCAGGAGGGACTTCCCCATGCACAGACTGCTGCTGGAGATGCAGCAGTCCCAGGCAGCCAAGTTCAAGGCTAACATAATTCCTTGGGTCAGCGGCGAGGACATAGTGGACTGCCTGAAGAAAATAATGGAGGAGAGATGAGGTGTGTGCGCGTGCATGTGCGTGTGCGTGTCTGTACTTGTACATGCTACAAAGTGAGGACCAAAAAAAATATTTTAGCAACAGAGTGAGGACATTTTTGCAAAGTGAGGACATTTTGGCCGGTTCTCACTTTTTCAAAGGCCTGTTTGAGGATTAAGACTTGGTTTCAGGGTTCAGCTTAGACTTGGGTTTTGGTTAGGGTTCGGTTAGGTATTTAGTTGTGATGGTTAAGGTTAGGGTAAGGGCCTAGAGAATGCATTATGTCAATGAGGGTCCTCACAAAGATAGAAGTACAAGATTTTATGTGTGTGTGTCTGTGTGTTAAGAGTGAGTGATGAAGGGGGACAAATACTGCAAAGGTGCACCAGCTCTAGTCCCGGTGAGCAACAGGATATGTGTGATTTTATCCCAGCTACACCATTTGAATCACCCGTTTTTAAAGGAATAGTTCATTTTTTTGAAAATGCACTTAATTACTTTGTTATGGAGAGTTAGATTTATTTAAAAAAAAATGTCTGCACAGTAAATATATAGCTGGTGTCAGCAGCCAGTTAGCTTAGCTCAACATAAAGACCAGAAACTGGGGCAAACAGCTAACCTGACTCTGTCTAAATGCAACAGAATCTGCCTGCAAGCACTTTTAAAGCTGAATAATCAACATGTTATATCTTATTGTGTGAATCTATACAAAAACAAACAGAAGACAGTTACCGTGTTATGTGGGGATTATTTCTTAGTATTTCTTGGGTGGGAGCAGTTGCAAGGTAACCACCTGAGACTCCAGGAGTCACTGCACCTGGCCGAGAAATAGTCCAGAACACATGGTGCATTCATGTGGTGTTGGAATAATCAGTAAAATGAGTTCCCAACAGGGAAAAGTCACTTGAACGTCCCCTCAAGTTGGAAAAACAACTCAGAAAGGCAGCAAAAATGTTGGTACACAACTTTGATGTTATCACATTTAATTAGTAATATGGTTACGCTTGTAACCATTGCCCACAAAGAGTGCATCAGATTAGTTAGAAAGGTTATTTATTAGCATTAACCATGATAAAAGCAAAGCAATATTTTAGTAGTTTTAGGGAATGCACTGGTGCAGCAATAAGCTTCAAACTGTTTCAGCATACTTGGATTAAGTCCTCACTGAGACATGAAACACTCTGAGCAATAAATACAACACATCTTTGTAGCATTCATTTTGTTTTCACATAACGACTATCAAGCTCAAACAAACAGAAGTTGGAAAAACAACTTAACACATTTGGGAAATGGGACCATACAGAGAGCTTGTGAATGCAAGAATAACCCCACATAAAATGATTAATTGTCATTCTTACACTTTGGTTTTTGTACAGATTAAACAAGTGACACCTAGTATGTTAATTAGTGAGTCTTAGGGGAACAGAAAGGTGGATATTTACCTTTGGACTGAGCGAGGCTAGCTGTCTCTCTTTGTTTTCATCCATCCATTTTAATCCGCTTATCCAGGGCCACATCGCGGGGGCTGCAGACTGAGCAAGGTACTCCAGACTGCCCTCACCAACGCTCTCTAGCTCCTCCTGGGGGTTTCTGAGGCATTCCCAAGTCAGATAACCCCCCTAGCATGTTGCGGGTCTACCCCATGGCCTCTTACCAGTTGGATGTCCCTGGAAAACCTCTTATCAGAAGCACCCAGGAGGCATCCTGATCAGAGCACACCCACAGTCTGTAGCCAAGCCATCCTACAGAGGAAACTCATTTGGCCGCTTGTATCCAGGATTTCGTTCTTTTGGTCACCACCCAAAGCTCAGGACCACAGTTGAGGGTTGTAATATAGATGCAGGGTTGGACTGGGAACAAAATTCGGCTCTGGCAAATTTCCTCTGGACCGGCCCTATTGCTACCTGCTCCCCTCTTCTTGCCCTTGGCCTGTAGCGTTACTCCGCTGATATCAGCCTGCTACTGCTCATCTGTCCACGTCACTCTTTCCTCCTCCTGCTCCTTATTTGGTGCTGCAGCAGACCGTTGTAATTGTCATCACTGCTGCTAACGTTAAAAACACTTTGCAGCATCAGCCTCGAGTATGTCTTTCTTTTTGTCTCTGACTTTTTCTGCTCCACCTTTTTTTTTTTTTTTTTGCTCCTTTATCCATTTAGTTTGTATTTTCATTCTACTTACTCCACTTGTTCTGTCTTGATTTCATTCATTTCCCGTTTGACCTGTCCTGCTTTACCTGTGACATCACATGATGGACCGCTCCATTTGAAAGGGTGGGGGGAGGTGATGATGGCCACACATGCCTTACAGTATAAATAGTCTACTGTCAGTTTTGGGACCGTGTAACCCCCAATCAGATGGGCCGTTCCAACATCAGGTGGGCTGCAATCGGCCAATCTCTCTTTCATTTTTTTCCCTACAATTTTTTCTCCAACATTGTTTGTGGTGGCCTTGCAACCCACAAGGTGGGCCTGATTGCCCATGGCCAGTCCAAGCCTACATAGATGGACCAATACATTGGGAGCTTTGCCTTCCAGCTCAGCTCCCTTTTCACCATGACCATCTGACACAGTGCCCGCATCAGTGCTGGCACTGCGCCAAACCGCCTGTCCATATCACACTTCATTTTGCCCTCACTTTTGAACAAAACCCTGAGATGCTTGAACTCATCCGTTCGGGGCAAGAACCCTCACCCAACCCAGAGAGAGTATTGCATTGATGCAAAGAACCATGGCCTCAGACTTGGAGGTACTGATTCTCATCCCGACCACTTCACATTTGGCTGATGAAGTCAACAGAACCACATCATCTGCATAGAGTGGAGATGCAATTCTGAGGTCCCCAAACCTGTTTCAATTCAGATAACCGGTTGCATATTTATCGTACAGACGAGAGAGCTTTATTGGTCTTCTCGTCTAACTCTCAACAAGAAAGCAAATAAGTGCATTTCCCATAATGTCAAACTATTCCTTTAATGCAAGGCTGGTACTGGTAAACTGGTTTTAAGTGTGTATGCAGTATTAGAACTTGACTCCCGATTGAAAGCAAATAAATGAGCTCACTTGTCAAGATTATCATGATCAATAATGGAGATAAACAGTACTGATGATGCTCTAAGGTCTAGTTTTGAGTCTGATCAAAATGCTAAGGATCTTATCCAAAGCTATGTCTCGTGTGCTCTGGAGTGACCTAAATCCAATGCAGTCAGCTCATTTAAAACACTATCTCCTTCAATATGAATGTAATTTACTTTACATTTGACTATCTCACTGTATCTGATGTTTTTGAGCAATCCTAGCTGTAAAACTGTTTGTCACAGGTACTGTAACAGTGTATTTTAGCGACCAACAGCATCAGCTATTCCATTCTTGAGGGCCTTTTGTGTTGACAGGCTTATTTTTGAAAACCTCGACGATGGACACATAAGTATATCAGGTGTTGTAGCACTACCTGGGACAAAAGACCACACATGTCGTGTCAGGCAGGGACAAGGACGGCACAGAGCAGGGATAAGGTGACAGAGACTCATACACTGTAACTGTGCTCTCGCCGCCACTCATTACTGATACCTAATCTAGGGCTTGATTATACAACGGTAATCTACACCAGCATGAGATCCAAAGGGAACGCCGTAGCCATACGCCTGCACTTTGGCCCAACATTATACCCTGTGACTCTGAAACAATGAAACAAAGTGTAATGCAAAGTACCAATTGAGGATTTTAAATTGTATTTGTGTAGTTATTAGGTAGCACTTAATGTACTTGTACCCTATTAAAACTCCCAGTGAATAGTATTATTAAAAGGCTATTTGTTTAGGTTGAAGAGGATTAATAGTCTCTAAAAAGCCTTCTTTGTGTTTGAATGTATTCCCCGTAAGCTACAGTGTTGTGATGATGAAAGTTTCAGCCTCTTCCGCATATTTTGCATACTTAACTCAACATGTAACCTCACTTTGCCTCACTTAATCCATGACAGGGACTGGAATATATATTGAATTATATAGATAAGGAGCACTTGTATTTGTTAAGGTGGTTTACAAGGACATTTTTATTCTGTTTGAATTCACGAAATTGTGAAATATCTTGTTTATTTTTCCATCCTGTTTACAAAAAGCTGTTTAAATTCAGATTCTAATGGGGCATGTATACTGTGCATTTGTTTATTTTTGGAGCCCGATTAAGGTTCCCATGTTAGCGTACACACAAGTTAACAGTCACTGATATCAGTCCTGTGTAGTAACTTTAGGCCAGAGGTAGTATTGAATAATTAAGTGTCTCTTTGCATTCATTTTTTATTCAGATACTGAATATCTTTTCAAGCCATTGCAGTTAACAATAAAAAAGTTTGGGTGCTGATGAAAAGCAGTAAATCAGATAAGTAATAAGCTTGTTAATTGTTGAAATTCTTCTAGCCTTAAAAAACAACGTTATACTCTACAAGTGCTGGAAATTTCCTTTTCAGTGTTTTAGTTTCTCAGGGAGTAGAGAAGAAAGTGTTAATAAGCAAACATGTTTATAAAAATCTGTTTATTTGCTGCTCTAAGAACAAAAGATTAATTTATGATTAAAAACGTATAGATGTTTTTGAGAGGTAATTAATGCATCTGGACTCCTGAAATTCTTTGAGATCAAATTCTAATCCACTAATGCTTTGTGATTAGGAGTCTAAAGTTCTGTGAGCTTTACTCCTTCTGATGCTACAAGTATTAGAAATGTAACAGAGGAGATTTTTAATTTACTTTAACTGTCTGTGTACCTGTAAAACTTCCATGGAGTTTTGTGCAATAATGAAATGCTGTATACTTGATATGATGTGAATGAGATTTAAGGTTAAACAGGAAGAAAAACTTGACATTTTACATTTTCAGGGATGTGAATCGACCCAGATCACCAAACTATAGAGTTTTTTAATGACATTTTAAAATGGTATTATGGCTTTTTAACCAAATAAAATGATGAGTTGTTGGGACTCTGACCGATGAATATGCTACTTTTTTTCCTTTTGTGGTTTGATGTATCTTGGGTGTGTGTGTGTGTGTGTGTTTGTGTGTTGTAATTAAAACTCTCATGTAACAGGAATATAAAGCCATTATCTGATTAATCTGTTTCTGTTGTGTGTTTCACAGCTGCAACTCTAAATATATAGTATATATTACATATTTCCTTTTAAGGATCATTTAAGCTCATCATAGAGAAAATTGAGATGAGTCTAAAAAAGATCTAACAAAATAAAATATAAATATTAAAAAAATATGGAGTGTATAAGAATTGATGGAAAAAATGGAAATTTTAAAATCTACATTTCCATGACAACTGCCCTTATTTATTTATTTATTTATATTTGGTAACACTTTATGGTAAGGGTACATGAATTATCTTAAATTCATGCAAGATTTGATGCAGGAAAAAGCATGAATGTACAAGAATTAGATAGATAGATAGATAGATAGATAGATAGATAGATAGATAGATAGAAGGGTGGGTTGGGTAGGTAGGTAGGTCGATAGGTAGGTTGGTCGATAGGTCGGTTGGTCGGTCGGTCAATAGATAGGTAGTTCGGTCGGTTGTTTTGGTCGGTCAGTCAATCCATCAATTGAAAGATAGATAGCCTACATAGGTAGGTTGGTTGGTTGGTCGGTAGATAGATAGGTAGGTAGGTATGTACGTAGGTAGATAGGTCGGTTGGTCGGTAGATTGATAGCTAGGAAGGTATGTACGTAGGTAGGTCGGTTGTTCGTTTGGTAGGTGGGTAGGTAGGTAGGTCAATCGGTCGGTCGATAGGTAGGTAGGTTTTTAATACGGTTCTTAAAAATATGAATCATTACATAAATACTGTATATGATTTAATTATAGGGATGAGCGAGTATACCATTATCTGTATCTGCATCTGTATCTGTACAACCAACTAAATTATCAGTACCTGTATCTGTACTCAGAATGGGTGGGATTTTAACCAGACATGGGTGTGGTTTAAACACGAACTGGGTGGGACAGAACCAGAGGTGTTAATTTTAAACCTGAAACTGATCAGACGTTCCTATACATATTATTTATAGCAAAACTATTTACATAACAATCTCAGGATTGAGCTTCCGATCAGTTTTGATCACAAGAGTAAGAGATTGAACACAGCTACCCAAATGAGGATTTCCCTTCATCACCAGTAGAGATATTGGCACATTTTACTCAGCTGATACTTGTTCACGTAAAAAATACATCATCTGTATTGAATACTTGTTTCATTTGAGCACTCAGCTCAACCCTAGTAAATTAGTCAATTGACAGAAAAATCATCAGCAATTATTTTGATGATTAATTAATCATTGAAGTGTTTTTTAAGCAAAAATGCCCAAATGAGGAGCCTCCAGCTCTGAAGCTCCTTCAAGAGAATGCAGGTGCAAGAGATGGGATGGGTCGGTCAACACAGAGGTAGCCTTTCTGACCATGGTGTCTGTTGTGCAGAGTGGAGAGACTGAGCTGTGACACCCTTGTAATCTTAGAGTAAGTGTTCACAGCTCTCTGTAGCTTTGTCTTACTCCTTGCCTTAAAGGGGAACTACACCATTTTCAAGATTTGACATGTTATTCCACTGGTCTAAGACAGCCCAAAAATATTAGTTAACATGAACAACTCTCTTCCTGATCCAAAAACTAGAGTGCTAAAACTCACATTTGTGATGCCATCAAGTACAAAGTCTGGAGCTGCTCCACAGACAATGAACTGGGAAAGATGTTCTAGATGACACTGAGAGCACCCAGGGGAATGTCCCGAGTATATAGGTACATTGTCTGTTTCAGAACCAAGAACACTATAATTGACCCTTCGCTAAGTCTCGCCCCCGGACACAGACTTGCCAATCATAACATAGCATCGGGCCAGCTCAGACCAGGGTTCAACAACACAGCTGTGCTCCATTGACTCTAATGCAGTCATTTCAGATTTCCTTCATTTTCAGGCTGGTTTTATGGATTTGGAGCTATATGTTGTGCCTGGGGCACATTGTGTATTAATGATACTAGTTACGTGGAGAGGGTGGAAAAAGATATAAGCTTCTTCCCTGTTCCAAAACCAAAATCAAACTCTGAAAAGGTTTAGCAAAAAGTCAATAGAATAAATCTCATTTGGGTATTAGAAAGAATACAGATATTCTTAATTTGGGTGGTCATCCCCTTTAAGATTCTCAAGGCAACAGCAGGACAAAATGTGACATCAATATCATCAAAAGATCCAACACAGTTTAACTTGAGGTTGTTTTGTTGGCAGCTGTTTCAAAGGTCAAAAATGAACTGTAAAACTGTCAATGAAGTCTCAGTAGGGAGGAGAATTCCTAAGCCACTCTGGGCCAAGAATTTTCACCGGTAACAAATTGAGTTAAACTAAGTATTTGTTAATGTTACTGGTGTTTAGTTTCTAAGAAGGACAAGGAGAAAAAGTCTTGTGACACAATATGTGCTCTTAAAGTAGGAGACAAGTTAATTTAGCAGCGGAGGCAGAAGCAGAGAAGAGAAGGACAGAAGAGACCCGGAGTGAGAGGAGTCATCCAAACCACTTTCTCAACTTGCAGGACTTCAGACAGCCAAAGGACAAAGTGAAGACAGAATGGGAGGATTAGAAGAGAGTGGATGAGTGCAGACAGAGAAGTGAAGGTGACGGGGTCAGTGGAAAGAGAGTCAGCAGTGTGGAGGGGAGGAGAGGAAAGATGGACAGAGATACTGAGCTGTGATGATATGAGAAGACATTAGAGATGAGATGAATAAACATGTGCCACAGGCATGGCCAGGATAGTGACCTTCAGTGGATGAGGCACACGTTAAAGGGGACCTCGACAGATTTTACCATAAACTGTATAAAATAAGTAAACGTATAGCGTCCTCGTCTAAAAAGTAAAGCCAGTGCCCTGCATAAACCTGCATTCTTTGTAATGGCCAGCAGAGGGCGACTCCACAGCTATTGAAAATAAGTCTGACTGTATAGAAGCCTATGAGAAAATGACCCAATTTCTCACTTGATTTTTTCTACTTCAGAAAACATGTTTCTAACGTGTTTATGGTCTCAATTGCTAGTTTCATGTCCTCTCCAATAGAGCATGAGGTTTCATTCGTAAATCATTGACCCATTTAGTGAAAAATAGACAATAAAGCAGGGTATGCTTTAAGGCGTGGCCACTAACATGGCCAATGCATAGTTGCCATGTCCATGTGTCAGTGAGGGTCCAGTTTGGTCCACCTGATATAACTGTCATCATCCGCCCATGTCCATGAGGGTCAATAAATTTCTGATTTACTAAACAACAGCCTTGTACCTGAAAAACACTTAAATTTCAAATACATTCATGGCAAACCAATTTTTTGTCATCATGCAATAATACTAAAACGGCATTGTAGTAGCATTAAACTGCATCTTTTTGATAAGTTGCAATTCCGAGATGAGTTACCTCTGTGGGGTGGCTGGGCTCAGCCTTAGAGATAGGGTAAGGAGCTCGGACATCCAGGGAGAGCTCGGAGTAGAGCTGCTGCTCCTTCGCATTGAAAGGGGTCAGTTGAGGTGGTTTCGGGCATCTGATCAGGATGCCTCCTGGGCGCCTCCTGTTAGAGGTGTTCTAGGCATGTCCAACTGGTAGGAGCCCCCTGGGGCAGACTCAGAACACACTGGAGGGATTACATATCTCATCTGGTGTGGGAACGCCTTGGGGTCCCCCAGGAGAAGCTGAAAAACGTTGCTGGAGAGGGATGTCCGGGGTGCTTTGCTTGGCCTGCTGCTCCCAACCTGGCCCTGGATAAGTGAATGAAAATAAATGGATGGATGGGTGATAATTTTTAAAATAACATTTAAAAACCCTGTCTGCACAACTCCAAAGTCCCATTTGAGAGTCACTGGTTCAAAATATGTGCAGAATGTAGCTTCTGTTTACATCTCTTGACCAGAAGATGGCGCCAAGTCAACATACCTCTGTCAAAACTGCTTATGTCCTGTGTAGGAACAGACTATTATCAGTTCTTACCATACACAAAGCATTCAGGCAAACAGAGTTGTGTTGCACTGGATTAATGAGAAAACCATGTGACAACAACAGGCTTCCTTCGGCGTAAACAGTAGCGCTGATGTGAATTCAAGAAACAACTCTCAGAGACATGACAGCATAGGCTCAAGGCTGTGGTGACGAACATGACATGAGGTGTGTGTGTGCTCCATGTCATCATGTGAGTTGCTGCTGAAGTCAGCCAAGTAATTTGTTTACTCAGCTTTTGTATAGAATCCAGTCTATTTTTTGTCCATTTCTCCTGCCATAACCTCGTCTCTGCATTTAACCCCTGTTTTATCTCCTCCACCAAGTCCCCCAGTCTTCCTTTCTAGTTTGACTTCTGTCAGATCAGATAAAGGCATTCCACGTGTCATCTTTGCGTCCAATCTCACATTGTTCTCTCTCCGCATCTGATTTCTTCTCTCTGATGTACTTTGTCACTCCATACCTCGGGTGATTCCATGTCATTGTTGTTGTCTGCCATCATATTTTCTGTTGTCAGTCCAGGGCTCCTAATGATAACGTCACAAGCAAAAAGCTGACTGTACAAAACACTTGTAGCCAACACTCTGCTTTTCATTCTTTTGTATTGCCCACCCTTTTCCAATATGAGTTAGCCGTCACTTTGGAATTTGGAAAACCTCTCTGTTGGACCTGGACTTCTGCAGCTCTCAGCTGAATTGATCCTAACAGAATTGATCCTTCAGTTTAGGTCATATAGAGGCTGACATTGTCAGGGCAAAGAGTATATGCTGTGCCAATTATGATTAAATAGGCAAAAGATAACTTGCTGTCCAACCCAATTTCCAGTGACCTCCAGAGGTAAGTGAATGGATAGAAAACCCAATTAACATCAATTTGTGGAGAATGATGACAAATCGTATTTGAGGATCTTGAACTCGTCAATGACAGTCTGTTGTACCACCCCGTCAATATTCACATACCAGCTGATACAGCCCTTCCTCCCACCAATAACAGAAAACACTCTGTTAAAATGCTTTCAATTGGCAGTGCTATCCGATGATTGCTTTTATTGATACACTCATTGATTTTCCTCCATTCAATTACTCCTTCCGAGGTGAAAGATAACTCCATTACAGGACTTGAGACTTGTAAGAGGTCGCTCTGAATTAGGATGTGGACTTCCCACGCCAAAAAGCTATCAGGCTGATTAGGCTTGTAATTGTTTCCACTGCTTTGTGCTTGATTCTTCTGCTGATAGTTAGGAATACAATGCCAGCCAAAAGTCAAGCTAATAGCTCAGAGCAGTGGCCCTCCCTGATAGAAACAGTCAGTTAGCAACAAATGGAGATGGAAAGGAAAGGGAAGTGTCTATGTCCTTGAGATGAATAGTGGAGATAAAACTAAGATTCCTTCAGTTAGAGGTCATCAGCTGCAGAGAGAACAATGTCTTAATTGTATTTGCATGGCACTGAGGAGGTTTGGGGACATCCCACTGAATCTGTGCCATTTGCTTGTTGTAACTTGTCAAAATTAAACTTCATTTTTTATCTTTCATTTTTCAACACTGTATCTAACAGTGTCTAACCATTCAAAATGCATAATCTCTGGCCACTCTATTTATTTTTTCAATACATTTTCAATGGAAGATGGTTAATGTAAATAACAGGACTGAAATTATATATCCTCATGCAATGGTTCGTATGATATCCTACAAAAAACATAAAATGGTTTGTAGAATATCAAACAAACTGGCACCCTATGAATGAAGTTATGTACTTAACATAAATGAGTTAGGTTTAGGCAAGTAAAGTTTTATGTTCAGGTTTAGAAAAAGAAATATGGTGATGACATACCTTAAAATGACTCAAAGTTCACTTGGTTTCTTATGGCTCTGAACACCGGTCCCCTGGGGGATAGTCCTGTGTTGGAAAGTTCTTTGTTTTGTGACCCATCCACCACCCTAAGCACATTGGTCACATGATCGCAGCCTTCCTGATTATGTGGGTTACATGTGAATTACTACCCTGGAAATCCAGAGTTCTTGCGAGAGCACAATTTGAATTTGCTCAGCGAGTCACTCTGGCAATCAGTAATGATGCTCATTACCTATGCCCATGAAACCGAGCTGCACCAATCACATCGGTGTATCTGATATAGGCGGGCCAGAGGCGAGCTAAACAGATGACGATAGCACTGCAATGACGAAGTCCGGAATCAGTCAGTAAACATTGCAAGATGGCTATGGATGAACACCAGTTGTTTCAAACGGCTTTGGCTGCCTCAATGAACGAGTTAGACTTGGCTTTTTCTCTAAAAGAGGAACAGAAGACGGTGCTGGAGTCTTTCCTTTCCAAGAAGGACGTTTTTGCTGTTTTGCCAACCGCATACGGCAAGAGTCTAATCTACCAGTTAGCTCCGCTGGTAGCTAAGCGTATACGTCACCCTGTGTATTGTTCTGATTGGTCGTAGTGTTATCCAATAGTGATATTTACAAATGCATGCTTGGTGCCGCGCCTCAAGTTGGGCCATTTTCATTACTCATGGCCAGACCCTAACCCTTTCTAGATTTAGGGTCTGGATTTCCAGGCTAGTGAATTACGGGATCATGATTACATTGGTTATATAGCCTATGAATTGCGGTGCATTTGTTTTTTCGTAGGTATACGTCCAAACAGTGCATGAGAACATAGTATAGCATAGCACATAGCTAGCATTAGCTAATACGTGAAATGTAGTCACGTGACATCAATGCTCATAGCATGAGAGCACTTAGCACCGTCAAGTGGTTTACAAAAACTATGACTGAAAAAAACAACAACATAATAACGTCTAAGAAATAATTAACAGGACTGTATGCTGAGACAGATATTCTCAAGTCATACTGACATTATGATTAAAAATACATAAAATAGCACCAGTGTCACCCCCTACCCCTGGCGAAAATTATAGGGGGCTGCCATTACTGTCTTGAAGAGGCTGCGGCACGCTTGGGAGGGTAGTGGTATCTTGTGAAACTAGACAACCGAAGGCATCCATTGGTATCAACCATGTTGGGATAGCTTGTCATGATGGGAGCCAAATAATGCTCCAAAGTTCGGCAAAATTTTGGTAAGGGAACAACTGGCATGGTCATTTTCAAAGGGATCCTTGATTCTCACCTCAAGATATATGAATGAAAATGGGTTCTATGAGTCTAAACTTGAGAGAGGTTGTTCCCAGTAAATGTTTTGTTCCTTACAATTGATGTACACCTTCAAATTAAAGCTGAATATTTGTCTTTTCAAAGAAAAAGACAACCAGGCCATTTGAAGAACAGTGAATTCCTTAAGATGTACAGATACATAATACATTAAAACAGGATTGTTGTGGAACTCAAACTGTTAAGTGTACCAGGATTAGTCTATGCACATCAGATAATTAGTAATACAAACTGTACAATAAGAAACCAAAGTATATCAGTATCAGCCTATACACTTCAACAGAATTAACAACTTCCTGAAAGTTAGTTATGATGTTTGGTTTTGGTGCGCCACTGCAAGATTTTTTAAGTGCCCTATCTGGTCAAAAACCCTGAGGGTGCCACTAAATAGAAGGAAAGAATTTACTTGCGGTATTCCCATGGTCTTCAAGTGACTTGATGACGCTACTTCCTGTTGATTGTGTGACTTGCGTAAAGTCCCAGATTTTTAGGGGCAGGAATGTGTTAGGGTAGGACTGAGTGAAAACCTGGGACACAACTATAATGTGTATTTTAACCAACATAATATGAATCTCAATGAGAAAAATTGATGTTTTCTCTGAACTGGAAATGGAGTCAGACGGTAATAGGCCACAAAAAGGATACCAGTCATCCCTCCCTGCATTGTGAGGAACATTTGTGTATTCATGAGTTATCTGCTGAAGCTGTAGCAGTTGAGGAAAACTGCCCTGCTTTGTATGGTAACAAAATACTTTATCTTGTGTGGCAGTGATCAGAAACAAATGTTCTGAGCAAAGTGGTTCACAATGTTATTAAAGGCACACTCCAGCAAGTTACTGTAGTATCACACATATATAAAGTCAAGGGATTGGCGAGCAACAGGTTTAAAAAAGAATGGTCAAAATTGAAGCATCCTGACTTTGCTTTGACTTTTGTAGTTTATTCCATTGACATTGTTGTCTTTTGACTTCTGGTTGCTGTTCCTACAGTAAAAACAGAGCACAGCCCACCATAGATTTCTCAAAGTTAGGAACACACGCCCACATTTATGAGTAGGTCATACAGCCTGACATCACCAAATCCACCACAGATATCACATTATAAGACAATCTTCAGCACTTCCTTGTTGCTGACCATATGAGGTCAACAGTATGTGTCAAAAACCCCGGCTACCTACATTTTCCACAACGCAACTAGATAGCAACTTTCCATTAGGGCCTCAGTGCTTCTTAACTCCCCTCATCTTTCAAACTCCACACCCCAAGTTTGTGCACGGGTTGTTATATCATCAGGGTTATTTTCTGTGGCTTTATAAAGCCTCCAGCAGAACAACAGATGACATTACACAGCTGTTTTTACAGGCTCTCCATGATGAGTAAACTGACCTTTATGTGTAAAATTCATGGAGTGCCCCTTAAAAGCAACTTGAGGAATTGATAGCAGAAAGCATAAAAGCTCCTGATTTGAATCCAAAGCCTGATGGAGGAAGATGAAACGAACTGCTGGTGTCTGGTGAGCCTCAAACTCCGTCTAAAGACAACAAAGTGGTAAATATACAGTATGTGATGTCTGAAATCTCTGATCTCTGACCTTTTTATAAAGCCCTGAATCATAGCCAACTCTTTGTGCAGCCAGAGGGAACTGGAAGGAACCAGAAACTTTACAATGAACCTCTGTGCAAAAAAGATGAAGGTTATGGACGTGTTTAACAACACATTTCTCACATGCTCTGCTGCACGGTGCGTGAACGACAAAGTCATCATTTTGTCACTAGATAATCTTCCACATATCCACGATGACAGACAGACAAAGATGAAGGAAAAAGGTCATAACACTGGAAAATATGTGGCTGCAGAATAATAGACTGTGGCTGGGCAGTGTTTTCACATAGTAGGAGAACAGGTATTTCCCACGCAGTTGAGACGTCACTGGCATTCAGCTGCAGATATAAAGGGTGACATATAGAGTCAGTGATGCAGTGGGTGTGCCACTGACTAGAGGATGCAGTTTTCAACATATGTTCATTTATAAAGCTTTGATAGAGATGCTTCCACCCTATATTTCATCCCTTTTAACTCTGAGCTCACATAATCTTGGTACTCCTTCACAGAATGGGTTGTTGCTTCATGTTCCTTTAATCAGAACTGAACTAGGAGGAATGTCATTCTCTTATAGTGCTCCTTATATCTGCAAAACACCTTAAACTCTGACACTCTGACACCATACCGTACATATTTCTCAGCTGGTATATATACCTGCGGTATCCCTCCTTCAAACACTGCGGATGAAACGGCCTGTCACTGAAGGAGCTGCCCAGTGTTGTCCAAGTGTCCTACATGGGGTGGGACATGCTGTCCATAGGGGATGATAGCTTGGCTATCATTCTCCTTTCTTCCACCACCTCCTCGAGGTTGAGGGAGCATCCTAGGACAGAGCTGGCCGTCTTTATCAGTCTGTTTAGTCTCCTCATGTCAGTTGTCGCTGCATCTTCAAATGTCTAAATTTCTGGCAAACAGTCCAAAACCCAAATAAATTGAGCTCATAATGATATAAAACGGAGAAAAACAGCTAATATTAATAACTGAGACGCAACAAGGGATTTTTTGGGGTGCATTTTTGCTTCAGTGTATCTATCTATCTATCTATCTATCTATGCAAAGAGTTGTGAATTTGCACAGTGGAGAATGGAGTTATTTTTTCCCTTTACTAACAATGTCAATAAGGACAATTGCATGCATTTGCAATGGCATGCATGACTCTCTCTCTCTGTCTCTCTCTCTCTGTCTCTCTCTCTCTCTCTCTCTCTCTGTCTCTCTCTCTCTCTCTCTCTCTCACACACACACACACACCCCTCCTTGCCTTCCACCAGCCCGTTTGTCTTCCTCTCTTCTCTGCTCACACAATCACGCTCGCTCCCTCTCCAGCTCCACCAGTCCCCAGCATAAAAAAGTCAATTTAACACTTAAATCAGTCAAAACTTCACTTCCTTCAAACTTTTCCTACATTTTCACGCGTGACCATCTACATCGTGGTTTTTGCTGCTATTCGGCGATGAAGATTTCCTCCTCTTCACAGAAGTACGGTATCTTTCCGGTTGATTTGAGACCGTTGGTGCAGCTTTGAGACGGAGCGGAGCGGTGCCAAATGTGCGCGTGGAAAGGTGAGGATGCTACGAGAGGTTGGCAAATATGTTTTCTCTGTTACCTGTGAAAGTATGTTTAAGGGAAAAAAAGACTAGACGAATGTGGGGGAAAGGTAAAGTACTAAAAAAAAAATAGCAAGAGATTTATCTTTCTGTTTTCCAGGTCAGTTAGGGTTAATTTTGACAAACAGTAAACCGAAGTTCAAGCTAGGTTAGCTAAAGTTAACATTAACCGTTACCCGCCTACAGTTAAAGTTTGTCAGTTAAATCAAGTATTTTACGAGCTTTTTAAGTTAACAGTTACTGCAGAGTGACAAATGTACTCGATAATTATTGGCAGTCATTAATAAGTATTATGAAAACATATTTTTGTCGAGTTTGTAACGAAATAACAACCTTTTCAGCAAACGTTTAGGGTCTTGCCCTTAAAGTAAGCTTACATTTATGTTAGCCATTAATGTTAGCTTAACGTTGCTAGCATTCAAATTGATATTTAAGGTGTTCAGAGCAACTTGCTAACATTATTTTCTCTTTTTCTCTTTAATTAAAAAATATATATTAATACTTAAGTTGTTTGGGTTATTAAATGTCAGAAAAAAGTAAAAGACATCACAATTTCCTTGAACCCATCTCAAATATATTAGCCTAGCTGTAAGTTAGCTTGTTTTCAATTATATTTAATTAGCTATCTAAGTTAACTATTTTACACAACAGAGAAAACATAAGAATGATTGCCTTATTTTCCTGAAGTTACTACCTATCAATAAATCTATTATCAATTTTCAGTTATCAATTATTATCTATTATCAATTGTTTGCAGTGAATTTTCTGTCCAGTGGTTTAGTCCACTATTCATTGCAGTAGCCATTTGTATATCCACTGATGTATTCATATGTACAAGCAGCTTTGGATTTATATTTTCCGTGTTTTTTTCACGAGTAAACGAGGAAGAAATGAAAAGTGATCAGCATAACATCCGAGCTTAAACTTTGACCATGTTAATTGTCATGTTCAAATTTTCTTTTACAATTAAATGTATGTTAGATTTCAAACTAGAGACTGGGTGAAAGTGTTAGCAGCTACAACATGAACAGAAACATTTACATACATGCGCTTTTCAAAATCATGACGTTAACTAACAGTTCTTTTGTCCAGTATAAAAACTGTGAGGATTTTGATTTATGGTGTCATCTCTGTTCACTTTGCAGGCACATGGGGTTTGAAGTACCTCTGAATTCTGGCCGGGGAAACAAGGAGGAGTGGAGGGATACAACAAAAAGAGGTAATTATAATGGTTTAAGTTCATTAGACCCTTTGCTACAAGGACATTATAATTCAAAACATGTAGTTATTTTTACACAAGTGCTATTAGTTTTAGTAGTTGAGAAGGAGGAGGAGTAACAGAACCATAAGATAGACAGAGATTGATAACTTTATTGTCCACCTCTGTGGAAATTTGTCTTTGGTTTTTCTCAAAACATCAAAGGCACATACAGACACACAACACAATACACCATTAAAAATGTACAATTTAACAATATACATGATACAGTAGTGCAAATAACAAGGTGGGAGCAACATCTTATAAAAATAGTAGTGTTCCCCGATACGTTCTGTGTTGATTACCTGTATGGCACAGGGAATAGAGGACTTCTTGTTGCATCTGGTTCTCGGGACCCTAAATTGACACCCAGACGGGAGCAGCTCAAACTCCGAGTTTAATGGACGTGAAGCATTGGCAATGATATGATTGGCCTTCCTGCGTACAGCACTGTCAGACATATTGCCGAGTTGTTTCTGTGACTTGCCAGTCACCTTCCCTGCAATGTTAACAATCTTGGAGAGCTTGTTTTTGGTCTTTGCACTCAGGGTGCTGTACCATGCTGTAATGTTAGATGATAAAAGGCTTTCAACCAGGCTTCTGTATGCTATTTCAAGTATGCATACATACACAATGCATAAGGGTCAGTCGTAGTATGTTTAAAACATATGCTAATTTGTAGCCTACTCAGTTTTTAACCTATAAATGGTACATGATAAGAAGATTACTTGTGTAAGATAACCTCTAGACACCTGGGATCTGTGAATTTTGCAGAGGAGGCACACTACTGTCAATGGATTGACATTACTCTCATAGTAAAATAGCATATGGTGAAGTAATTGAAAACACTCTTTTAAATTCACGACCTTACTCTCGGTTTAAGAGCAAAATAACAAAATGAGATTCTATTGTACAAGGCACTAATTCCCCTGTAATACTGGTTTGTTTCTGTCTCTTTTTAGCTGGATGATTGATTTTTTTATGCAAGCTAGTGAACTTGCATTGACTTCTTTTTCATGACAAAGTAGCTCTCTACACTAGAGGCTTCTTCTGTGTGTGTGGTTTGACATCTTTGAGTAGATGGCTCACAAAGTGACAACAGAGTACCCAGTGGGCTCCATGTCTGGATACACAGTGATGGGTGATGAGTTGGGATAATTACACTTCGAGTCCTTCATTGTCGCATTTCCTCGAGTCAGGACAGAGCATTGGTTTATTTTAGTAAGTGTACTGATTAGTATGTAGTGTGGTAATGAAGGCGTTGAAATAAAAGAAATTTATCTGCTTATCATGGTCTAGTTATTGCCCCTGATAACCTGTCGCGACAGCAGGGCTGGTATTGTTTTCATCTTGCGAACCTGTTTGTGTGAGTGTCACCGTGGCAAAATGTGGCCTCAGTGACACCTTACGTATACCACAGAAGTGGTTTTGAGTACTTTGGCAGGTGTTCATGTGTCTGTCGTCTGTTCGTATGTCTCTCTGTGGACAGATTTTGTCACCTGATAGCAACACAACTGCACATACTGCAGTCACAAAACTTGACAGGTGTGTAGCTTAGATTGCAGTGAAGATTGAATTGGAAGATGGGTGGGGTCCAAGCAAGGGTGCAGGAAGTAGGGAAGGGGCCGTTTACACTGTGTTGCCACCTTATTTTGAAAGGGGGGTTTAGTCATATGTTTACACTGGGCTGCTTCCATGCATTTATAGGTCAGAGTTTGAAGGCGCGAGTGATGGTTGGCTTGATGCAGATACATTAGACGCTACATCTGGATCACCAGAAAGACACACAAGGAGTAAAAGACTGCGGTTAAGCATTTCTGTGATCAAACCTGCCGACACTAAAGTTGGAGACAGACACAGGCAGACTAGAGTGAAGTCTCGGTGACAACAAACTGTCTTCTCTCAGTGTAAGCGACCATGCCGGTGATGTGGAGGAGCTGAGCCCTGCACTCCATGAAACACACATAGAGCAGAGAACAGCGTACCTGTAATTGATATAAAAATATAGCAGCATAGTTTTTCTCTGCTCATTTGGCTATAAATAAATTGCATCTGCATTTTGGCAAATTTCACAATTTTTTTCTTATTTTTCTTACCAAATTCCACCATTTTGTTTGTGTTTTCCATATCGCAGAAATCGTAGGGCTGTAGTGAACTCGTAGCAAAGTTATACTTGGCCATGCACTGATTTATGTGTAGGAAGTCTAGTCAAAGGGCAACACACAGACTTGGTGTATGATGCACATCTAGGTGCTTTTTCCTGTTAGTTCTCTCGTTCATAGTATGCCTCTAATCAAGGAAAAAAACACCCCCAAAATATACCTATATAAAAAAGGAAGTACATTGTCAGCAAACTTCAAACTTTTTACAGTTGCCTTTTAAGTTAATAGGGGGTGAGTGTTTCACACTCAGGAGATAGGTTTTAGGTAAAACATCACTTTAATAGCTTTAAAGGAAACCACAAACCTTCACGTTCACAGCTAGACGCCTTTGTAGCAGGCAGGCTGCTCTTTAAAGTTACACTCCTCAAATATTTCTTTTACTGGCACTGTAGGAAACTGGAGGCTGTAGGTCTGGGGCTGCGAGACATCTGGAGAAAATGCATTGTATCACCTCACCGCATTCGATGTGGCACTGCTCGCAACTTGGGGTGTGGATTTGTTGCTACAATTTGAGACAAGGCAGGTTTTGCAAAGAATGAATGGACTTAATGTGTAGTTTTGCAGAGAGGCATATCAGTGGGGTTCATTTTCTGGTCGACTTAACACCGCGCTTGGTGGCTTCACATAGATACTTGCCAGAAAAAGTGTAAACAGCAGGCTCTGGTTTGATGCATGCATGTTTAACAAGAGAGGATGGTGTGTTTATCGCAAAAATCTGGCACCCAAAGCTGAGAGGTAATCATTTATACACGTGGTCATCTTATTATTCCATTTGTGTCTGTGTTTGGAGGGTTAGGCGTCTCATAGGATTGTTATGACCTAAAATCCCTGATTTTATTGCTCATAATTAAATGTGCTTTCCTTTCCATTGTTGTGCAGTGGCATGATTCTCTTTGCTGATGAGTTGAGCTGAGAATGAGCAGCGTGAAGGCTTGTTCCCAGCTTCTCGCCATAAACGAGACTTGTGTTTGGGTGGTGATAATTTTGCTACCGGGCCTCCAAATAGTACGTTACACAACGTGGCCAGATGTGCAGTTTTAGAGGGCATCTTAATGAGACAGTCAGGATTTTTTTTCTTTACACAGTGTGAGACATGAGGAAGCATGTTAACAGCAGCTGGACCTGGTCTCTAGGAGTTTCTTTGTCGTTTTTTTTTTTTTGTGTGTGTGTCACACTGACTCAATCTGACAGTGTGTCAGTATGCCTATTATAAATGAAGTGTCAGTGAGTGACATTTTCAGTGGCATGGCATTAATAAAAATGTGGGAGCCCTGTATGCACTTCATTTGATCAAGGGTTGCCAGAGTTTTGCATACGGAAAAATAAAGTCACCTGAAAAACAACATTTGAATATAAATAATTATGAATTTGTAGTAAGTAGGACACATTAGTTGCCTGATACGGGACACTCAGTCAGCTCAAACTCAGTGGACTGGACAGATTCAAAGGTCTGGACCCAGGCAAGAAAATTAGGGCAGCAACTAACAATTATTTTTATTATTAAATTTTGTTTTGTTTACTCACGTAGATGTTTAGTTTAAAGGAAAACATTTAAATGTCTTGACAGGGGTCAGCTTTAATATTTTTTTTCAATTGCCTGTTGAGGCAAGTGGGTCAAATATCGATTTGCCCTAAGTCTATTTTTACTTGCTCCTATATTGCCCCTATATTTACATTTATTCCTCCTTGCTCTTGAATTTGTGGCAGACTTTGCTATACATAGGTGGAGCTTTGCCCAAATCCTCTAACACAACCCAACTAAATTCCTGTTTCCCAGATAATTGAGATGCTTGCTTGCACTTCAGCTTGTAAACTATGTCTGAACCCTCCATCAGTTTCTCGCAAGTGCCCAGTCATTACTGCACATGTGCATTTCTCAACAGATGCAAGGATGAAGCCAGATGTCTCACTCCATAGCTTCATCTCTGATCAGCTCCGGAAAAAACAATGTATTTTATGTTGTTGTTTTTTTAACCACTTGCCCTATGGGACAATTAAGTTGCTAGATATAGCTACTATAGGCTACTAGCCCAGTGTAGCATTTAACTTGCCCTAGGCAATCCTTATTGTGGCGCTCTACTTGTTTTGTCAGACCAACAGTCTGTATCAACGATGTATTTAATTTACAGTGAAATGAATTTACTGAGAAAATCAGTAAATCCTCACATTTGAAAAGCTGGAACCAGTAAATGTTTCTTTTATGGAAATAGCCAGAGGGCCTCATTTGGCTTCAAAACTGCAAGGTGATTGAAAAAATAACTTTATGATTTAAACCCCAAACACTGAAACAAGCTCCTTTTTTTATTTTGCCGAACAGTATGATAACATAATTGACTTCATACAAGGACAGCCCCAGAACAACCTGAAGGCTATTCCTCTATCACCGGACCTTGTTTGCCTTGGTCTCTGTCCCCTGTTGGTAGATGGATGTCAAGTGCATGTTAGTACAAGCAGACGTGCAGGAGCCACAGTTGGAGTATATACTATCCCAGGAAACCTTCTGAACTCGTACACACACACACACACACACACACACACACACACACACACACACACAGAAGTCTGAACCTTTTAGATTTCCTCTTACATGAGTGACTCGTGGAGATGTCTGCTGCGTACGCTTTGGACAGATGGATGTCTGCAGGTTAAACAGAGATTTTTCAGGGTTAGGTACAGTATGAGGTGGTCTAGTTCAGTAAAGGTTCATAAAGGATTTTATCATCTGAATTCAAATGAGAGAGGACAATACTTTACACACTCATTTCAATCATACAGACTGATTTCAGTCTTTGTTTCTCATCTGTTCAGACGTGTGTGCTGCTTCATCTCTTTTGGCACCAGGTCCTTTCCTCTGTTTTGTTTCCCACTGCATATAGTATCCCCTCAGCGTAGATGGGTTTCTCCGCTGATCGCCATAGGAACACAGCATGTAACAGCCATGACATAATCTTTAACGCCACACTCACTGAATCATCAGGAACCAAACAGAGGAACATCTGCACTTTGTCAATTGTATAGTGTAGTGTACAGTGCAGTTTTGCAGGCAGACATTTTTTTAAAATTTGAGTAAATAGAAAAATTGCAGTCGCTATTGATGGTCGCTTGGCTATTTAAAAATAATGGGTGTGTGAAGGATGTCACATGTCGTGCTAGCTCACTGACCAATCAGTGGTCTGCAGTGTTTTAACTCAAGCTCTAAGTATCAGCTCAGCACGCTTGGAACGTCAACCGAGGTGATACCAAAAAGTGCATGGTACTATTTATAACTTTTGCCAATGGAAAACCATGAGTCTTGAAAAATGAAGATCCTGCACTGCTCTTCTTTAGTATCACAATTTATTGGTCATACTAATTTTTTAAGCAACAGAGTATTTTACACAGTTTATTTTTCACATTGATCTGTAAAAGATAGTGCTCCATCCATGTGTACCATCTGTGACATTATATTCCACATATAAAGCCTAAAAAGGAAAAGAAGGAACAAATCAGACACCCCACAAAGTTAGGTCTATTCTCAAAATTATTTACAGAAAATTCTGATCTTATGAAAGAGCACATAAGCCTTGCAGCTTTCATAAATCATTCAAAATTGTTCAACATTGTATAATCGTGTATGAGTGTACCATAAGTGGGTCCATAAGATCCAGGATCCCTCATAGCACAACATGCCATGGTATCTCATTATTTAATCCTTTGGGGTATAGAGTTTGCAGATGAAATATCCAGTACACTTCTTTTCTGTTGAGTATTTCTTCAATGTTACCACCTCCCTCTGGCAGAGTAACTTTTTCACTGTCCTGGAAACTAAATAATGAGATGCGATGTTTGAAGTCTTTGAAATGTACTGCGACTAAACCAAACCTGTATTTAAAGCTAGTGTTTGTCATTATGAACATGCTGTTTTTTGTCTGTATTATATGTGAAAAAACAATGTATTTGAAAGTGAAAACAAACAAAACAGCTTTGTTGTACCCCCTATTCAAATACTTACAATGTCTCATAATAATGTCTTATATTACTGTGCTAGTGCCATTATGGATAATCAGTGAATGGCTTTACTCCTGTTTTTGTTCTGTGAATTCATGTCACGTTCATTAGGGATAAATGGGGATTACAGTTAAAGTTAATTTACATTCCACAGCTGACAGAAACCCGATTGTAAAGGTCTTACATCTTTAGTTTAATGAAGCAATAACCCAATAAACCACAGAAGTTTTTTAGAAAGCGTTTGAAATACTAACACATTTACTGTAATGTATTAACCCCCGTATATCCTGGGGACCACTACCACTCATCATGTGGAGTACTTCCTCCATTATCATGAATAATCATTGTCATTCAGTATTGTTATTGGATACTTGTTGCAAACAGTACTTGATATTAATGATACTGTAATACTTTTCAGTATTTCATAAGTTGTTTTCAAGCACACACACACACACACACACACACACACACACACCGAAAAGCTTTTATTTCTCAAACCAGATGAGAAAGTTTTTAGTCTATGGAACATCTGGATGGATACTGTAGTAACAACCTCATGTAAAATGACTATCAGGGCAGTTGAGTTAACAATAGCAATTATGGTTAGACATTCCACCGTTGTCATTACTCTTCCCTTTGTGTACCAATGCCAAGGGTTTGTTTAGACATGAACTTTGGGGCACAGCTATTAAAGGAATCGAGGATAAACGTGTTGTTATTGTGGGAGAAATGTACTATTTGATAACCATGTAAGAAAGACAAAGTGTTTGCAGCTAAAATACTTTGTGTGCGGTGTTGCTATTTGTAGAATTAAAACTTGTCTATTTATTCTGTGCGTGGGGGAAAGAGAGACAAATTGAGACACACACACAAAAAGACAAGTTAATAAATAGTCTTTTGTTTCTCTCTTCACATGAGACATAGTTAGTTAAGGTTTATCAATCTAGATTGTTTTGGTGTTAGTTGCAGAGTGTTGGAGATATCGGCCGTAGAGATATCTGGCTCTTGTCAAATATTATGTAACAAGATGGCACTACAGGTGAGAGGAAAATACGTATTTTTGATTCTGGGGTGAACTGTCCTTTAAGACAGTAGGAGTGCAGGAAGCTGTCTTGGCAGATATCTTGTTTGTCTTTTAACAGAAAAAATATTTAGGTCTAAATGAATTGTTAGTAATAATGCGGATACTTCAGTTGTAGTGTTGTCTACATGGTACTGAGGTTAATCATTTCTTTTCTCTCCACAGGGGAGTAACAGGAGGTGAATGTTGCCTCTCACTGTCTTTTCCCTGCCACTACCATGAGTTGGAGTTTCTTGACTCGCCTGCTGGAAGAAATCCACAACCATTCTACGTTCGTGGGCAAGATCTGGCTCACCGTCCTCATCGTTTTCCGCATCGTGCTGACAGCCGTCGGAGGGGAGTCCATCTACTACGATGAGCAGAGCAAGTTTGTCTGCAACTCAGGCCAGCCAGGCTGTGAGAACGTCTGCTACGACGCCTTCGCTCCGCTCTCGCACGTCCGCTTCTGGGTTTTCCAGATCATCCTGGTGGCCACGCCCTCGCTCATGTACCTGGGGTACGCTGTCAACAAAATAGCTCGGGCAGAAGAGCAGGCAGAGGGCGGGGGAGTGAGTAGATTTTCGCGGAGGAAACCCAAGAAGCCCTATCTTGCAGGCAGAAAGCAGCACAGGGGCATAGAAGAGGCTGAGGACGACCAAGAGGAAGACCCAATGATCTATGAGATGGCCGAGGTAGAGAGTGATGGTGGTGGAGCAGCGAAAGGAAGCAGTGGTGATGAAAAAGCAAAGGGCAAAGTGCGTCATGATGGGCGCCAGCGTATCAAAGAGGATGGACTGATGCGTATTTACGTCTTTCAGCTCTTGATCCGCTCTGTGCTGGAGGTGGCGTTCTTATGTGGACAGTACGCCCTGTATGGATTTGCTGTGCCTGCCACCTACGTGTGCTCAGACCTGCCCTGCCCTCACAGTGTGGACTGCTTTGTGTCACGGCCCACGGAGAAAACGATCTTCCTCCTCATTATGTACACAGTCTCCGTGCTCTGTCTGGCTCTCAATATATGGGAGATGCTCCACCTGGGCATAGGCACCATCTGTGAGATCGTCCGCTCCCGCCGGGTGCAGCTCCCTGACGAGGAGCTGTATGGGCTCACACGGGCACAAGGAGCTCTTAATGAGGGGGGATTGAACGGAGAGGATTACAGCAGCTACCCTTTTTCTTGGAGCGCACCATCAGCTCCACCTGGGTACAACATCGCCATCAAGCCTCTCCTGGTATCTACAGGACACCACGACCAGCCACTACCCATCACCGATCTCACTAATGCTAAGATGGCATGCCGGCAGAACCACGTGAACATTGTCCAAGAGGAGCGTCAGCAGTACACCAGTAATGATGAAAACCAGTGCAGAGCAGGGATGGGAGATGCCTCCAGAGGTGTTCACAAGGACATCCGACAGCCTCAGAACAAGCTGGAGGCAGACAACCCGGCCTACAGCCAGCCACAGAGCCACAGTAACAACCACAGCAAGCCTCACCGCGAACGTAAACACCGGCAGGCCTCCAAACACACCTCGAGCAAGACGGAGGCAGACAGAGGCAGCAGCACCAGTAGTAGCAGCAAATACGGAGTCATAAAAGGTTCTGAGTGGATCTGAAATACAGACTGAGACTTGTGTTTTTGTTATTCTTAAACAATGCAAAGCCTTCTCAGACCGACAGTATTTACATTTGTGTGTCCACGTACTGCGTATAAACAAAAGACACAGCAAGCAGTTTACATTCTTTTCAATAGTATTCACACCATTACAATAGTGAGGTGATTAAAAGTGATTATTAGTATCAGAATCTGTCTTGTACCAGTCCACTGATAGCTCTGTTCTATGAGGACAAATTATTAAGTAGGGGATATATCCATGTATAATAGGGAAGCACCGATTAATCAGCTGAACATCAGTGTCAGTCGATATTCGCCTTGTTGACCGCCAGCAGCTTATTGACAAATAAGATGCATTCACAGGTGAAAGTGCTCAGTGATTTTCAGTTTTGTCACATTAATTTTGCACAGGCTAAACAACAGAGCTCGAGACCAACAGTGTCCTGTTATTCAGGGATGCCTTTGGGACGAAAGGACACAATAAACTCATATTGATGTGTCTGTGTCAGGGGATGCACCTTATTGTTTCCCTGATAAGCAACAAATTTGTTTCGACATCGGCAGGAGGAGAGCTAGTTAATGTTAGCTGTTAGCAGCAGGTAGTCTGAACTAACAGCTTTCGGAGGCTGCTTTGAGTTACATTATGATGCGTTCATAGTCTGTTCAGTCAAAATGAGTAAACGTCATCATGGTGAGTTTATACGTAGTTTTATAAAATATATTTTTGGCCGAGAAACTTGAATAAATACAGAAGGAGAAATTTGTTGATGTCCTTACAGCAAAATATCAAAGATATTTGAGAGGGAATTATATTTCGTAAAAAGGCTTTTGAAGCAGTATTTTAAAAAGTGTTTCTTATGTGAAAGGTTAGATTAAAGGTTGTTTCAAAGATGTGTATGATTGAGTTTGTGCTCGTTCAAAGATAGGGTAATGAAGGACTTTAAAACAGTTCAATTATTTTTTTATGATGATAATTTCTTTGTTTCCATATCCTCAAAAACAACAAAAACATTGGCAACGGCACTATCAGCCAAATTGTTTTTCTAAACATCATCAGTATCGGTCCAGAATTTCACAACTGGTGCATCCCTAATAGATAGTATAAAACATTTGGCATGAATAGCATCAGGGAAATACTGAAAAATGCTCATGCCCTTGTTATGATGAGCTCATGCTTTAGACTAATGTTTAACTTTACAGAGTCAGTATAATGATTAGAGTATATTTTCAGTTTTCAGGTTCAGACTCAACAGTACAAGATAGATTCTGCTGCAAACATGTAAGTGAAAACACCACTGAAGATAATGTCAAGGAGATGGGAAATGATGTTGCCGCCCACGTCTGTGACAGAGCTGGATAAATGTTAGTTGCCACTTTATACTACAACAATAATCATTTCTTAATTATTTGTCAAACATTAAATTACAGTGGAGTAAAAGTATCAAATGGCTTTGTTAATTGGCTGTTGGAGCTTTTGATGTCAGGCCTCCACGCTGTAACCTAAGGTGCCTTACTTTAACAGTCAAAGTGCTGCGTCCTGTCGACTCTGCATCACGTCACTATGGACTGAAACAGAAGCTAAGTCCTGCTGTCTGTGTGACTAGTTTCATTACAAACCAGGGGTTAAGCTTTGAACAATGGTGTTGTTTAAGTATGCAAATTTGTATTGTTTTCATCAAACCAGGTCTGAGGTGGATTGGTTGTTTTATCCAGCCATACAGATAAATGAGGGTGTGTTTTCAGTCTGATTTCACAGTGTCTCTGTATTTTTGGGGGAGAAAAAAGTTTGCTAATGTTTTGACAGATTTTAAAATGTGTCTGTCAGTACAAGTGTTTGGCCAAGTTCAAGACCCTACCCGTTTTTCAAACTGTTGTCAGTGTCTTATTCTCTAGCTGTTACAATTTAAACATTATTTTCTTTGAAGTTTATGCTATCAAGATTTTCTGCACTATTAGTCCATTAGTTTGTGTTATTTACATGACAAAACAAAGCCAGTGCATTCAGCCTGTTGTGTTGTTTTCCCCCAGGCCTAGTATAAAGAATTCATTGTCAGTAATACATACTTTTATTTTCAGATTTTCAAATTGAAATGTCATTATAAGGCTAGTCCTTTGCACTGTGCCAGTGTTTTTTGTGAAAATTATTTTATGAACAAAAAGTGCATGTTTTGAATAAAGAATTGGTATTTGTCTTGTGGTCTTTGTCTTTGTCATGTATACGTTTATGCATGGGATGTTGAATCTTCAACTAATAATGAAAATATTGAATCCATGTAAACATATATGGGCCACAGTTTACTCTATAAATAATTCAAATTGCCAAAGTAGTTTCTTAAATTAGATTACTGTGTCTATATATAGACACACTGCCCCCTGCTGGGCAGGAATATAACATGATATGGTATACAACTGGATGTAACCGGCAGAGGAGGTGAACAGAAATTGATGGAAAGCACTTAATTTAAATATAACAAATTTCACTCAGTCTGAATATTTTGCACCATTTCCAACTCTTGCCTTCACAAATTAGCAATTTTGGTTGACACTTCCTCTTCGTACTTTGTTTAGTCTCCTTTCCCTTTTTAAGCTGCGAAAGCACGAGCACACTTTCCTAGAAATATGCCACATTTTTATTTTAGACAGGATTTCCAGAAAACAGGAAATAACACTCATGAAGTAACCTTTAAAAGTAACAGGCGCAGCATCCTTTGTGCTGCGTTTAGGGTACCGTTAGAACCTTAAGTAAAACTCATGACTATTAGTGACTGGGAAAAAACGTACAGCGATGCTCTAAAGAATGACTTGTACTGTGGGGTCTGATAATCAGACAGAATTTCAGTCTTGTTATTAATCACACAAGGGTTACTTGATTAACTTAAATAGTTAGTTAATTACAGATTCATCGCTGGAAATATGTCTGCTCTATAATTCGGGAGTCTGAAACCAGCACGTGAACGCAGCGTTTTCCGGATGTGACGTTGACGTTATGTTCACTTCTCCGCCAGTGTTTTTAAAAAAGCGGCGGTTGCTCCTCGAGCACCTTTTGGAGAATCAACAGCGTTAAGTCTTTTATCGCAATTATCCAACACTTTTACAAACGTAAGTGGGCTATATTTCTTTCTTTTTGCCCCGACGATGTGTAAAACTGTTAAACAGAAACAGAAAGCTCATTATAAAATAAAGGAACGTTTTTTTGGTGACCCAGGCGTTGTCTATATCGAGAAAAGCTAAGCTAGCTAAGGCTAACTCAGTACAGCTAACCTTGCTAACTAGCTATGGAGGTGGCTAGGTTATAAATGCTTCCACTACATTGTTGTAGTTTAGTATTAATCTACCGCTACATGATTTTATTCTATAGAGCTTTACGGTGGCAAGTTGTAAAACAACTGCAACTTTGTTTTGAGCAAACTAGTCATTATACAGTCTAAGTCAATCTGAAAAGAAAAGAAATCACACGATGTTGTTTGACATGTTGTCGTACCTGATTGTGGACTGATACACCGCTGTTTCACCGGAACCTCGGAGATCTTGTGTTAAATTACCCAAATTATTTTGGACACAACATTGCAAAAAAAAGTTCACATTATTAGTATACAGGGCGTTTATACGTGAAATATCTGGGTCTTGTTAGGAGTTCTTGTTTTTTATTAGCTCTTTGTCACATGTGTATACAGACACAACTTTTAATTAATCTGTGCTGTGTTCTCACTTTTAAATAGGATCCTGGTGTATTTCTGTAAAGTTGTACGCTCCTTTACTGCACCAGGATCATGAAGCGTCAGCAGTATGCAGAAGAACAAGGCCTTCTGGGCCCACTGTGTCCTGGGCAGAAGAAGCTGGAGGGGAAGATCTTTTACCTGGACTGTGTGAAGAAACGCTCAACAGCCCTGCTGCTGGAGGCTGTAGCCCTTCTAGGAGGGGTAAGCATGTGTGTCTGTATATTCTATGCTGTGAACATTGGCTGTTGTTGTGTATATATACAAGAATTGTTATCAAGGTTTGATCCAGGCAGTGACATTTTGGATACAAGCTATTATACAAGAAATTGGCTGCAACGTGCACTTGCATCAATTTGTCTGCCTTTAAAGTCAGAAGATAATCAAACATTCTGCCTGATAAGTGGCAGGAAAAGCATCTGGTTTGGCTGTAGTTTGTCTCAGTCTTGAAGAAGCTGCAAAGCGGCAAAAGAAAGGCACACCACATTTAAAAAAAAAATGTTAATGAAGCATTAAATGTGACAGTTGTGTGCCTTGTCGTACTGTTTTATTGTGTGCTAGAATAATGCACTACAACACTGCTTTGTTGTTATCTCCTTAAGTTATCAAAAGATCAAGGTCTGACTATGACACATGTCTCTCTTATTTTGAAGAGGGTCGAGAGTTTCCTGCACAAGGATGTGAGCTTTGTTGTGACTGGAAGCCAAGAGGGCACGAAGGAGCAGAAGAGTACGGATACCAAAGCAGGGGCAAAGGGGACAAGTGAAGAAGCCCAACATCCTAAAGCGCAGCAGCGGGAGAGCGTCCTCAGCAGTGACAAACCGCGACCAGGAACTCCTAGACCAGTGGTACTGAGCATCACACATGCATGTTTGAAAACCTTTCACAGTTTACAGTAATAATTTCAAAGATTTTCATTTGACTAAATATCTGTTAAGTTATCATCTTTTGCTGAATGAGGGAACACAGTGGTGACTGAGCCTATGACCTGCTGATGAAAGCCCTTGCATTTGCAGTGTTATGAACTGAGCTCTATGGCAACATTCCCAGAAAAAAATCTAAATTGGTGCACAGTTATTTATAATATTAATAGCATAAATGCCTGTGCACACACACACACACACACACTGTCTATGCTGTGGTAACCATTTCTTCTTGCCACCTGCTGGTCTCATGAAACAAATATGCATTAATCAACCAGCAGAACCCAACCCAAAAACCGCCAATTTAATGCACTGGTATAGCTCAAATGTCAGGACTTGGACAAGAACAGAGAAGAGACTGAGCGCTGGGGTGTGTGTGTGTTTTAGAAAGAGTGACAGAGAGAAGGGAAGATAAGGTGGGAGGTGGATTATTGCATGCAATGTTGCTGTAAGTTATTAAAGATGCACTACACAGGTTCACCCTAAATAACAATTAATAGACTCATATAAGTTCAACCCCTCACAATCATCACTTATGACCCACTAGAAGTGTGAGGTGGTGTATTTTTCTGCAGAGACTCTGCCCTCTCCTCTCTGTTTTTTTCTGTGTTTGAGACGTTTATGGGCATGTAGCCTTATATGGTCTGTATTTTTTTCCAAATGGATGTAATTTGATATTATATAAATGAGCAGGAACTCCGGTTTCAGTGTACGTGAGATAATACATCAATATAAAAATGTACATATTTGTGTGTGATTTAATGTATGGATTTCTTGTTAAAGAATTTCTAAAAATTCATACAGAGATACTAGTTGGTACCCTGATTAATATAAATGTGTTGTTGTGAATAGAGTGAATTGTTTTACATTATTTAAGAAATCGTGAATACTACACAACAGTATAAAACAAATACTTTTTTTAAACTTCACAACTTGTTTTCATCACAAACTCATTTGGACAATATTCCAGTGGATGTTACTATGAAATATAAGCTAGAATTAATGTATATCTTTGCTGTATTTTTCTCTACAGGCTTGTGGCAGCCGCGGGAAGGCCCTGCTTGAAAAAGCCATTCGCAACAATGTGAGTGTCAGTGCAGCCAAAATATGGCTTCTCTTTTGTGAATATTGGTGATATGCTGAAGACCAGCTTTTAATTTTTAAATCTTGACTTGAATCTGATGTCTCTGTGTTGTAGGAACGACTGCAGGGGAGCAGTGTTTTGGCCAATGCCCAATCATGGGGAGTGAAGATTTTGTATGTAGATGGTATCCTTTTGACAAATGTGTGTTCATGTCTATAGTGCAGTGAACCTCTGCTCACAGCAGATGGCACCACAAGAGTGCTTTTTGCTCTGTGCTGCTTTGTCTTACTGACACCAGCTGAAGATGTCTGCTGTGAACCGGCATATAAATATCACATTCTAAATCACAGAACTGGAAACATCTTGTATTGTTCCTTAATGCCATATCAGATGTCATTTTATATTTGAAACAGCTGACTCGAGAGAGCTTCAGCACGACACAGAAGAGGCCAGAGGTAAGATGTTTGGTCTGAATGACTTATCACTCCACCAGATATCCAAATAAAACCACTTTACATAAAAAGCAAGCAAGTAAATTATTTAGGAAAATTCTAAAAGTACAGGGCTACAATTAAATAAGCTCATATTGCTGTAATAGAATGAACATCTGCCTCTGTTCTTTAATATTGATAAGTCTTATCTTATACTTTCTTTGTTCTTGCAGAAGACTTACACCAAACAACAAGCTTCTCATGTTGTCAAAGGTCAGTTTATATACATGTATGTCGTACTGATGTGTTAATGTACCAACAATACTGTATTTCTGTGGGTATAATAACTTATTTAATGGTTTGCCTGTTCCCTTTTCACACAGCTGTAGCTTTGAGGTCTCCCTATCTCAAAATTGAAGACTTGAGCAGGTGAGTTTCTCCCTTATTCAGTATTTTGTGTGAGTTTTCTCTGGCAGCAGGGAGGATTTAAATCCAAGAGTAACACTTTAAAGAGCAGTCATCTGTCCTGCCCCCTTTGACATTTCCCTTTAGGAGCTGAGGAGATGTCAGTCTCTTTAGCTATGCTGTTAAATGCTTCACTGTGTACGCCAGCTAGTCCCTAACTGTGTCTGTCTGCTGTTTGGTGCTGAGCAGGTAGTGTGCAGTGTAGTGTTGTAGTACTCGATCAATCCCAAGACGACTTCTGAAGGTTGCTTATTGTTAATTGGTCTTGTTTGGTCTCTGACAACATGGACTCAGGATTTTATTTCAAGATCGGTCAAGACAGCTACTGCAGGGACATCACTAAATTGCCTGTTTGAAATTAACTTCACCTTCTTTACGTAACACTCCTTTTTTGCACAGACAATTTAGTGATGTCCCCGCAGTAGTTGTCTTGACTGATCTTGAAATAAAATCCTGAGTACTTGTTAATGTCAGGAGTATTGCAAAAAGATGGTGAGGTTTGTGCAGCTGAAAACAACATGAGAGAAGTGATAACATAAAGTTGCGGGCCAGACTCTGTAAAAAAGCTCAGTAAAGCTGAGGGAAGCTGCAAATTAAGGTAATAATGAGCTGTAGGTTCATCAGTTCTGTTACCATGGGCATTTGATACACTGTTAGTATAAAATGTCCATTATAGCTGCGTTGATCCTGTGTTTGATTCCAGTTAATCAAGAAAGATGAGCTGGAATGCAGCAAGGCAGAGGGAAATTACTTTCTAGACCTGCCCAGGTTCACGTGGTGGATGTTTAGTATCAGATTAGACCCTTTTTTGCATTTCAAGCATAATGACAGCGATACAACAATGAGTGGCAGTGACCCTGTCCCAGTGTTTCTGCCCTTCTTACCCCACTGGGCGCTGGTTGTAGAGGTTTGCATTTCAGCCCAGATGATTTTCTTAATTGACCTGTTGAGGAGTCCCGTCGTGTAATGTGACAAGGCCCCCCAGCGATGCCGCTCCCCAGGAGCCCAGAGCTCAAGCGGATACGATTTCTATTCCATGAGGCTTTGCAAGCTCCACTGCCTGTTTCTGCAGGGGATCTCTACGTGCTAACAGGTCTTTTCATTTGTCCTCTCATTTCAGTTAATTGAAGTGCTCCGGCTAATGCGTGTAGGCCATTGTTGTGAGAAATTGAACCCATGACATCTGAAGCATTTGAATATTAGCCTAGCTAGGGTTGATTTCAGATAGGTAGACAGTTCTGCAGAATGTGGTAATATATTTTCAATTTGTAAATGTGATAATGATGACGAGGTGTCAGACACTCTGAGTCAGTAGACTGGCCCTTGGACTTTAGTCACCCATCAGCAGTTATAATTCAATAAGCTATTTATTATATTTTTAACTGTGCAGTAGTGACTAACGGTACAGTAATGCTGTACGACACTGTCATTTAAAAGCCGCAATTGTCTGTGCAGTTATTCAGCTATGCACTATTCTTTTCAGTATCATAATTTATTCTTACAATACTCTTGAATGTATATTCAACATATGATGATGCACTTATTTCTTATTCTTATCCCTATTCATTCTGTTAAGTATGTGTATTTTTATATTTTTACACACTTGTTATTGTCATACTTCTTATCTAATACTCTATGCCCTCTAGTCAAGTATATCTGACTCTGATAACAATACTCACAATATTTTTGAATCTGCTGTGAGGCCGGGAATCTCCAGACACCTCATGATTCGATTTGATTTTGAATCAGAGGTCTACAATAAATAAAACAATAATAGATCCATCTTGATGCATGAAGATTTTTGATTTCTGTACATGATTTATTTGTCACTGTTTGAATATTTGCTGCTTTCAAAACAGCATATTTATAACAATCCATCTATATTATCGCAAAGCACTTATCCTATCCAGAATTGTGTGGGGGCTTGAGCCTATTCAAGCACACATTGGGTGAGAGGCAGGGTACACCCTGGACAGGTCACCAGACTATCACAGGACTGACACATAGAGACAGACAACCATTCACGCTCACATTCACACCTACGGACAATTTAGAGTCACCAATTAACCTGCATGTCTTTGGACTGTGGGAGGAAGCTGGAGCACCCGGAGAAAACCCACGCTGTGACACCCAATAGACGGGCTCCAGCTGGCTGATCATTGTCATTGTAAATGATCCATAATTATGATTGATCGATGAGCTTAGCTAAGAATGTAAACACAACGCACATGGGTACGTTCATTATGTCCATCCATTAAAAAATATACAGTCCAGTCTAACAAAATTGTTGTAGGTGATCGATTTTTTCCCCTGACCCCTAATCTACATTCACATGTCAAGAGTTACTGCATTGTATTTTTTTAATTTTTTGTCATGTATCACTTTTTTGATGCTATTTTTTAAGCTTTGATGTACATTTTTGTTTTAAATTCTGTTGTTTTGTTTTCTAACCAGGAGATACAAGCCCTTGCATATGCAATCTATGACCTTCCCCGATCTGTGGTACTCGGGCCGATATAGCCCTTTTGAATGTCCTCCACCTCGGTTTGAGAAGCAGGCAGAGCAAGGAGAGAATAAAGCAAGGTTTGTTTAACTGCCATTATTTGAAGGGTACTTTCAAACCATTGCTTTGCCATCAAATGGTTTGGGTTCAAAAGTCTGCTATGAAGGATTTAACATCATTGTGTTTCATTCTTTGTAAAGTAGGGAGAAGAAAAAAGTTAAAAGCAGCACTCAGGACAAACCTCAAACCCCGCTCAGCTGCAACCCTTCACCTTGGCGGCCACGCAAAAAGGACCTATCTTACTGTGAATGCTGTCAACAACCCTTCACTAATCTGGAGGAGGTGGAAATTCTTAACTTAAGTTACCACGTGTGATTTTTTTTTTTTGCCTTCATTGTTTGGCTTGTATTAACATCTGTGACTTGTGGTCTTTGTTCGTCCTCGCAGCACTTGCAGTCTAATCAGCACCGCGAGTTTGTGCTGGATCTCACAAACTACAGTGTGGTGGACCAGCTCGTGACTGAAATGCATCCGGGATTTAACCCCAATCCAGCTGAACAATCAGAGGAAACACTGAACCGGTGAGTTTTTATGATCACCTAGTAATGTCTAGGGTTGACGAATTTGCATCTTCTAGTATAGCGAAAGCATGACCCACCCTACTCTGCCTTATTCTGCCTCAGATTGGTTTTCTAACTTTCTTGCTCTAACCCTAACCAGTCTCAATCCTCTTGCCTAAATCTAAGCAATCCAGCTATCAGAGGCAATGAGTAATAGCCAATGAGAGTGAGAGTACGGCGGGTCATGCCTTTGCTGTCCTAGGAAACACAAATTTGCCTTGAGTTGGGTATTGAACTTGATACTTTTAAGGGTGCTGACCAAAGTACGGCGGTACTACCAAGTATCAATTCATGTTTAATCAATTGCTACCAGATTTGATTACCTAAGAGTGCACCTGGGTGAGAATGCCAGACTCGTAAAGCAAGCAGAAGCTAGCCATGAAGTTCCATGGGTGGCTTTCGGGACGCTTTGCGGTGCTTCCACCTCCTTTCTGAATCCGGCGTTTGCGTTTTTTGGTGGAGACAACCGAGCACAAGAGTAGTGGAGTGCCCCGAAGCTGGGAAGCTGAACACAGAGCTGTGTCAGCTTCTCAGTGATAGTTTCTGTCCCTCTGATCTGTTTTCTTTTCAGTTTTGACCTAGATGTAGCCTAGTACCACTGCTGTTTATGATTGTGTTTTTTAAATCATGTACTTATTTCACATATTTGTTAGTTGTGTCTAAACAGAGAGCAAGAGGGATGAGTAGACACATACACATACAAGCAGACAGAGATGTATGTGTGTGCTATTGCTTGTTGACGAATGCTTTCAGCCTACAGAGAGAGTAAAGTACCAAAAAAAGGTACTGTTGGGTACTGGTACTGAATTTAAAGTGCCTGCAGTGGTAATGGTATTGGTTCATATGTGAATGGTCCCTAACCCTAGAAGTTTTCTAATGTTGTGAAGTTCCTGTAGTTTTCTTTTTCACTGGACTACAATAAGTTTTGTGTTTAAATTGTTATTTAGTATTTTCTATGTTCTCCTTCTAGACCATCAACTCCTTTGCCCATCTGTGAACTGGAGCCTCTCACTGATGCTGAGACGGAGCATGCTGTCCAGGCCCTGCAGAGACAAGGTTCATCATTCAATATTCACATTTCCAGCCCTACCAGGGGTCGTCTCTCCTCTGGCCCCGCCAGCCCATCACAAGGAGTTGAGGTCCCCATCCCAAATCCACCAGCCACGCCACCTGCTGACATCCAGCCTTTGACTCCTAACAAAGACTGCCAGCTCCCTGACAGCTGTCCTCATGGTTTAAGTCCAGTCATGCCTGTTTTGATTGCTGAATCACAAACCCATGACTCGGCAAACCAGCAGCCTGATACTCAGCATCTCTCCCCCTGCCCTGACACCCCATCCCCAGACCCCTACTCCCATCCCCCAGTCCTCAGCCCACAAGTCCCTTATCCCTCCTACGTTATGGAGCCACACTGTCTGTACTCAGACCCTCCTGTCCTCAGTCCTCAGCGGTACACCGCAGACGAGGCTGTGGAAGGACACAGTTGTGACATGGACACTGCAGAAAGTGTGGCTGCTATATCCACCCCACATTTTCCCTCTATGGTTTTGACAAATGAAGAAACAGTAAAGGGATCAAACAGAGGAAGTCTTTCAGGATTCAATGAGATCATGTTTCTCACCAGTGGTTTGCGGTGTGCTGCGCTGTCACGTAGATCTCGTTCCCTCCCTCGGCACTCAGCGACAGCACCAAACCCCAGAAAGCGATGTCGATCAGCCAGCCCCGAACACAGCCGGAGCAAAAGGAGGAGGATTACAGCGGAATTTGGCTACAGTGCTAGCTGGACTGAACAAGAGCATACATCTGCCAAACCAGAAAGTGACATTATTAAACCTGAGGGCTGTTTATTATTTGATAAGGACCCTTGTCAGATAATGCAGTCCTGTCCAAACCCAGAGGTCTCCTCAACATGCACTGTGGACCCACATGGCTCAAAACAGACTTTTACTTTGGTTTCTGTTCCTACAGTACAGAATTTCACCCGGGCACCAAATCAAATGGACATTTTAGGTCATGGTGGCACTTCTGTTGCCTATCAGCCATCATGGCAACTCTCCTCAGAAGCAAAGACATGTGATCCTTCAGTTCAGTGTCCCAGTGATAAACCTCACAGTGCGTTTTCCAGTCTAGACTCTCAGCGTTCACTGTCCCACTGCACCTCAGTGTGCATCGAGCCAGCCCTCATCCCAGACTTAGCCGCACTCTCTTCATCATCATCAGACTCTGATTGGGACTGTGGCCTGCTGTCACGACTTGGACCTACCTCTGCTGCTCCCCTGTCGCCAACTGAGCAGAACTGTGAGCTCGACAAGGAGCTCCTTCACATGCCGTGCACCTGGATGCACGACACCAGCTACGAGTCACGTCTACACACTGTCTTACAGCCGTCAACCCCTGCACCCTCGCTGTGTGGGGAAGAAATGGACCCTTCGGCGTTTTCGAGGACTGTGGTACAGATTGTTGAGGTTCAGCACTGATGGTTATATTCTTGATCACTTAAAGAACTGGAAGAACCACTACCTGGAAGCCCTTTTTACACAGATCTCACAACAGGGCTGCAATGACCCTTCATTACACCGCCTTTGCTTTTTTTAATACAGAACCAAACGACAGGCATAATGCTGCCCCAGTGTGTGATTTTTAGATAGCATGCCGGCGTTCCAGAAGCAAAAGAAGCGAGACGAGTAACACAACAGTGTCTGCCTCTAGTGTGACATAACATACGCGTCAGGCAGTGCCAGCCAATTAATAACATGGCAATGATAATCATTTACTGTCTGTGTTATATGGCGGTTGATCTCGTCCTGTGCTCGAAGGGTAGGGAGCTCCTGGACCTCAGTGTCTTCCCAGTTTGTGGACAGTTTCGGCTGCTGTTCTTCTTTGAACTAGCTGCTAACTGGTTTTTAAATCTCTCGGCGGTAGGTTGCACATATAACACGTCAAAACGTCACACCTGTATCGTCCTGCTGGCTGTCCCTTTTACGTAGAAGTTGACCTTTTACTGTTAACATCTCTGCTGCTGGCTTTAAGGCGAGACAACTCTGTTTTCCCATTCTGCCCTTGTGTTTTTATACATAACGGCGAGGCGGAATAACATCACATTCATGCTTTGAACAAGCAATGTAAAAGGGGCTTTTGACTTGCAGCTGTGTTTCCAGCAGCAGGGAACAATGGGCAGCACTTGAGCTCATCAAAAAAGTAAACGAAGTGTACACTGAATAAATATTTAAAACTTAGTGCAAACTAAAATGTAATATTTAGCTGTTTTTACAGATGCAGATTTTTATTTTTACTTTTTATTTTATGTTGCAGTAGATGTTATTTAGCGGATGCTGCATCTTCCCATGAATTTGAAGAGCATCCATCATCATTTTTTCCTCTCAACCCCTAATCCTCCTCGCGCATAGAAGCAATATTCTGTGTGTCATGCTGACTTCACTCTTTCAGCAGCTATGTCCGGGAACACATGATGGTATTGAGATTTTAATGAGGCTTTTCTGAAGGGGGCAATACTCAATTACGGTGAGTGGTGCGTCTGGATCAGATCCCACTTGCACCGGTGTTGATGAGGCGTCCGTAGAGTGGAGGACTCGCACAACCTGTGAGACTAAAATGTGTCTGATTAATGTCAAATGGCCTTTTCTGCCTTTTGAAGGTTGGCCAAAGGACAGGCTTTGTCAGGGAGAGACAACTGCTTCACAGTAGTGTGCTGCAGCTTCAGGGAAGTTTATTATCTTCACTTGTCTGTTTTTAAAGTGTAAGGTCACCAGGCATTCTCGCTTCACCTGCCTTGTCATTGATCAGCATAATAGACAAAACTAAAAACCCCATGTTGTTCAAAAGTCGCACCTTCTTCTGAATATCTTGCATGGACATTTAAAACAGAACGAAACCACACATGAATTCAATACATGGAAGACTAGAAGTTCTCTCAGGAAACTGATGTAAATTCTTGTACAGTGTTTTTAAATAAATGTTTTTATCCATAAACATCTCCTGTGGCATACTTCAGAAACACTTTTTCTCGGGCAAAGCAAAGTTAAGAAGGGTTGTGAGATGCTGAGGATAATTTTTCCCGATGTCTTAATAAATGCTGACTCTGCTCATAGGCTACAGGAGAGCCAAATGGGGAAGGAAGGATGAGGCAAGGGCAGCAGTGGGTCGATGTGTCCTGTTTGGCTCATCAGCCTAGCTTCGAGCTGACACAAACAATATTTGATATCTCATGTCCAAGCCTTGTTACATAACCCTTAACTATCCAGAACTGTTGGGATGAAGGGATCCTTTGTATGGGTGGGCAGGCCAAAACCGATTCAGCTTCTCCACAAAGATAGGAGAACAATCCTGCTCTTTAATGTAGAGGTTTTTACCGTGTAGACTTTGTTGCTAAGGGAAAAGAAATGTGGGATTTGTGTCTTGTGATAGTGATACAAAGCTCAAAATAACAATAAATATTTTGGTCATAGTAACTTCATCCACAGACTCCCATCAACAAGATTTTGTGTGGGAAAGTGACAGGTGGAGTCATGTTTGATCATTTAAGTTAATAACAGCTCTCTGTTAACGCTGTGTGAACATAAAAGTTAACCAGTTTTATGTCATATTATACAATTTTCCTCTATAGTTGTCAAATAGAGAGGGTAAGTCCCTCCCGCTGGGACTTACTTCAGAAAAAATGAGTACTGAGGTTAACAGCGAGAGACATCATTTTTTGATCCTGTTTGCATTGTTCCATGAAATTACACATTTGTAAATTTAAAAGATAATTTTTCAAGTCAAGAAAGTTAGTTTGTCTTAAGACTGAAAGTTTGTATGTGTTTTCATATTAGGAAAGATTGACTCGTACCATACCGAGTAGGATTACCCCCGCTTCCCCACCACTCAGAGTGCCAATCGCAAGATCCCAAACCCAAACTAAGGAGTCAACCTTTGCCTATGCCTACTATCAACACATTCTCACTCCGACCTTTTTGTCGCATATTGACATGTTTCGTATGACGACGTGAAAGGTACCCTGGGAGCAGTTGTTGGGTTTAGGCAACAAACGTGGTTAGGTTCAGGAAAAAAGAACAGGGTTTGGCTTTAGAATCTTACAGTAGGCAAACACCGCTCTCTCTCAGGTAAAAGTCTGTGATTGTTGGACCCATCCACCAACGCTCCCGCCCCACTCGGACATTTGCCGCCTTGACTTTCGTTCTTGTCCCGCCGTGTTTCCCCGACATCTTAAACCAAAGAAATGAGAAATGCCTTTGCAACTCTACTTGCCAACCTTTACTCACGTTAAATAGCCTTCCATGCAAAACCGTACCTAAGTACACATGAACTGTATTTGAGACTAACTGCTTAAGTGGACTGGGGCAGGGATTGAGGGATCGAGAAACCATGCCCAGGAACAGTACACCGTGTTCACAGTAATTAGACAAACTAGACTTTGTTGTCAAATTTACTTAGATGCAGGCCCATGTCCCTGATGTGATACCTTCCTACTCAAGTCCGGCAAGTAACATCATAACTTTAAGTCCTGCTGAAGCTGTGGTGCCTGTGTGTTACATACCAGGGTGTACCAAGTAACTCTCTTATACAGCTGCAGCTCTCAGCGTGGCCAGACTTGTGATTTTTCCCTCTTTTAATAATTTTCCATTTATTCTGGAAGAACAAAGTTAAATGTGCCATTGTACAAAGCCATGTTGATGTTGGTGACGTAATGTGAGAGACAAACGATGTAATTCACAAAACTAAATAGTACTACAACAAACTGTGACTTTAAGACTATATATGTGTAATTCATGGCACAATTTAAACAATGTCAAAAAATTACTTCCGTTACTGTTTGTTCTGGCCCTTTCCAAGGCCACTTAGTTTGTAAGGTGTCTTGGTTTTGACTTGTGTTTCTGTTCCTTTTCTGGAGATTCACAGTATTCACATGAGGCTGGGAAAAAGTTTTGCAAGGTTTATTGAAAATCCAAAAAAGAAAAGCAAAACTGCAGGCCAAGTCCTTCCAAAATTTTGTCATCTAGTATGTCCAGCACTGACTCAGTGTCCTATTTCTCTATATTCTAATCGTATTCCCGTTATTACACTTAAACACTGCATAACATGATGAAAAACGTGTTACGATCTGAAACAACACAAATCTCTCGTCTTTTACGTACGACGTTGTCAACAATCTCTTTTCGTCATGCGCACTAAACTGCCTTAAGGCACCACACCTAGCGTAAATAAGATGCGCCTGTATTCTAACACATAAATTAAGTCTATATAAACATAACCTCAGTATAGTCCACTACCGTACACTATTCAAAATATACAGAAGCTGTTGTGTAAACCTAAACATCATCAGAGCCTATATGTCATGTCATATCAGCGCAGAATTTTTTTACTTAATATAAAAACGTGCTTTAATAGCCCTGTTGACTACCATACTTCCTTTTTTTCAGAATAAGGTCCCATGGGTGCCACTTGAAGGGGCGAGACTTTGCCTCCCTGTAACTGTAAATGTTCGTTTCTTTAAGAACTACTTCTCAGCTAGATGCCCAACCTCAAACGAGCGAGAAGAGCACACGGAAAAACAAAAATACAGAAATCTCTCAACTGTATTATCCAAAACTTTTCTAACTTTTGCATAAAATTCTGAGCACTCTTCCAAATTTTTTATAAGGTTTTCTTATATTACAGTGATTATTAAAAAGATGTTTTATAAACTTTTAATTTGTTGAATAATTCATATGTTGCCTCATTTTGGCAGAAACGCAGTATTTTATGAGGTATAGTTTATTGGGGGTACCACAGGGGTCGCCCTTGGGTCCCCGGACCTGAGCTTTGGACCTATCAGGTCTGATCAAAGAGCGTGGGTGGGCCCGTCAAGCCCCACGTGCTCCTTGTTTCCACGTCCTCCTCGCGCAGCCTCATTGCTCCAATCAAGCCCAGTTAATCGTGAGGCCAAGAGACGAGTGTGTGTGAGCGCGCCGCGGAACTCCGTGACACTGACACGCATCATGCTGCTGGAGCCGAGCACAGGAGCCTCGTCAGGAGGCTTTTAACTCGCGACAGGCGGGAAAGCAGGTGAGAGATGCGGGCGCCGCGTTCAAAGGAACCCCGCTGTTTTGTTTGTCGTCAGTGTCAACAACAGTCCTGCTGCAGCTCCGCTCACGACTCCCATCAGTTCATTTAACGGCGCTGCACCGAGGAAATCCCTGGGACTATGTGAGCATCATGCTCGCTGTGAGATGCCTGCTGTTCGCTGCAGTGTGTGCACGGTGCGCCGTGACAGGTAAGACTTTCCTTTCATGTGATTGCTTACTTTATCACAGGAAAACCGAGGATTAGAACAAATAAATAGCATGTTTACTGTCAGTTATCGCATCCACTCAACCTGTCTAATAACAACACCGTGTAATTGTTGCATCGGCGCCAGCACGCAGCTCCCCACCAGCAGCTGAATCCTGCGGAAATAAGACACAATAATCACATTAACATTCTCCACTTTGCTCTCTGGCATGTCATGCTGCCTATGCACTGAAGCTCTTCTCAATCCTCTGCAGGTCTGAGGGAGCGGGTGAGTCTGGAGGGGAGGCTGCCGCCTGCAGAGGAGCTGGTTCAGCCCAAGAGGCTCCTGCAACAGATTCACTCCGAGGAGGAGCTGATCCACAGCCGCCTGGACACCCGGGTCAAAAACTACACAGCTGGAGCGCAGGTCAGTTGAATCTGCACCTGTTACTTGTTTTCACACCTGCACATTATTCCCCTTTATTCCATCTGCTCCTACATACTCTGTACAGTAGCAGAGATCAGATTGTGTCTCCCTTGTAAATGGGTGTCATTCATGTTTCATGAAGAATGGCTGGGTTCTTCCAACATAACGATGAGGAGATCACATTCAGCCAAGGGTGTAGGTTTCCTCTCAGCATGCAGGGGGGTGATTGGGGGTCCTCCACCGGAAAATTCTGGCTTTCAAACACCTAATTCCCTGCACTGGTATGAATTTTTCTGCACCAATTTGATCTTTTTCTGCATCAATTCATGTTTTTATGTGGAGGTGGGAGAATGCACATGTTCTGAATATTTAAGGGCATGTGTCCCCTGCTTCCCCCCTTGAATCTACACTTCTGCATTCAACCATTCAACCTTTAACAGAGCCACCGCCCTCTCTAGGGAGTCTCCCATAAGTGAAACTTAAAATGTATTAAACAAAGGAGGAGTTAAAATGGGTAGATTACAGAAAGTGTGTCCTTCATGAATGACTTGAGGATGATGTCATTGAGATACACCTCTCTTTTCACATTCTTCTCTTCATGCTGCACAGACAATATTTACATTTTAAATATTCATGTTTTAATTACGATTTTACAAGATTGGTTTCAGCAGGGTTTTTTTTTTTTAAACTTTTGCCATGTCCTTTGAAGATACTCGCTTAGGATACAGGCTGGCCACACATAGGCATAGACCTCGGGGGAGTTCAGGGGACACATCCCCCTCAATATTTAGAACATATAAAGACATGAAAGTTGCAGACATTATTTAAAGACATTTTTATCCTAAACTGATGCAGAAAATGAACAAAATGAATGTTTAACAAATCACCAAATTATTCAACTGTGCAATATTTTCAGTGTAAGACTTTATCATGCACATAACTATACATTTCTTTTGTTTACTTTATCATATTCTTGTTTATTCTATTCACGAATAAAGTGTAGGTAGATTTCACACATACAGCCTCAGCACAGTGATGATATATATTCTGTTTTTAATATTTTCATATCTTAAGTACGAGTGTTGAACACTGTAGCACAATGCACATTCTATTTTTTATTTTCACTTTAATGTACATTTTATTTTATTTTATTTTATTTTATTTTTTGTATCGTATTATATTTAATTTTTTATATTATTTTATTTTTTTTATTTTATTATATTTTTATTTTATTTTGTATTTTATTTCTTTATATTTACATACTTCTATTTCTCTATTCTTTACATCGGAGCGACTGTAACGAATCACAATTTCTCCTTGGGGATCAGTAAAGTATTTCTGATTCTGATACAGAATGCAGGAAATTAAGTGGTACTCAAAATTTCCAAGGGGAGGAACCTGAACCCCCCAAACATCAATGTGTATCCCCCAAATGAAACCTACACCCTTGTAGCCACATATCAACATATACTGTATATTGTATGTCCCCGCACTGTACAGCATGCCTCTGTTTTTCCAACACCATTTACCCTTGAGCCTTAAAATAAAACAAAGAATATCTGGGGAGATTACAAAGGGAAAGAAGAAATTTCATAATAAATAAATAAACAAGTTAAAAACAGTAAACACAGAGAGAAACATTGTCATAAATACTAAATCTCTAGGAAATTGATGCCGCTCTAACTCTAACCTTCACCTGCTCTATGTCAGGACCTTATTCACCCCTGTTTATCCTCTTTTGAGGTCATGTGACTGTCACTCCTACACCCCCACCCCACACGATGCCCAGCTTGCCCGCACCATAACGGGGCAGAGAACACAGCCCACCTCCCCCTCCTCCAGTGCTTTCCAGTCCATTAGATTATATTTCACACCTCTACCTGTCCTCTCTTGTTACCTTCACCATAAACACTGTCTGTCAGTCAGCTGCAGGCCTGTCAGTGGATATGACACAGGTCCGACCTTCAGCTACCCTCTGTGGGCAGCGTGCTGTCTCATGACCTCCCTGTTTGGAGCCTGTAGGAGCCCTCTGGAAAATGTGTGCTTGTTGTTTTCCATGGAGGAGTCTGAGCGCTGCCACGCTATGCAGTGTGAATTTAGATGTGAGGAAGAATCAGCCTTCAGAGTCTCTCTACGAGCTGTAAACCACACATTTAAAATCATAATCTTTAGTGTGAATTTGACATGGCAAGTGTGTAAAAATTTACTGTATATGGATTGTCTTGTTCTCCACCAAATATAACTGAGCTTTAAGGTCACCTGTCAACATCATAGACTAAACACAAAGGGTTGTTTTATGTTCATGATGCTTTTTTAAAATCTTAATGTTCAAATTGTAGGTGTTTTTTCCAGTAACAAGCCGATACTTCTGGCCTAGACTTAAAGCTGCCGTAGTCAAAATTTTTAAATAAGTAATAGATATCAAATGATGGAATGTGAAAGGTGCCGCTAACAGTATCAAACACAAACTCATCTAACCGAATTCTGCAGTTGTCCTCAGCTCAACTGAGTGTTTCACCGCCTTTCCACTTATAGTTTTTCTTTCATGACCCACAACTTTACTGTTTCGTTCACTCTTATCGCTCTCGTCGCCTCGTTTCTAGCAGCAGGGAGCTGTTTTTAGTGAAAAGCAAAGGCTGCTTTAGACTTTTCATGTCCGTCATCTTGAAAGCAGGGGTCGTAAAAATTCCATCACAATCTGATATTACCCGTCATTTTCATTTTAGCTGTTGCTGGCTCATAACTGTTGTTTGCCCATCATCCTCCACTGCATCAGACCATCCTTTTCCCGTTTTTTTGGCTCCAAGGCTTCAGTAACATCAGTATTGAACACCAAACGTTCTGTGCTTTGGCTGTGGAGTGGTTGCTGAACAAGACTTCTCTAATTTTTTAGTATTTAGTACGGGTAAAATCGTACTTTATTGTAAAGCCGTAGGCAGTGTATTGATCCGCTCTCTCGCACTGTTTAACGTGAGACTGCTGCGGGAGTGTGAGCTCCACCCCGGGGACTGTTTGTGAGAGTCCACCTGTACATCCACAGTGACGAGGCTAAGTGTTAGCAGCACACAGCTAATGTACCAAACAGTTATTAATAGATTTAACGACAGATTCAAGCCTTTTCTGTGTTGTTGTAAGTTTTTTGGGATTGTTTAACGGCGCGGATTTGGCTGCTAGCCGCTGCTGCTGTGAGGCAGGGCAGACACTGAACTGACCAGCCCTGTTTTTTCACTGCTTTTATCAGTGACATCACAATTATTGGGTTTTTAAAAGAAACTTCAGACACTCAGCTGCTGAGACATTTCGCATTGGTATGTAGGTATAGCCCACCAATGTGATGGCTAAAGCAAAGAGGTAAAGAAGGAACCTCTTTGCCTAAAGTCAACTAGACAACAAGGTCATGCATGTGAGATCGAAGACAAGGCTCGACAACAGCTTATTAATATGCACACACCACCAACTGGACAGGAGTGTGATTTACTTGAAGTTACCGTAGATTGCCCTTCGTGTTCTAATCTGTCAAAATGACAGACAGCCTTCAGAGTTTTCCGTCTTTTTTGTAAATGACGGAAAATATTTCGTCAACACTATCTCGGGTGAAAAGGCTCTGATAAACCCATTGCACAGTACCTGCCCAGCACCAAACTCCAGACAGACAAAGTTAGTGATTAGCCAGTGAACAAAGAGAAGCATTTAGCATCTGCAGGGCCAGATATTTACCACAGGGGTTGGTGGAGACCAAACTTAGAGCTAAAAGTCAAGTGAATAGTGGATGTATCATTGTCAAATTTCCCGTGACATGACTCCAAAAGAATGCTAACGTTACTCACCACCTTTTGGATGTGTAAATCGCAACTAGCTGCTTACAAGATCATTATCTCAACTTTCAAAGGCCAAAAAAAATCAGTAAATGTAGGTTTATGAGTGTTTCTTTCAATCGAGAGATTCAGTTACCTGATTTAGGAAGCTGTTACTGTAAACAAGGAATAAAGGAAAACCTCATCCACAACATGAGAATTTGTAAATTAGTTATTAGTCATGCCATGTTACCTTGAATTGTTTTTCTCACATGCCTCCATGGTGAACGGCAAACATGTTAATTTATTGATTTATTTGGAACCATGTTTCACACCAGCAAAACTATATCAAAACAGCTGATTACAAACTCTCACACAACTTGTTCAGTATAATCCAAGTCTCATTTATCCAGTCGTATGTTCAGGAGTTCCCAAACACATGCATTTTTACTTAAAAACCTTATTATTGGAGTCTGGCTGTGAAGAGAGCATACATAAGTTACTTTCAGTTCAGTTTAAAGCGTAAGGTTTTAGCGAAACTGCATGTGTTAGAGAAGTACAAAGCATAAGACTGGATAATGAGACTTGGATTATACTGAACAAGTTTGTAAACAGATGTTTTGATATAGTTTTGCTGTTGTTTAGCCATTTTCTGTGAAGGCATGTGAGAAAAACAAAGTTTCCATAACAAATTCCAGGCAACACAGCATGACTAATTGTTTTACAAATGGTCATTTTGAGGGTGAAGTATTCCTTTAAGGCTAATCTCTTCCTCAAAACAAGCAGCAGTTCAACTTTTGGTTTAACAGCCTCTTTTGTTTTTATGAATCCTTCAATGTTTTAGTTGCTAAAATGTCAAAATAACGACAATTGCCCATCATAAATGACCAGGGCCTTCATAATGCTTGTATCGTACCAACATCAGTTTGTTATACTCATTCTTGAGAAGAGAGCAATTTTTTTTCTTTAAAAAAATTTAAGCTAATTTACCTGATTTCATTTTTTAATTGTCATCGTATTTTGTGTCTACCAACTATATGATTCACTGTCTTGAGCTAAGATACTGTATGGGGTCTCAAAAATGAATATTTGGTATTTAACGTTAGTATAAAAGAATACAGTAATATAAAAAATTCACTCCACAGTCAGAGCTCTGAGGCAGCTTTCTTATCTCCACTCACAGGCACCATTGTAGGCTTTTTATTGTTCAGTATATGGACCCAGTGGAGGTTTAGATTGATACTAAGTGGTTTGCAGAGAGGGCATGGCAATACTAATGAGACCTGCCCTGCAGCTTGGCCAGTAAGTACTGATGGGACTCACCACAGAGCTCCATCTTATAATGTGGATGAGGTTCACCTTGAAGCAAGGTTAGACGGAGCTGATGAGCCCCAACACCCAGTTTTATCCTTAAAAGCCTGAGGGATGGATGAGGCTGCCTCGCCTCTGGGGAGAGGTTACTGGAATAGGACCGCCCTTTATTACATACTGTATGTCTTTGTCTTCATACACACTTACTGTAAATTACTTCATATGGAACATCCATCAATCTTCCTCCATTCTCCACTCTTTATTTCTACATTCTCTTTTCCCTTAAAACACGCTGTACTTTGCATTTGTTTGAGTCAGTGTCTGGGACCAGCACCCTGCAGGGATGTGAGTTAGAGATGCATGGTTTATTGATCTAAAAGTTAGCTTTAGACGTCAGTGTTCTGTACTGACTACCTGCCCTGTTTGCAGACAGAGTCGTGAGGAACCAAAGCTTAAAAATTAATGCATGACCTTGACTTTGAGAGATGTGGATATTTCCCATATTGTAGTTTGACTTCTGCTGCCTCTGCCTACCCTGGTCTGTGGATAGAAGAGGTGTGCACTGATTTGCAAAGCACTCTGAGACAAAGTGGTGATTATTGGCTTCATAGATCAAACTTAAAATTGACATGATAAAGTATTGGAGTGAGTGCTGCCGTACAAATCTCATGAACATGAAACCCTTAAGAAGAAGGGTTTAGAATATACACAGTTCACATAATCTGGTCAAAATTAATATATATAAATGCTTGAAGATTCACTCATTACTAAAAGTGTATGTCATATAAAAACTAAAGTGATGGTGAAATTGAAGGTGTGCTGATGGATTCATCCTTGGGGCGGCAGTGGCTCAGTCCATAGGGACTTGGGTTGGGAACCGGAGGGTCGCCTGTTGAGTCCCCGTCCGGACCAAATGTGGAGTGTGGACTGGTGGCTGGAGAGGTGCCAGTTCACCTCCTGGGCACTTCCGAGGTGCCCTTGAGCAAGGCACCGAACCCCCCAACCGCTCGGGGCGCCTGACCAAGAGCAGCCCCCTCACTCTGACATCTCTCCACCTTGTGCATGTATACGTCCTGTTTGTGCATGTGTGTGTCTTTCGGACCTGTGTGTAATTGACAGCAAGAGTGAAAAAATTGAATTTCACCTCAGGGGGATTAATAAAGTATAAAAAAACAAAAAAAACAAAAACATCATCAGCTCGTGCATTGAGTGAACGTTCCACCTTAAAAGTCACCAGCAGTTGGCCCAGTGAATTAAGTTATTTTTTTCTCCAACTCCAGCTGCTGCAAGAGGCAGCAAAACATCATTTCATTTTATAGTTACAGTTTACTAATAAAACTCTCCATGGTATGAACAGTGGTTACATGAGCCTCAAAACCAGCCACAACTCAGCCCTGAGCAGAGTGGCCGCCCTCTATTGACCAATCAACAGACTGCAGTGTTCACAGCTCCACCTTTTAGCACCAGATCTGTGTGCTAGGTACCCCAACAGAGGGGGGACCAAAAATGGGGATGGTACGGAACAGTTCTATTGGTACCATCCACAACTTTTCACAGTGGAAACAGAAAAAAAAGTGAACTGAACTGAACCATACCAGACTGCTTGATGAAAATGGGGCTAAAGTGGACCAACGGAAAAGGGACTCAGTTCTTTTTGTATTCACATTGTCAGTTCATTTAAAAGAGGACTTTCTGGTCAACTTCAGCTCTAATGGGGCCCCAATCCTCTTTCTGTTCACACTATAGCCTGCATATTTAATATACATGGATCTAGTTTTGTTTTTACTTAAGTGTGCCACAGCAGTGTGGTTATGAAGCCCCTCGCTTTTGGATGAACTTAAAATTGGAGGAAAACCTGACGTGTCTGTGCTGTAGACTGGTCTTGTTTGATATTCTACATTCCACATCTGGAGATGTGCAGTGTTTTCCGGAGGTGGCATCCCGAGATGGTTTGAGGTGCGGATCATTGGTACGCTTTGCCTTAGAGGGGTCTGAGATTTCTTGGAGTGTTCATGTATGCGCACTTAGAGGGCTGATAAGGACCAAGTGTGAAAATACCCTAAGTGACTAATGGAAACAATTGGTCCAGTAATGAGCGAGGCTGCAACATAACGTTAACCACTCAGGGCGGTTTCACGCTGTCAATTTACATCCACTAAAAGTGCTTGTTTTGCAACTGACAGGCTCAGATTGTTGTTCCAAGTGTCTGACAACAGTATGTAAAGGATCCTACAGAGATAGACCTTTTTGTTAAAGAGTAAGACTCTGTTTGTTCAACCAGAAACAGCCCTGAAATTAACATCGCCACACTGACCAAACTTCATTTAAGTAACCAATCATTTTATCACTGTAAACCAAGGTTCATTTCAAGTCAACAGAAACAAAATAAAACTATAAAACATGTCTTGGTTCGTCTCTCCGCTGTTTAAACAACCACCAAATCTAGTTTGGTCGGAGTAAACCCTTAATTCACCCAGATAGTTGTGAGAATATGCTGCCTCTATGCATGCTAAAATTACTGTTTATTTAAATGGAGTCTGGTGGAATTGTCAATCTTGAGGCTGTTTCTGGTTAAACAAAGAGGATCTAACATTAAGTTTGTTTTATGCAAAACAGCGTTCGATTGTTTAGCCTATGGTAAAAAAGTTCCACCAAGGACATGACACCTTGTTGATATTAGCATGTGAGTTTAAAAACCAGGCTTTCCCAGCATTTCAGACAGAAGGAAGGGACTGTTTCCTTCCTCCGTGACCATGGCCCCAACTATGACTAGACATCGACTCATCTATATTAATTTCAAAAATGTTGTATTATAAGTATTAGTATATAGTACATACTGTATGATATGTGATACAAATCATGACACAGCATAACAAACTTGGAATTGGTCAAATTAAGGCCATTGATTTCTAATGATTATGTCCTGTACAAACCTGTGAACTTCCATCAACAGACACAATCAATCAGACTAGATTTCTCTGAGTTTTTGTTGCTGCAAAAAAATCAGTATCTCAGTAAATGAAATCAAATGTAAACCTCAGTCCTTTTTCCCTCCTAACTCCTCGTCCCTCCATCCCTCCCTCAGCCCGTCCATCTGGCCCAGAGCAGCTTCTTGGTGGAGGCCTTCGGCACATCCTTCATCCTTGACCTGGAACTCAACCAGTAAGTCACCACAGGCCTGCGAAGCATTCACACAACCGCACCACAGAGGCACAAAACAATGTTTAATGCTTTGTTTACAGCAGTCACTGACACGACCGTACTCGCAGGCACATCTTTCTTCATTGTTCTCTCCTGCCCACCTACAGCATTGTACTGTATGTCCTGTGTGTTGGTATTGTACGGACTGGCTGCAGGCTAAATGTATACCTCCCCTCCCCCTCTTCTCACTCGGCACATACTGCTCTAATGGACTGCATTTATGTTATACCAGTCACTGGCTCTCTGAGCACTTAGACTAAATGAATCTTCACACGTTTGGTTTACTTATAAATCAGCCGTTTGTTGATCTAAATTCAAATCGTAATGTTTGATGCAAAATATGATTCTGTTAAACAGCACTCCAGAATAATGACCCATAAAGGCTGCTAATAGTCACACAGTGCTGCAGTCTTGCTTTTTCAAACAATGATTGAATTCATACTACTTGATGATTATTGTTCTTCATCCTCTTCTCTGCAGCAACCTGCTGTCTACAGACTATGTGGAGCGTCACTACGACGAGAAGGGGCAGCTGTTACAGAATTTGGTAAGATTATCTCACAGAAACTGTCTGACATTTTGGGAAATACGTGGGATGCGTTTCTTGCCAAGAGTTAGAGTAAAAGATCAATACCACTCTTATGTCTGTACAGTATATATGATGTTGAAGATAGCAACAGCTTAATTTAGCTTAGCATAAGGACTGGATACAGGAGAAATGAACGAGACTGGCTTTGTCCAAAGGTAATAAATTCTACCTAAAACCACCTTTTACACCACATTTAATCATTTCGTACCTTTGGACAGAGCCAGGCTAACTGTTTCCAGTGTTTATGCTAAGTTAAGCTTACCAACTGCTGGCTCATAGGTGCATTTTGAGTTTTGGGGTTCACAAAAAAAAAATCTAGAAGAAATATAATGTGTACAACAGAGGCTTGGCTTATAAAAAAATTGATAACCAGGATACCAGCAGGTGCATTTTCATATCCTGACTAATATGTCCAGTGAGGTGATTAAATATTAAGAGAATTACTATAGCAACAGAAATCGCAAAACCCGACACTGAACCAGATACAGATTATTAGCTTCAGAGTTCGACATTAACACTTGTAGAGGGCAAATAAACTCTGTATTTTGGCAAGTGGAATGCCTCACACAGTTGTCCGCAAAATAAATTTGTTGTCTGACTTTAATGTTACGTTGTTTAAAAACAAACTGCGTACTGAGCTGCTTTCATTTGTCTAACCACCAAGAAAAACCGTAAATCTGACAGACTAGACACTATTAAAGTTATGTAGGGGTTAATGATGTCAAATACAACATAACATTACCAACCTTAAATATCTCTGTACCTGCTATTTTTTTGCTTAGCGGATTACATTAGCAGTTGTGTCGTCCCAACGAAGGCTCTGCTTTGATCATATCCTTTTCAGAAATTTTGATATCCAGCCATGAACTGATGTGTCCTTTTGGAGACATTTTGAAATCTATCCATAATAAAAATCCTGACACTGTCTTTTGTGATCATTTATCCATTTTCATGTGTTAACAGTTATTATTGTTGTTAGCCGTCACATAACCATCCATGGTGGTTTGGGTTGAGTATGTCGACTAATCAGAGTTGTGTTTCTGACTGTGTGGACGATGTTTAAGTTAGAATCGTCCAAGCAATTAAATTGTTACCTGTTAATTGCATGTTTTTTAATGTTAATAAATTGCAGTAACTGTCAACATCCCTGTATCCTTTACGAGTAGTCACAGGGACGCACTGATTATGAAATTCTAGGCTGATACCGATGGTTTGGGTTTTGTTTAGTTTCTTTGTTTGTTTATTGTCAATTCTCTCTCTTATATATATTTTTTATTGCTGTGAAACATTAACAAATTTCTCCTTCAAACAACGTATTAATTCAAGACTCTTACCGAACGCTACATTTTACAAGATTGCATTTGAACACATCATGAGAACTTGTACATTTACCTCCGGCCAATACAAATTTTTACTGAAGAGAGCATGAACGCATCATGATTTAACTCAACACAACCTCAGTCAGCAATCTGTTACGCTAACATTAACTAGCCCCACAATGTAGCTTTATCAGGGAAACATTAGTCTTTCAACCGCGTCCTTTTGTCCTGATGGCGCCGAGGGGAAGATCTTTGTTAACTCTAAATGCAGTTTTTATTGTCTCAGTCATGACAGGATGCTGTTAGTCTGGAGCCCTGCTTTTTAGTCTGCGCAAAATTGATGTGTCACAGTGGAGAGGCATCAGCCACTGCCATCGGTGAAAGTCAACTTATTTGCTGATAGGCTGATGGCAGTCAACAAAGTGAATGTGACTGGCCAAGACGTGCAGCCGATAAATTGTTGCATCCCTTATTAGTTCTGTATTATAGAAAATAAAGATAACATTGAAATCCCTACATGCACTTTTGGCTACGGCCCCCAGGGTTCAGTGAGCCCCCTGAACCTATGCAAACTGCGCCTGTGTGCTGGCTGTAGCGTCATATCTACTGTACAAACATGAGTGGTTTCAGTTTTCTCATCAAACTTTTGTTTCCCAAAATGTCAAAGTAAGCCTTTAACAAACTCTTGACAAATGTTTGCATTCTCATTTCTATCAGAATTCAAAAGAAGTCACAGAGACAGTTTTTCATCACAGCCAATTTGATAGAAATTGATTTTGTGCCAGTGCGTGTAACACCGTATCTTTTGTGTCCAGTGTGTAGTGTTTCGAATGGGTGTATCCCCCTGAGTTAAAGTGAAGAGAATCAATAACCAATTGCAGAAACACGTGTTTATCTTGGCCTTCAGGGGGACATTCCTAGAAATGACAAATGTTTTTAAATGTAGAAATGCTAGTGTTAAAGGCTGTGAAGATGTTTCGCTCCAGCTGACTGTTGGCTCATGTGCTTTACTGCATTATACTCTGGTTTCTTCCATCAGTCCACATGACATGCCGAATCTTTGGTGTCCAAAAACAGTAGCTGCACATGAACTGAAGATTACTTGATGTCGTCCTTTCTATCATGCATTATAAATTTTGAGCCAACCCAATCTGAGTCTTGTTTGTTTACGCAGTCTCACAGACAGACAGTTGATGCAGACAGTTTGACTCTCAACACCATCTGGTGGGAGAGACGGTCTCTCTCTGTCTGCATCCTGCGCTTTTATTTTAGTCTCCGTCCCTCCTTCTTTCTGTCCCTTTTCTCGCTGTCTCTCCCTGTCTCTCTTTCACTCTCTTTGTCTCTGCCAACGACCACCTGACCAATCAGTGCATGGTTGCCATGGGTACCAGCAGTCAGCAGCGGCAGCAGCGTGGCTCTGTTTTGTCATGTTGTGAGGGGAATTCAAATCATGTCCATATCCAACACCAGCAAATCTTACAGCCACCCTCTGTCCTGACCTTTGGAGCCAGATGTAAAATTAAAATAACTATTGGACGACTATCAGGTTAAAATCCAGCAAATGAAGGGATATGGTGTGCAGAGGGAGCAAAGAGACGTTTTTCATCATCTCTCCATCTATATAATATAAAACAATAATCACAGTATCGAAGATATATTTAGATTAAGTAAGTGCTAAATAATAAAACATACATTATGTTGATGTAAAGAGCCCCATAAAATATAAGATGTTTGGAGGCTCAGCCCCGGGGCAATTTATCATTCACAAGAAAGATCACTGAAGTTTTTAGAGCCTGATGGATAACTGCCAAATGTTGTACAGTAGTTTGGTACAGTATCTCTATTAAATAGTTTGTCCACCAGTGAGCACGGACAAGTTTATTTTTCAAATGTAAAATGGCCCACTCTGTATGTATCTCTTCAAAATTTTTAATAACCAAATTTATAGGATCCTCCTCAAAAATGTTGTGTTTATTTGAAAAATTAATATCAATTTGGGATGTTAATGGTTAACTGCTGAGAATAATGTTGACCAGTAATGCATTTCAGTCTAAGGTTAATTTTGCTATTCTTCAGTTTACTGAGCTGCGCATCACCCAGATTTGGTGGGGAGCAGAAAGCCGGCTTGCCACATTAATAACTGTTAACATAATGCCCACAGCCCATCCTCTGGTCTCTACTAGTTAAGGCAGATTTATACCTGCGTATCAGCTCTATGCAGAGCCTACACTGTAGTCTACGCACGTGGCCTACACCATTGTGAGCATTTATGCTTGTTCGGTGGTGTGTCTTTGTCACTCTACAGTCACACCTCCAGAAACACTAGTCAGCGGCGCATGTTTCTGTGAAGTGCTATGAAGTATGGTTGACTCAAAACACACACAATACATAGCTTAATAGAGACCATTTAAAAAACAAGTACACAGATCAGCTTTATTATAACTAGTTCTGTGTTGGGAAGATACATTTTCAACCATAAATACAATTTATTTACTCAATATTCTTTTCCTTGTTTGCTGTGAGGGTCCAAAGACACAGGGTGTTTTATGTTGTAAAGCCCCCTGAGGGGTAGCACAAGATAGTTTCAATGGGCCCTAGTGTGCCCTAGTTACTCGTTATTAAGAGCACACACATTCACACGCAGAGAGTTTTAGGTGTATACATATTTTACCAACAGTGTGTCTTACTGCTGCTCATATGTTATATCCACTTGCAGATGTGCCCAGCTTGACAATCTTGAGAAATTTTGCACCTAAACTAGCTGCTCTAAGTCATATCTTCTCGTTACATGATTTAATAGACTTAATATTGGACATCAACATACATAGTACCCAGCATTCACCATTGCATAACTGTATGTGACAAAAACTATAAGAGAAAGTAGGAAATTATTTGTTCAACTAATAGTTTTATTTTTAAATTATAGTTTTTTTTTTTATAGTTTATGTAGAATAAGCTTATAATTGTATTATAGATTGATACGTTTACAAAAACAGAAAACTGTGATGAGATGGGTTTGCCTTTTTGGGTGCATATATAGAACACCGCACCATTATTGATTTAATGTAATTTCGTCTTCGAACACGGGCATATTTTCCAGGTGGCAATTGGGCCCCTCCACCCCACGGGCCCCAATGCAACTGCACTACCTGCACTGTCTATATTTACGCCCTTGCCCCTGAGGCAAATTGTGATTTGTGATGCTGGGCTGCTATATACAGAAAATTCAATTGAATATAAACGACTCATTCTAAGGTAAACTGGGCTATATAAATAAAATGACAGGGAATCAAATATAAACGGCTTGTTCTCAGATTACTAAAATGCAAAGAGTCTTAGTTTCAAGTGATAAACATTAAAGGAAAAATACTTGTTATATTATATTCAGTTTCTGCCAAAATATTCCCAGAAATCTTAAACGCTGGACCTTTAATGTCAAATGCTGTGGACATTTTTTCTATCAGGTGACGCAAAGCCACGTAATTACAACAGTCTCTACGGAAACCATAAACATTTTTATAAATATAGGAATATAGGGATAGAAATTTAGATAAATATGAAAGGATTTATATGGGTCTATAGTTAGTAATATCAGTAGAGGGGAAATGTTTTGTCAGGGTTTCTTAAGTAATTATTTTCTCTAAAGGGCTATTTATTAGTATCCCATTGTTGGGATAAATGGTTGTGTCTGATTGGTTTGGATGTTGCTTTTCATATGTAAATACTGTACACATGCAAACACTCACATGTAGCGATGGAGAAATTATCCAATAGAAATGCACAAATTGCTGATATGGACATTTCATTTTCTGCACGCTGGACTGAGAGCCCAGTGAATGCTACCCCTTCCCCTCCACCGCCATCTCCATCTTGATTTATTTGGTTTTATTGACGTGCCAATAAATTCCTCCTGCCTTTGTGTGTCACTTTTTTATTGGTCCCTGTGGATCTGTGCTATTGCATTGAGCTGGTGACCGTCTCGTTCAGATTGAATCTCAATGACACACGACTAAAAGAAGAATTGAATTAGGGACGAGGACGGGCTGGAATTGATGGGAGCCATTTTTATATATTTGTCAGATTCATGCTGATTTTTTTGCCGCTTTATTTTCTGAAATTCCAAAATCTGTTTTGAGTGCTGTTGGAGCAAAAGCACCAACAAATGCCTTCATTTCATGATTGGGTTGAAAACATATAAGATGCCAATACTGTGATTGACAAAATACAGAGATTCTCATCAAAATATTCATAAACTAATAAGCTGATAAATGTTTACCGCCCTCTAACAGCTTGCAGTGTTGCGTATTAGTTATTAATCTCAGTCCCTGGGCAATGATGATAACTTCGGTTTAATCAAACACAATCAGAGGGATGATTTGTTTCACCGTTCTCATTAATTTAAATCTCTTCATGTGTTCACTTAATAGTTTTGCATCCCTGTTTATGGCTGTATGTTCTCTGAAAAATGAACACAGAAGATGTCTTATATTTCTAACCAATGATTTTGTTCCATCTGGTCTTCCTTTCACTTTACATTAGCTCCTCGTGTTTCATTACCTTTCCTCCGCTCCTCTCTCAGCTCAACAATGCTGAGTCAGAGTCCAGACATCAAGCAAACTCCAGCTTTTCTAATGCAGTTAGTTTCCAGTGTCACATTTAATCCTCGTCTCTCCAGGATGTAATTGTTAAGTTGCCTCTATTTGTGCCTGCATGCAGTTTTTTCTTTTTTAAATTTCATTCATGTAGTCATTCACTGTCCTGCTTACTACTTACTACTTACTGTCCCCCCAGCACTGATGATATTTTATGTTTAATCAATAATTTCTCATACAACGCGGTTGCTTTGCGTGTGTGAGTGGGCATTATTTGAAGTGCACACATCTGGTCTGAAAAGCGCATTCACTATCAGTGTGTCTGCTGTGTCAGGCAATTTGATTTCCTCCATTTAGCCTCGTAATCCTACCTTTTATTTATTTATTATCTGACCCTGGACTAAGTGCTGTGGGCTGTCTCACTATTCGGTATGAATGATTAAAATCCTGTTCTTCCTCAGCAGATGAACTAGCACTGAATCTAAATAAGCTCTGTGAAAATTGCAATTGTTTTGTGTTTTTGTACTTAGAATCATCAGTGGTGATTCACTTTAATTTGGGCAGCACTTTTGTCAGCTCCAGTTCTTTTTAAACATGCTATATAAAAAAAATATCACGGTTTGTATCTGGTGGAATGTGATTAAGTACATTTAAGTAAGTAAGTAAAATATATTTATATAGGGCTTTTCACAGACATAGGTCACAAAGTGCTTCACAAGGGGAATATACAACAAGAAAGAAATCATAAAGACGAAGTGACTGAGTGAGCCATGTAGCAAAAAGGGCTCAGCTAGCAAAACTATTTGCACAGAAGAAAAAAAGAATTCACACTACACAACAACAATACACAAAATTTGATAAAGTACAGCTCTGGTGCAAGTTACCCAAAACACAGGTGTGTCTTTAGCTGGCGTTTAAAAGAAACCACAGAGTTAGCATAGGGAGCAGGCAGAGCATTCCAAAATTTAGGTGTTAAGGCCGCAAAGGCTCGATCACCACGTGTCTGTACTATGCTAAAGAACAAATTTGAGGTACTTTGATTTTACTTGAGTCTTTTCCTCTCATGTCACTTAATACACATACTCCACTACATCTCAGAGGGAAATGTATAGTATTTCTACATTCATCTGACATCTTAAATTATTTCACGTATTAGCATTTTTGGACACAAAACATACAAATAGCTTCTAAAATATGTTTTGTTTATAGAAAACTAACCAACAGTATATACAAGTGCAGCTGAAATGATTAATCAAGTAATCAGTTAGTTACTGACAGAACATTAATTGGCAACTAATAGTTTTATATACAGTTAACCAAAGAAATGTATACTTCCAGCTTCACACATGTATTTGTATTATTTAAATCTATTTTAATAAGTTTTAGTTAAGTTCATTTTTTTATTTTTCTGCATTGAGAATTTTTACTTTAATACTTCAAGTACGTTTTCCTGATCGTACCTACATACTTTTACTGAAGAACTTTTACTTGTAACCAAGTATTTTTTTACAGTATGGTAATAGTACTTTTACCTAAAGGAACAGTGTCTAAGATTTAGGGAAACTTATTGGGATCTAGTGGTGAGGATTGTTGATTGCAACCAGCTGAAACTTCTCCCGGTTAGAATTCCTTCAGTGTTCTTTGTTCAGGAGGTTTATACCACCCCAGGTAGCCAAAATGACCCAACTTAGCATCAGCCCAAACTCGGCGTGCAGGAAGAAATAAGTCAGGCCATGTCCAGTTACCGAACTCGGCTGAGAATTGGGCCAAGTAAACTGGCCTGATTCTGGCAGCCGTGTCTCAGCCGGGATGTCTACAATGCCCAATCAGGCCCAGATTTGGCAACCATCGACAGGCCAGACAGAGCACATTTTGGTGCTAGCTAGCCCACATCTGTAACAGCTAAATGTGGGCCAGATTTGGCAAAAGTTAATGGGCCAAAGCTGACTCACATTTGGCACCACGGAGCCAGGACACAGCTGAGTCAGCTGACACTCTGCCATAAATGGGCCAAGTCCGATGGGTACTTGGGAGCAGCTAAATTATCGGCAGAGGTCTCTTCCTCTCCAAAACAAATGGACCCAGTGATTAAAACCAGTAAAAACACTGAAAAAAACAGTTTCACGTTCAGTTTTTACCACACTTTTCGTCTTGTCACAGATGCACTGCTTACTACGGTGGCTGACGTGAAATGGCGAATGGCCCCATTTAGAGCCAGTGTTTGGTTTGGTCCATCTTGTAAGGCAACGAAAACGCCACAATTCTTATTATCAGGTGATTATACACGACGGAAAATATACTTAAAGTATTATATTCCAGAGACATTGCTTGTGATCTCTACCTCTCGAAGGTTTAAAAGCAGAGGATGTGATAAATTTCCGACCCAACTACCAATGACGAACTATGATGTTGATGCAACAACATTTGGAAGCTTGTATCTGTTTTGATTTCATCCTCTAAGAACGAGCCGGACTCTTACATTCACCAGTCTGTAAGTTGAAGCCTCATCCCTCAGTTTCATCACGTGGAGCTGGTGGAAAAGCAATTACAGCCTTTTAAGGTTTTTAATTTTTAACAGCTTCCTTAGTGTAATCAGATCAGTGTAAAACACCAAAACAGACTGAATGCATTAACACCCCCTGCCCTGAATTTCATCAAAAGCAAGCCAGCACTGTGTCCTCTGAGATCTGAGGCATCATGTTTGACAGACAGACACGCACAGCTTCATCTAAAGCTCCCCCACGCTGGACTCCCACCTGCTGAGGGATAAAAAGCCTCTGATTTTATCTTGAAGGAGATCCCAGCTGAAATGTTTGAATTATCCTCCCTGTGAACCCAGTATAGTCGCTTATTTTACATCCAGTGATGAAGCCACTTAATGCATAGATAGAGGTGAAGTCTTATTTGTATTGGGTGGTATATCTTTTGCAAGTTCGTACTTGATTTAACAGGACGTCCGAGAGATTTCTCAGGTTTGAGTTGCAGGTCGGAGTAAAGGTTGACCAAGCATAAAGAACAGCGGCTCCAAGTTGCCTCTTTTCTTTTTGGTCCATCAGCCGTGTCAGACAACAGCAGGCTCAGGTGGCAGACATGACTTATTGGGGTTCATTACAAACACCTGAAACTGACCCTGTCTTACACACACACACACACACACACACACACCCACACACACACACACACACACACACTCTTCATAGCTACAAACAAAGACATGTGACTGTAATCTCCATCCACTTAGATTATAAGAAACTCCTCTCCTGACTGTACACCTGTCTGCCAAGTTTCCTCTCTTCTCAGCAACTTCTGTTAGCTCACACGTTTAAACATGCACGTGTTTCTTGAGTGACAGCCTGAAGTCTCCTCTCTCCGATTGTCGTTATCTGATCGTTCCTGTACTGTGAGAGGCAGCGCGGAAACACTATATTCAAAACATGATCATCCAGTCAGAGCCTCTCAGGAGATTATGAATAATCAGGTGAAGGTATCTGAAGGCCGGGTGTACTGTTAATACTTTACAGGTGTCCTGTGGCACACACGCCGATAAAGTTTGTCATGTTATCCTGTATTAAAGGACCATTCCACAGATTTACATGTCAAAGACAAAATTAACCAGTCAGCCTTAAGAAGCAGTTGGATAATGCGATTTGCTAATTAGCAAATTTGCTGTTTGGTGTGAGGAAATTTGTTGTGTGTTTCAGCCTTTAGCCTTGGCAGTAAAAGAAATGGATGATAGTTAGGCTTAAGGTAACAGTCAGGTGAGCAGAAGGCCTAAAAGAGGCCTCGAGGTCAGAATACTTGATCTTACTTGGCCAGTTCTGTTGCCATAGCTCCCAAGGTTAAGGGGAAGGGAGACTGCCCTATGCACCAGAAGCAGGGAAAGTGAAATATTAGCAATGTAGCTAACATAGCTAACACACACATACACTCCTCTATGGAGTATCCAGCAGCTATTATAGCCTGGATATCAAGATTATAATTAACTGGAGACAAAACTTTATTTTCTACTACAGCATCCTCTGAATGACAGAACTGTAACTAATATGGAACTTTGTCAGTAGTGGTTGCTACGAGCAACAGAACTGTAACTAGTATAGAACTTTTTCAGTAGTGGTTGCTACTGGCAACATTATGTTCAACTGAGACCAGTAGTGGTTGCTACTGGCAACATTATGTTCAACTGAGACCAGCTGTTAGTGACAGCATATTTACAACAAACCAATGTACAGTTAATCTACACATGTTACTGTAATTAATTAAGGTTTTGAGATTTTTGTTTTCTGATTTGCAAACACATTAGCATCCGCAAAAACACAATATGGTCAGGTTTCTGTATAAGTGAGAGGCACAGTCATTCTGTGAGCTACAGTGTCAGGTCAGTACACACTCTGTAATCATTAGATGGGTTATTTTTCGACTGTGATATATTTTTTTTTGTGTTGCAGAAAACTGGTTTGTTGCCAAATTCACTCATTAGGTCCAAACTGCGAGGTCTCGTACTCATAAGTCGAGGTCAATGACTGCACAGAACTGCCGTTCTTATTAAAACTGTCGTTTGAAGAAGAAACCTACACGTTTACTCGCACTTTACACTGAAACCAGACCCACTCCCATTTGACCCCTGTCCTTCCTCACTTTAATTGCTTCCTCCATCACTCAAACACACACACATTGTACACACGCGGCTTTCCCTATGTTGAAACTCAACTCAGCTGCAGCTTCTGTGGGTGTAGGTTTTCCTGGACACTGAGTTTTACAGTAGTCACTGATATCCTTCAGTCAACCCACCAGGTCGGCTGTAGGCCCCAGGCTGACAGTAAATACCTGCCCTCATTGTATGCAGGGGCCAGGAGATCTGCAAAAGTCAGGGCTTCACAGTCAGCGTTGGTTTCATTTTCTGAAATTTGACATGAACGTGTCACTGGATGATCGAGGGTTCAGTGTCTCACTGTAATCTATGGTTTGTTTCCAGGGAGGAGAGCACTGCTACTACCATGGGCATGTGCGGGGTCTGCCGGGCTCCTGGGCCGCTCTGTCCACCTGCCACGGCCTGCGGTGAGTCCAGTGCTGAAATCTAGACTGAGTCAGGACCCAAAGTTTGGTGAATTTCTGAGATTCAAATGTTCAAAGTAAATTTGCACAAAGCACGTTCAGGAGCTCTGTTTCGATTTTCTAAAAAGCCATCAAGGAGAAAATTGACAAATGTTTACAATATTAATTTAATTAACTATGGGCAGGGGCAACACAATGGTTTGAGTTGAAGGTGTGAGAAAGAATAGTATCAGTAACATTGTTAACACTGTGCTACATTACAGAGAAATACAAAACCGTACTAATGAACCTTCATTAATATAGGCCTATATTTTATCTACAAGTGCACGTCACACACTGAGCGAGCCGCCTGTTAATGACGCTGTGGGCTAATGGGCATGTAGCTACTTCCATGTTTCAGATGATACGTCATGTTTGTAGTCGACCAATGAAGATGAGTTTACATATCACCTTGGGTTCGTCCTTCACCTTCTCAAAATGATCCCACACTTTGGATTTCCTGCCCGACATGTTATTAACTAGCCTGTGGAATAACCGCAGGTACCAGCCCTGGAAATTAACCTGACAGCCCTAATGTCTGGTATATTAATCCATACAAAAACCCATATAGCTTGTTTTTACACTTTGAAGGAATTAAACAAATAAGATGTGTTAATTAGCGCCAGCTAGCTGTTTCCCTCTGTTTCCAGTCTTTGTGCTAAGCTAACCAGCTGCTGCAGCTTCATATTCACCGTACCAACATGACAGTGGTATCAATCTTATCATCTGACTCACAACAAGAAAGTGAATCAAATACTTTCCAAAATATCAATCTGTTCCTTTAAAACATATGTCCTGCAGCAAGGTTTTTAAAGTTTAGACACCACAGACTGACACAAACATGCCCAGATGTGCTGTAACCTGCTGCTGTGTTTTTCAGGGGGATGTTTTCTGACGGAAACTTCTCGTACGGGATTGAGCCAGTCGGCACTGGAGAGGTGAGTCACGACTTTAGGAGGATAAACCCAGCGGGCACGATCAACCAGTCCAATTAGTAGTAAACACACACATATCAGATGTCTTGGCAACCAACAAGGTTGTGTGGAAAGAGGAATCTCCCAAAAATCTTTCAGACTTAACGAAATGTGGTTAAAAGTCTCAAACAGTCTCACTTTCACTCTCCGTGACTTACCGTCTGTCCAGACGGTGTTACTCTATCTCTGAGCTGCTGTATGGAAAGTATTGAGTTGACACACAATCCACCAGCACTGAAACACATCTCCTGTCTCATATCTGAGGGAGACATCATCTCACAGAGGAGAAACTGCAAATCATCGACAAAAACAAGAGGCTTTTTAGATGTTTCAGAAATGCTCAGATTTGATTTTAGCATAGATCTAGTATTAAGAAGAAATAGATGTATAACAGAGTGATGGGAGGGAGCGGGGAGAAAGTGTTTAGAGTGGAAGAGGCTGAGCTTTTTTCCATTAAGGCCCCCAGTAATCGAAGTACAGCTCAATTACATAGACTGGAGAGATGGATCAATAGCCTCCCAGCTCATCTTCAAACTCTCTCACTCTCTCTCTCCCTCTCCTCGGCTCTCTATCTCAGATGGATCATTTTCATAAAGTATTTATCCCCAGCTCAAGTGTACCACAGTGTCCAGTAGTGTTATTGCCATTATGACAGCCCAGTGATTGATTAATTATGCATCAGAGCACTTTCCTTCCCGTTGATCCATCCCTGCTGCTCCAGAGGACACAGCAGCAGCGTTCTCTCACACAGAGCAGCTGTGGGCTGACACTCAGGATGAGAAGGAGTCATTTCAAGGCTTGTGTGGTGGTAAAACCTCAATTTGTTCAGGTCTACATACTCACGCTCTTTTACAGGAAAGAGCTCTGCAGTTTCGCTTCTGTTGATCAAAGCCTGGTTCAGCGTCAAAGGCCAGTGTCGGATTTGTGTCTGCCCTGATCCCCCATCTGCTGCTTTTTTTTATTTATTTATTTTTTTCGAGACTTAAATTTGTACTTATGCAAGACTTTTTCACCACTCATTTCTCATTCCTGCAACGGCCAACAACCACACCTAACCAAAAAGAGGTTTTCTTTCATAAAAAATGACCACAGACAAAATGTGCCAACAGGCTTTTAGATAATCTCTCTGTCCTCACTGACACTTTCTGGAGGTAATCCCACTGCTCTTCTCTTTAAAACACTGTGACAGGAGCGTTTCCTGCAGTTTCAAAAGTTTCACTGCAGTAGTTTTCACTTGTTTTCACTTCTCTGTAAAAGTGAACAATATAATCTGGCTCTTCTACTCTATCGGCATTTGTTATTTGCTTAAATCACTGAACTCAGCGGGCCTTTATTTGGGGCAGGCCTTTATTTTCTTTCACACGAAACCATTGTGCAGCAAAGATCGGCAATATAATCAAATTGTTTATTTGAAGCAGTATGAATATTAATTGTATAAGAATTAGACTTCAGATAATATATCAATTATGAATCATTCATTTGATCTAGCTCCGATAAACAGCACATCAGAGAGAGTTAGGGCTCTCGAGGATTACGGCACCCAGCATACTGACGCACCATTTTATCCTGTTAAAACAATACTCACAACTTAGATTCATTTTTACGATATAATCCTTTGATCTGAGGACCCTTACAGAATAAAGGAATTTGAATAATTTACAGAGTAATGGAGAAATGGACATATCATTTGAGGTAGCAAACAAGCCTGGTTTCATACATCCGAAGAACGTCTATGAAAAAAGGAAACAGCTTGACAACCAGACCAGGCCTCTAATTGAGACAGGCCTTTATCTGTCAAAATGTGTAGCTACACCAGGCTAGTGAAAGTCCTGCCAAGCGATCATGCTTGACTAATCACTATTGTGTGGTGGGCCACATTTAATTATTAATTAATTAATTATTTTAAAGGACAAGCAAAGGGCCATTTAAAATCAGTCCACAGGCCACAATTAGCCCCGGGATGGACTTTGGACATGCCTGGACTAAAGTAATGAACATACCACAATTCTTGTTCAGGTGATTAGAAACTGATGAAAACATAGTTATAGTAAATACTTTACACCATTTCTGCCAATCGAAGACCCTGAATCCTAACACTGGACCTTTAATAGCTAAAATCCTCAGAAATCAGTAAGATATGAAGAAGAATCAGGGAATTAAAATTGAACTGAGTCATCATTTTAAAACATTTTTTTTGTGTTGATCCTACACACTGCTTTGTAAATAAGACCCCGGGAAAGAAGTTCTAATGTAAAACTTTCAGATTGTTTCAGCAGCAGATAGAAAGGACGAACTAATTCCTCTCCCTCTGTCTTGCTCTCTGTCACTTTGTTTTGTTTTCCGGATCGTCCTTCAGGAGCAGAGCGACCACATTGTGTATCGTATGCCGGATATTGACCTCTTCCCACCTCCCTGTCCAGGTAGGACCACCATCAGGCTCACAGTGACACTCCACACTGAGACTCCTCGTAGTTACATGAGATGATGATAGTTTGATGGGTACAAAATCCCTGTCTCTTGTTTGCCATTTAATTTCTAAATCCTCAGTGACACACCTGCTGTACAAATCCAGCTATAATACAAATTATTTACTTTTGTGACGTCTTAAACTGACTTGATTTTGATGAATCTTTGTGGTGTGATACATATTTGTGTCGTGTTTAGTTGTAAGAAGATTAGACTTTGATGAAACCTGGTAGGATGCAGCTTGTTGCTAATAAGCCCAAATGCTGCTTGATGTCACTTGTTTGGAGATGACGTGTTCAGCCTTGTCCTTGACTCTGAATAGCTTAAAGCAAATGTTCTGTAATGCAAGACTGATTTTGGTTTCTTTTTTACACACAAACACACGCTGCAGTGCACAGTGCCCTCCTCAGGTTGTCCGGCTGCCCTCCTCGCCCTTGCTAAACGTCTCATTTGGCTGCCTCCTCTCCGCCTCTCCTCTTTGTCCCTGACACTCTTCTGCCTCTCTGGATTCACCCCCTTCCTGTTACCCAACCCCTGCTCTTCCTCCCTTCCACCCTTCCTCCCTCCTCACCCCTCTCCCCTCCCTTCCCCATTTGGCCAGTTACACTCTCCCCTTTCCTCCTCTCTCCTCTACTGGCTTTGTGATATTGATTTCTCCTGCAGATCAGCGGACTAAAATACATCCATCCACGGACTGATGACTAGCCACTTTTCTCTCTCGCTCTCACTAACTCTGTGCATGTGTGTGTGTTTCCCAGGATGCTCCGTGAACGGCACAGAGCCTGAGGAGCAGACACACGGCCACGTTGAAGGAGACGGTGAGCTGAGGGATGGAGACGACTGGTCTGAAGAGGAGAAGCCCGTCTTCACATCAGGCCTGAGACGCTCAAAAAGACAAGTCAGTTTTTAGAGTCTGTCAGGAACATGTCACAAGTGTCAGGGAGACAGGTTGAAGGAAGTTGCTGTCAGTGCTGGAGTAACAACTTTCTCCGCAGGATTCTCTGCTGTTGAATCAGGGTTTCACTAAAGCTGCGTTCGTAGAACAGCCAATAGGAACGCCCTCTCTGTCAAATGGTCTGTAATTGACCTTTTGCTAAGCCCCATCTCTTTGTCCAACAAGCTGTTGGCGTAAACATGGAGCCCACACTGTAACTAACTGCACTCCCTGAAGAAATATTGTCATATTTTTGGAAAAATGAAACAGTGATTCCAGAGAGAAGCAGACAGAGGGGTCTACAGTCTGTGTTTGAAGGATATATCCAGGATATCAAACTGACTCAGCAGCAACAACAGGTTAAAAAGACAAAGATAGTTAGAAGCTAAAGCCGAACTATAGGCTACAGATCACAGTGTAAAAGTGAACCACCACATCACTGCTGATCGCCACACAAGACAATGAATATAAAGGGAAACTTTGCAGATATTGAACCAGCTGTGTGGCATCACAGTGTGTGCAGATGGACAGTGTTTGACACACTGTGATGCCACAGAGCTGGTTGAATATCAGCAAAGTTTCTCTGCTTCCCTTCACTGGTTCCTGTACAGCGGGGTCGGTCTTTGTTTCACTGTTACAATCATTACAAAGCAAAAGCAGCATGTGAATACATTAAGTAGGCTATATCTTCAGTAGCTAGCTAGCTAACCCTACACTTTGCAGGGTTTGATTTTGGTTTTGAAACAGGGAAGAAACGTATATCTTTTTCCAACCTCTCCAGGTAACAAGTATCATTAACACACGACGTGTCCCAGGCACAACATTTAGCTCCAAATGCACAAAACCAGCCTGAAAATGAAGGAAATCTGAAACGACTGCATTAGAGTCAATGGAGCACAGCTGTGTTGTTGTCGGACCCTGGTCTGAGCCGGCCTGATGCTTAGTTATGATTGGCCAGTCTGCGTCTGGGGGCGGGATTTAAAAAAAGGGTCAATTAGCCAAAGTCTCACGACACTGCCTAGGTTGTTTTTAAAGCCTGAAATCAGAGCCAAGAGGAAGTGCAGAAGTCTTTGTTTTCCCTCAGTCCACTTGAATTACAAAAAAAATTTGCCCAGACTGAAACTGCCTACCCCATCTTTAAATCTGATGAAACCATTGCTGCACAGTGTCAAAATGTTACCAAATAATACCTAACCTATATATTTTTTGTAAACTCTGGATATTGCTTATTTAGTTATTAATCTTTAATGTTAGCAAGAAAAAGATTTAAAGTTTTTATGGCCTTTAAAAGTTCTTGTTAGACTCCAGTTGTAATCAGATACAGAAGCTGCGATATCTTTTCAGATGCAGAGCGATTTTCTGCTCAATGAAAGAATGATTGTTGTTCTCTAAGTTTCCATCTCAAGGACAAAGACTAGAGTTTCACCAGCATCAGCATATCTACGTGTGTGTGTGTGTTTGTGTGCGTGTGCGCACTCTGTATGAGTAATGGCTTCACCTGCTGAGTTTGTGTGTGCGTGCCTGTTGTCTTTATGTGTGTGTGTTTGTCCTGTGTGAAGGTGATTATGACAGCAGACTCAAACGTCTGGCTGTGTTGATCTCTCGCCCCCTCCAGGTGCGGCGAGGCCAGCGCACCGTCCAGACTGAGACCAAGTACATCGAGCTGATGGTGGTCAACGACCATGAGCTGGTGGGTGTGAAGCCTCTTCTACTTTATCTCTGTAATTGCTGCATAATAAGACGTAAGCGTGACTCTCATTAAAATGGGGATTTTAATCAGCTGATAAGACTTTATAATGAGCATAGGAGAAAGATAAAGGCAGAAACAGAGGATCCTTGAAAAGTATTAAATTGAAAACCTGTGGACAACGACATCATTCATTAGCCTGTGTTGTAATCCCCTGCCTATATTCATTTTCAGTGCAAATTCTGAACTTTACAATTTGGACTCTAATATCCGAAGTTGATTTTAAACGTAAGCTCAGCCCTAATGTGCATTTCTTTTGCTTTGAAGAGAATTAAATTTGCTCTGTCAAGGTCTTTAAAAGCATTACATTTGCTGAAAGTGTGCAGCAACCCTAAATGCAAAATGTGTTTGTCTCCTCTCATCAGTTTGTGCAGCTCCGTCGCTCGTCCACTCAGACCAAGAACTTTGCCAAAGCAGTGGTGAACATGGCCGACGCGGTGAGTGAAAAACATACTGTTGCTGTTTTTAAATATGAGCTTCCTCTTCCTGTCGTCTTTTTCCTTTTCTTCTAGCCATGGCACAGCTTCATAGACAGTCTATTGTCGGGAGTCTCTTGAGCTTACTCAGGACAGTTGCCATATTTCAGAGCTTTTTTCCTGCGGATGAAACTTTCCTGAGTGGGACAGCTGCCATCCCTTATTCACAGAAAGCCAACAAACTTAATGTGTCTGATTTTATTTTTAACCATCGTAAACATGCCAAACATTTGCTACCATCACTTTATTCCTCTTCATTTAACAGGGTCTTTTGTTATGAATGATTTTAATGGTTATTTCTTGTTGACTCATCAAAATGAACAAAATATGTTGTGTACAAAAAGAAAAAATTTGCAGCATCATTGGTCCATTCTGGTAGCACTCTTTGTTGCTATGGCTCCCACCTTAGGAGCACCTGATCTCCATTGCCTTGTTGAACTTAGGTGCTGCTGTCATTACATATCTATATTAGGTTTATTGTTTTTGTGGAAAGTAAGAATTCATGCAAAACATAGAAAGAATTACATATGAGAGATGATTCTGAAAACCTCTTAACTAAGGACAGAGGTAGATACCAATTAAGTACTGATCTTGTATTTAAAATTCTTGCACATGTCTCTATCTTAAAGGGATACTTCTGAATTTTTTTATTAAAGTGGGAATGTACGAGGTACTTATTTATAGTAGTGTATTACCTACAGTAGATGGCGGTCTTCACGCTCCCATTTTAGAGAGGCAGGCATTACCAGTGCAGAAGCTGAGCAATGTATTGCTGTGGATGGGGTCGGCAGCAAGATGTATTTTAGCCACCTAAAATATATAAATGTCAGTTTAAGTGTACGCAATATTTGGAATATTGTTAAGGCTTTACATTGCCATTAGACAGCCCTTTCTGACAGAGGAGCTGAAGCCATTTTCTGTGCTTGCTTCAAAGCCACCAGACTCCACCGGTAGCCCCTTTTACACTGCCTTGTTCAAGACAGGAATATCACGTTGTTATGCTGCCTTGCTGTTCTGTATATAGGGTACGATCGTGGAAAGGGGGGACAGAGTGGTCTTGCTTTTGGGGCAGCTGTAGCTCAGGAGGAAGAGCAGGTGGTCCACTAATTGGCGGTTCGATCCCCGACTCCTCCAGCCCGCATGTCAAAGTATCTTTGGGCAAGATACTGAACCCCAAATTGCTTACAATGGCTGTTCCATCAGTGTGTGTGTGTGTGTGTGTGTGTGTGTGTGTGTGAATGGTTACTGAGTAGCAGGTGGCACCTTGTATGGTAGCCTCGGCCACCAGTGTGTGACTGTGTGTGAATGAGCGGATGCGACTCGTAGTATAAAAGCGCTTCGAGTGGTCAGAAGACTAGAAAAGCGCCAACAAGACAAACAAACAGACAGCCTGCAAGACGGGATCGTGGGCAGCACGGGTGTGACGTTTTGATGACATGTTAAGTGCATGACCCACCGTGGGAGATTTTAAAAGTAGCTGTTTGCAGTTAGCAGCTAACTCAAAAAAGAAGAACAGTGGCCATAAATGCCCGCAAATTGGGAAAACAGTGACATTCAGGAGCTCCTTACCACGTATGTAGTATGGCACACTGGATGGCGACACTGTTGTGTTACATATCACACCTCTTTTCATTCTGCAAAGCTGTGATGCAGTGTATAATCACACACTGGAGCGGAATGATGCTGCTGTTGTTTGGTTCTGTGTGAAAATGCAAAGGAGACATTAAGAAGGGACTTTTTATAGCGGGCATATAGCGGCCTTTCTGTGTAAAAAGGGCTGGTAATTTTACCTTGCAGAACACAGAAGTATTCCTGCCTGTCTCTCCAAACTGGGAGCGTGCAGACCGCCATCTACTTAATGTAGTACACTGAATATAGACAAGTACCTCATACAACCCACTTCAAAAAAAAATCTGAACTATCTCTTTAATTTATTTCCCATAGCTGATGAGACAACTGGGGACAGACCATATTCCCAGTGTCTCAGATGAACAGTCTGTGCTGGAATACAGTACGGTGATAAGTGGAGCCGTCTCTGCTGTAGCATCAGTGCGGGAAACCCTTCACTGACTGGGGACAAACACGGCGATGTTGGTTTCCATGGCAACCGACTGCTGCCTGCCTTCACCCACTCCATGTCTAAAGTAGACAGATACGACTGTCTCCATTATCTGCAGTATTCGTACACTTTTAAACATTGTGTCAGGGAGTGAAGGTCAGACCTGCCGCTGGAGTCACTCAGAACAAATCTATGATCCAAAGATTCAGCTCTGTCCTCCTCTCCTTTAAAACCTCATGTTCCTCTAAAAGGATGCAGTTTTCTTTGTCATTATTTCACATTATCAAAAGTTAGCCCTTAGAAGCCCCCTTAGACTTTAGAGGAATACTCAACATGACTCATTCAACCCATTAAGATCTGATTTTTTCCCACTAACATTTAACTTTTTTTTTGTAGTTTATTATTATTTTTATATGTACTGTTGGATAAGTCTCTTTGCAATTTTGTCCCTAAATATGTTTTCAATTTTATGGCTGTTTTGTCCAAGAAGACATTCAGACTTCTCTGATTTTCATTTTCATTGATCTGCCGTTGTTTCCAGATCTACAAGGAGCAGCTCAACACCCGCATCGTCCTGGTGGCCATGGAAACCTGGTCCTCTGAAAACAAGGTCTCTGTGGGCGACGACGCTTTGCTCACCCTGCGTGACTTCATGAAGTACAGGAAGGAGAGCATCAAGCAGCGCTGCGACGCTGTTCACCTCTTCTCGTGGGTTCAACATCCTGATTTTAGTTGGTGCTGTTGTTTTTGTTGTCCTTCTTCTTCTTCTTCTTCTTCATCTTCTTTCTCTCTGTTTTTCTCCTCTTCCTTCTCCCTCACCACCACCTCCATCTTCTTCCTCCTCCTCATCTTTTTCTTCCTCTTCTTTCACGTCGTGTTCTTTTCTGTCTCCTCCACCACCACCACCTTTTCCCTCTTCTCCTTCACTACCTTCTTTTTCTTCTTCTCTTCTCTTCTCTTCTCTTCTCTTCTCTTCTCTTCTCTTCTCTTCTCTGTTTTCTTGTCTGTTGTCTTTTTCTTCTCCTCTTCCTTCTCCACCACGTCTGTCTTCTTCTTTCCCATCTTCTTCATCTTCTTTCATGTCTTGTTCTTTTCCTTTTCCGTCTCCTCCTCCTCCACCACCACCTTCTTCTTCTTCTTCTTCTTCTTCTCTTCTCTGTCTTATCTGTCATCTTCTTCTTTCTTCTTCTCTTCTGCCTCCTCTACCTTTCCATCTTCTTTTGTCCCATCGTCTTCATCTTCTTCCATGTCTTGTTCTTTTCCTTTTCCTTCTCCTCTTCCGCCCCCACCACCACCTTTGTCTTCCTCTCATCATCTTCTTCTTCTTCTCTTCTTTGTCTTTACCTCTTCCTCCTCCTTCCTCTTCTTTGTCTTCTTCTTCGCTGCCTTCTTTTTCTTCTTCTCTGTCTTCATCTTTTCCTCTTCCTCCTTCACCACCACCTCCATCTTCATTCTCCCCATGTTCTTTGTCTTCTTCCCCATCTTGTTCTTTTCCATTTCCTTCTGTCGTCTCCTCCTCCTCCTCCTCCTCCACAACCACCTTTGTCTTCTTCTCCCTCTCCTCCTTCTCTCTCATCCTGAACCTCTTCCTCCTTCTTCCTCTGCTTCTTTTTCTTCTTCTTCTACTTCATTTTCTTCTTCTCTTCTGTCTCCTTATTTGTTGTCTTCTTTTGTGTTCTTCTTCTTTTCTTCCTTCTTATCCTCCACCACCTCCCCTTTCTTCCTCCCTATCTTCTTTGTCTTTTTGCCCGTCTTGTTCCTTTATATATTCCTCTCTTTCTTCTGTCTCCTGCTCCTCCTCCTTTCTTCATCTCCTCCTCCTCCTCATACACCACCATTGTCCTCTTGTTGTGCACATCTTCCTTCTACTTCTTCTTCTCCTCCTCCTCCTTTCTTCATCTCCTCCTCCTCCTCATACACCACCGTTGTCCTCTTGTTGTGCACATCTTCCTTCTACTTCTTCTTCTCCTCCTCCTCCTCCTCCTCTTCCTCTTCCTTATCCACCACCTTCATCTCCTTCTCTTCCTCCTCCTGTGCCTATTAATACAGCAGTCTCCCTGTCTTCACTACAGTGGGAGGACGTTCATGAGCAGCCGCAGTGAGGCAGCCTACATCGGGGGAATCTGCTCCATCACTCGGGGTGGAGGCATCAACGAGGTGAGACTTGTGTCCTCACACTGTCCACATCACAGAGACTGGATGTAAATCCTGGTGTCTGTCCAGTGAGCGTCATAAAAACGGTGTATTTATAGAAGTAATTAATCGTACTCTTCACTCACTCTTCCTTCTGGTTGTTGCTGTAAACTTGATTTATCTGTGTCTTCAGTTTGGCAGCGTGGGCCCCATGGCCATCACTCTGAGTCAGAGCCTGGGCCAGAACATCGGCATGCTGAGGAACAAAGAGCGACTGGCTGCAGGTGACTGTAATATTTGGTTATTTCAGCAATGTATCTGCAAATTGCAAGTATCTAAAATCTGTCTTTTACAAATGGCCTTACCAAACTCAAAGAGAAAAGCCTCCTCCTCTGCTGTACTAACAGCTCCCTCAAGTGGTCACCAACTGGCTCCAAAATGTTTTGCTGTGTGCAGTAGTGACCTGTCGTGACCACAGTAATATTTTGTTTATGCCCAGAAGACTGCCGGTGTCCAGACCCATGGCTGGGCTGCATCATGGAGGACACAGGGTATGCTTGTTTTAAATTTACTAAAAATTAATCAGTGACATGTAGTTCATTAAGAACAATTCTCAAATAAAACATGTGTAACGTACTTTAAAAATGTAGCTTGTGAAAGAGCCCAACTTCATTCTTATGAGGGCAAAATGTTAACATTTTAGTCGACAGGCTATCATATGTAAATCTGACTTTTGAAGGTTTTAAAGGGACAGTTCACCCCAAAATCATAAATGCACATTTTTCCTCTTACCCGTAGTGCTATTTATCAGTCTAGATTGTTTTGGTGTGAGTTGCTGAGTGTTGGAGATATCAGCTGTAGAGATGTCTGCCTTCTCTCAAATATACTGGAACTAGATGGCACTCGGCTTGTGGTGCTCAAAGCGCTACACAGCGATGTCTCTTTCCACAAATCATGATCCGGTTACTCCAGACAATCCACAGACTTTGTTGTGAGCAGTTTCATGTAGGAGATTTTTTTCTAACCACACTATCTAGTTCCATTATATTGGAGAGAAGGCAGACATCTCTACAGCCGATGTCTCCAACACTCTGCAACTCACACCCAAACAATCTAGATGATAAACAGCACTACAGGTTAGAGGAAATCTATGTATTTTAGATTTCAGGGTGAGCTGTCCCTTTAAGAAATAGTGCAATTGTTGATTGCTGTATTTTTTTTGTATCATTTAGTTACTACCTGCCCAGGAAGTTCTCTCGCTGCAGTATAGACGAGTACCTGCGCTTCCTCCAGCAGGGAGGAGGCAGCTGCCTCTTCAACAAGCCCAACAAGGTGAGAGATGGTCAGTTATAAAAGAGACTCTGCTGGGGCGATTGCGAGGTTATCACACTGAGAGGCTTCTGTTATCTTCTTTTATTTCCTCTCTTAACCCTTGACCTGCAAAACGCAAATCTACTTACTTTTAATGACAAGTACAACATGACAAGTAGAACAGTTTCAGTTTTGGACACACACCTGCCAAGTATTTCAAAGAGCAAATTGTCATAATCTCCACCGTAACACAGAGGTATCGTCTGTGTATGAATGTAGATTTTTTTTTATTGGTTTGAATTTACTTTCATTGTCCATTCTGGTGATATATTGTTTGACTCCTCATGTTTTCTTTGTGTCCCTGTAGTTGTTGGACCCACCAGAGTGTGGGAACGGATACGTGGAGCTGGGAGAGGAGTGTGACTGTGGATCACTAGTGGTGAGCTTTAATGAATTAACTTATTTCTAAATGCTTGTTGTAAACGCAGATACTGTAGGGACTGATTTGAATTTATCACTCATTCAGGTTTAAAGGGAAACGTCTGTATTTTTCAACCTGGACCCTATTTCCCCAAGTTTTTGTGTCAAAAGCCCTGTTTCCACCAAACACTTTCAGTATAGTACCTTTGGAACAAAAGTTTCCACAGCAATCCGTACTCTTTCATGTGGGCGCAGTTGTTGTCACTCACTGTATTTCCTCATCACCGGTGACACAGATGGAAGTCTGCATCTTGTTTATTGTCCACAGAACGAGGCTGCACGCCGACATTTTCAGAACAAAATAGAACAGGCTGCAGTATAAAGAACATTACTTTTCTCTGTAAGGTCCTTTTTATTATGTTGTCAGACACTTATAATCACAATCTGAGCCTGTCAGTGGCAAAAACAAACACTTAAAGTGGACGTAAATTGGCAGTGCACAGTACAGTCTGACTGTAGTTGTGTTGTAATTCCTGTCCATTACATGAGTTCAAAACACCCAAACACTCATCATCTACAGCTGAGCTTTAAACCCTCTCTGACCCACAGGAGTGTGCACGGAGTGGAGCCAACTGCTGCAAGAAGTGCACCCTTACCCACAATGCCATGTGCAGCAATGGGCTCTGCTGCAGGGACTGCAAGGTGAGCTGCTTTATGTCCCTGCTCTGATTGACTCTTTATCCTCTTACTTGCCTCTGTTTCATTCCCCATGTCTTTTGTTCCTCCTCCATCTTCTTCTATGGTTGTTTGTGACAGTACGAGCTGAGAGGGGCGACGTGCCGTGAGGCTGTTAACGACTGCGACATCCCTGAGACCTGCATGGGAGACACCAGCCAGGTAAAACAGGCCCCGACACATCTGCAGATTTGTCAAGATGGTGAAAGGATTCAGATTTCTGAACAGAAAGATGATGCTCTCTTTCTTGCAGTGTCCTCATAACGTCCACAAACTGGATGGCTACATGTGTAATGCAGGACAGGTACAATCATGCTATTTAATTAAATAATTAAATTCAATTTGTTACATTTAATTAAACATATATATCTCTTTGTCTGTCCTTTTCCTGTCCTCAGGGTCGCTGTTACGGAGGCCGCTGTAAGACCAGAGATGGCCAGTGCAGGACGCTGTGGGGCTACAGTAGGTTTGGATTGGATGTTGAGTTATTTCTTCATGTCACACGGCCCACTGATGGTTGGGTCGAGGTGCATAAAGTGAAAGACTCTGCTCTTTCTTCTCAGACTCAGCCGACAGGTTCTGCTATGAGAAGCTGAACTCTGAGGGCACAGAGAAAGGAAACTGTGGCCCAGACTCCAGCGGTCAGGGATGGGTGCAGTGCAACAAGCAGTGAGTCAACAGCATGGCTTCATCTAATACATTTTAATCAAGATACAACTTGGTTTGAAGTTTTTGTTTTTTTTGTTATATGATTGAATTGTTTTGTCTCTGGTCTCCGTCAGAGACGTCCTGTGCGGTTTGCTGCTGTGCACCAATCTGACAGATAAGCCGAGGTTTGGTGAGCTGCAGGGGAGGCTCACCAGTCTGACCATCCACCATCAGAACAGATACCTGGACTGCAAGTGAGGCAGCTTTTCTTGGTTGGCTTCAACAACCATTTAAAGGGTTAAAGAAATGCAGTAGCCATACCTGAATTCACCACATGCAGAACAGGATTTGAATTTGTGGATGTTTTTTGGTGCATTTTTGTTTTGGTAGTCGTACAGATCATGACAGGCTGAAAATAGACTCTTAAAGGGACAGTTCACCCCAAAATTGAAATAAGATATTTCCCCTCTTACCTGTAGTGCTGTTTATCAGTCTAGATTGTTTTGGTGTGAGTTGCAGAGTGTTGGAGATATCGGCCATAGAGATGTCTGCCTTCTCTCCAGTATAATGGAACTAGATGGCACTCAGCTTGTGGTGCTCAAAGTGCTAAAAAATACATTTGAAAAACTCAACAGCAATGTCTCTTTCCAGAAACGATGGCCTGGTTACTCAAGATAATCCACAGACCTTGTTGTGAGCAGTTTCATGTAGGAACTGTTTTCTTTCTACCAAATTACACCCACCAACTGTTTCACAGTACAGAAGGAAGCGTGCATCTTGTGACAGCCTGAGATATAAACATTAATGGCGTCCCCTTGGCTGAGCTGTAACCTTAGCTAGCTCATTGGTGCTAGTTGAGCTAGCAGTAGATACACACCTCCTCCTGCGCAGTGTTACTGGCTTAACCTTTTTTCCCTTTAAGCCTGGTGGTCTTCTGGGTAACTTGTGAGCGTGTGACGTGTTTTGTTGTATGTGGTGGGGAAGCAACACTCGGGTGTGTCATGGAGAAGACAGCATGCAGCAACAAGTGATCATAGCCAGTAGAATTTAAGTGTCTAGATAAGCTCAGGGCTGCTGTTCAACTCCATGGGAAGGCCATGCTTATTGTTTTGTGGTGACGACTGCAATAAAGCCACTGTTGGTGAATGGCACCCTAAAATGCTCCGTCAGTGAAGTGGTCTGGGTCACTAGAAGCTAGTTACCAGCTAATAACGAGCCAAGCTAAATTAATGCTAATAAGCCAGCGTGTTCCCAACTATGGTTCTGAGCTGGTAAGAGAGAGGTAACAGTGGTGATATAGTTGGCGGGTTTAGTTCAGCAGAAAGAAAATAGTTCCTACATGAAACTGTTCACAACAAGTTCTGTGGATTATCTTGAGTAATGGGGTCATGATTTCTGGAAAGAGACATTGCTGTTAATTTTTTCAAATGTATTTATTTAGCACTTTGATCTCCACAAGCTGAGCGCCATCTAGTTACATTATATTGGAGAGAAGGCAGACATCTCTGTGGCCGATATCTCCAACACTCTGCAGCTCACACCAAATCAGTCTAGACTGATAAATAGCACTACAGGTAAAATGAAAAATATGTATTTTTGCTTTTAGGGTGAACTGGCCCTTTAAAGTTGACAAATATGGTCAAAAGGAATAATACAGGTTAAAGGAGCATGGAGTAAAAAAAGGTAAAAAAAAAAAAAAAATGAAATCAGTTGCAAAAAGGGCTTTGAAACCGCACCGATCTATGAAGAATAATTGATCCTGACACCTCTGCTAATGATCAACAGCTTCTGTCAGTCTGTATAAAATAAGTAATGATTTTATGTGATCATCTGATGTGCAGGGGCGGCCATGCAGTGCTGGATGATGGCTTGGATATGGGCTACGTGGAGGACGGGACACCATGTGGGCCAAACATGATGTGTTTGGAGCGTCGCTGCCTCCCTGTCACGACCTTCAACCTCAGCACCTGCCCGGGCTCCTCGTCCTCTCGCATCTGCTCGCACCACGGGGTGAGTCTGCTGCTGCTGCCTGGTCCCACCCACGACATCAGAGTTCTGCTTGGAGGGAAGTAAACAAAATAAGATATTAAAGTTTGTTCTCTTTGCTCCGCAGACTTGCAGCAACGAGGTGAAGTGTATCTGCGATCCAGACTACACTGGGAAGGACTGTAGCGTGTTTGACCCCATCCCCATCCCCACGCCGCCAGAGGGACCAGAGAAAAGCAGAGGTAATCACATGGAGCATTTGTGGATCTTCACTGCTGTAAAAAAAACAGCAGTGACAGAAAAATATGAACAAAACAAAAGTAATTTATGTCCAAAACCAAAACAGTACAATGTGTCCACACAGGAATGTCTAAAAACTGCCATCTGCAGACACAGCCGGAATATTTAACTTTTCACTACTCTAAATAATCTCATTTTATTTTCTTTAAGTTAGACTCAAATTTACACTGAATCGGATTCTATGAAACTTGACCAATGTCCCAATTCCACTCAGTAGCTGTGGTGCAAATACCAGCAGTCTGCTATTTGTGACATCTCATTAGCAACTCTAAGAACAATTAAAGCACAGAATAGAAATATGTGAATAAAAATGGTTCAAATATTTGAATTGAAGCATGTTTAAAGACACAAAATAAATAAAAATACACAAATATAAAGCATAAAATCAAATGAAAACAACACATGAATTAAAATTTAAATATGAAGAAACATAAAATTACAAAATGTGCAAAACAAGCATCATTTTTGGTGTTTTGCAGAATGTATTTTGTCGCTCTGTTACTTGTTTTTGTAAATCTTTTAAAGGGGTATTCCACTGTATCTTTACCAGGTGACAGTTTATTTGTATGTCACTGCAAAAACAGAACACGTCTGTACTGAAATGCTTTACCCAAGATATAAATGCATGTTCAACAATAGAGAGGGAAATCCTTCCCCCTCTGGTGGACCACCATCGGACGTCACTATCGTAGTCAATGGCAAGAGACAAATAATTTTTTGAAACAGTTTGAATTGTGGCAGGAATTATTACACATGATGTTTGCCAATTTATAACATAATTTACAAGACAAGAGAGTTGCAGTTTATCATAAAACTGTTGAAGTGTAAGACTGTAAAAAAGTCAGTGTATGTTGGTCAACTGGTCTTGTTTAGTAAAAGTTGCTGCTGATTGTTGTTCTGCTCTGTTAGCGTTAGTATCTGGGTGATGGCATAAAAAGTATTAACAATGTACTACACATTCGCCTTGCAAATGTTAATATTTAGACATTAAAACATTAGATTAAAACAAGCTTGCAACCCATGCCTTTACTAAAGATGAATTACAAGTTAGCTCCAGCGTGTCCCTCTCCAGCTACCAGTCCACGCTCCATACTTGGTCCATAAGGGGTCTTGAATTGTCGACCTTCCGGTTTTCAATCCAAGTCACCATGGACTGAGTTACTGCCGCCCCAGAGATGTAATTCGCTGAGTGGTTTCACACAAAACTGTGACTACAACAAACTGCAAATTTCTTAACTGGCTAAATTATGTTTTAAATTGACAAACATCATATGTGTAACACATGGCACAATTCAAAAGGGATCAAACAAGCATTTTTTTTTTTAAATAAGTTGCTATGGTGGACACCAGAAGGGACTCCAAGTCTCTATACACGTATGCCTTATATTTACACAAGTTACCCCAGTCACTCATTCACTAAATTATACTGTGGGCCGCTCCAGTCATCACTGCTTATAAGCCTGTTAACGACAGCAGTGATTATTAAACAACTGGTGCAGGACATCAGGGCTGTATGTAACTCACATGCTTTTTCTTTCCCTCACTGGTTGACTCCTTCACTCCCACAGGTCCCAGTGGCACCAATATCATAATAGGTTCAGTCGCTGGGGCCATTCTGGTGGCAGCGATAGTCCTGGGGGGAACTGGCTGGGGATTTAAGTAAGAGCTCTGGCATGTCTCCATCTGTGTGTGCCTGCTGTGTTCCTCTGTCAGCTAACACACACGCCTGCGGCTCGCTGCTGAATGCTCCTCTGCTTGTTGTCTGATCCATACTCACAACCAGAGACCACGTGGGTTTATTGTTGGCGCTGGTCGACGTGTGGGAGATGGGTTCCCATCTGCGGGGAGGATGGGAGCATGAATGAAAGTAGATAAAAACCCTCATTGGGCTCTTTGAGGAAATTCTCATAGTAGCATGAGATAGTTTGCCGCTGTGCGATATGCATGTTTATTTGATTTGCTAAAAACTGTAAAACCTTGTTTGATGAACTGTTGAAGCTAAATTTGTATCACTTGTAATGAGATAAACGAGATAAGTAGTGCTGAAATTAAGGAAGACGAGAACAGCTGTGCTTGCAAAATGAGATAATCAACCCGTCATCACAAGAAAGCAAAAGGTTGTTTCCTCTTATTACTTATGCACAATGTTTATCAGAGATCAGCAGTGCTACGCCAGCATGCATAGATAACGTTTTGACAACTGTAACAACTGATTTAGGCTGAAATTGTCAAATCAAGAAGTACCCATTATTCACCCTGCATCAGATTGTACATCAGTCTAAGTCAAACACAGGCAGAAGTTGAGTCAGTCCCGGTTTGAGCTGAAGACTACAAGTTGTAAAATGGAAAAAAAAAAAAAAAATGTGTTGGTGTGGAGTTAGAAAGAAGTGATCTCACCAGATTTCTGTAACTCACTCTTCATCTTAGCTTGAGGCTAGCAGCTCATGGCTCCATTAGCTACTGCTAGCATAACACACTTAAATCTCCAACTGAACTGTCGGTGGCCGAGTTGTGGGTAATGTAGTTGCCAGGTTTTGACAAAGTAGAAGAATGCATGGAATTAAAAAAAATTTGGTTTATTTGTATTTTTTATCGGTTCCTCTTGAGTCTGACAGAGTCCGACAGTATTGCGATGCTAAATCAGTGAAGTAGTGATGCAGATTTCCTACAGTCCCAAACAGAAATAGATTGATGAGCTCTTTCCATGCTCCTCTCTGCACGCCTGGATCTTCTTTGTTTTACTCACACTCTATGATGCTGTGTTGCCTCATGTTAGCCTTGCTGTAGCATGCCTGCAGGATGCAAAGAAATCTTATCTGTTGCCTTTAATCTCATGACTGAAGCTTGATGATAGCATCAGACCTGCCTGGGTAGACTCTGCAGTTCCTTTCTGGATTACAAAACATAAACAAGTTTGAAATGCCTCTCTAATGCTTTGCTTTTAAGGCCTTGGGTTCATTGCATGTTTTTTCTTTCTTTCACTCTGACTCACGGGCACATTGAACAACAGTTGATGGTCTTACCTGTCTTTCTACTTCACTTGTTGTCTGTCTTTTTTGTCTGCTCCCTCCATCTTGTTCCTGCCTCACTGCGGCTCCAGGAACATCCGGAGAGGAAGGTACGATCCCGCCTTTCAGTGCTGATCCTGAAAACATTGTCTTGAATTACCGTTCATTATGTCAACGTAACGCCATCTGTTTTATAAGAATCCTTCAACTTCTTTATCCGTTGGGAACCTTAAATATATTTCTATATATCTATATCTATTCTGTTTTTTAATTAATGTTTATTTGTATAGGGACACGTATAAAGCATGAACCAATGCCACAAACTACAGCATTTATGTGGCCTATCCTAGATTGAGGTCCCCTTCCATAGATGGTCGTTTAAGATACACCAAACTTAAGTCAATCATATTTTTGGTATCACTATCTGTAATCCTAGATTGTTTAGTTATTATTTGTACTGCATGTCCCCTCATTAATTTGGTTGCCATTTCTAGAATATAGCTGCAGTGAGGACTTTGTAATGTTCATTTCATAAGAGTTTAAATAATAAAAGGTTCAGGCCTCTTTTAAGTTTTTGGTTATTTTTGTTATTCTTTTATTTGTCTGCATTACAACTGCAACGATGAACAATTACGTTTATTTTGATAATTCTTTAATTGTTAGTCTTTTTCTTTTTTTTTTGCAAAAATGTCAAACATTTGATGGTTTCAGGTTCTCAAACAAGAGAATTTCCTGAAATCATCAACCCGTTTGCTAGAAAAAAATGTTGGCATTGAATGTTTATGCAAACCATGGATACATTACATTTGCATGCTATTGAGAAGTGGATAAGTTCAAAGTTTATGTTTGAACAGTGCTGTGGTTAACGTGGTTATGGCTAGGCACAAAAACCACTTTGGTATGGCTAAAAAAAAGATCATGTTTGGCTTAAAATACTTGTTTTGAAGGCACAATCTTGGCAGGAAAGGGGGCGATGTCTCAGTAAAAAAAACAGCTGCTTTTGGTGGCACTATCCCCGCCATCCGGTTGCTACATAACACCTATGATTGGAGCCCAAAAGCTGATGGGACACAGCAATAACTGGCTAAAACGCAGCCAGTTTTGTTTGTTTGTTGGTCTCAAATAGTGGTCACACCATCCATGTCCCCTCCTGATGACAAGTCAGCTCCCATATTCCGTCACTTTAGAAACTTTGATACATGTATGAAACTGCAACTGTAAAGTATTTATGGTTTGCCGAAATGTATAATGCCAATTTTTTTCTGCCAACTGGGTTGAAATGCTTATAGACCAATACAGAAGTATTAAGTGAGTATATTTCTTAGTGTATAATCACGTGAAAATAAGAAACGTTACGTTTTTGTTTCCTGTTTTGTTTCCAGTGAGCCGTTTATATCTACATACGGAGCCCTTATCAAAGGATTCGACCATGTTACGCCACTGAGTTTCTACAGTCGCCCAAAACGGGCAAACCAAACACTGGCTCTAGATAGGGTCGTTCACATTTTCATGTCGGCTACCATACTTAGCAGCCCCTCCACGAGAAACACCAATTTTTAACGTGAAGCTGCTTTATTCAGTGTTCTTACCGCTTTAAATGATCGGGTCTGTTTGTTTCGAGACGAAGAGACCTCTGTGGATAATCCCAGGCTCCCAGTACAAACCTCCTGACCAATGAACACTGAAGGATTCTAACCAGGACAAGTTTCAGCTGGTTGTAATCTACAGCCTCACCACTAGATGTCACTAAATTCCATTAAATCCTACACACTGTTCCTCCAATGTGTAGGATTTAGTGGCATCTAGTGGTGAGTTTGCAGATTGCAAACTTCTCATGTGCCAAGTGTGTACGAAAACGTGAGTGGCGCTATCTATTGTAGAAACAATATGGCGGAGTCCGTGGAAGAGGACCCATTCTGTTTGTAGATAGAAATGGTAACAAAACATGATTCTAATTTTCAGGTGATTGTAAACTAATGACGATAAAGTTATGAATATTATATTCCATTTCTGCCAATATATTCCCCTAAATTCTAGACACTGGACCTTTAAATGAAAAGAAGAATCTGAAAATTAATCTATAAAGCAAATAATCATGTGTTGTGGCTCTCATCAGTCTCTTCCATGTTTTAATTCGTCTCAGATGTCCTGTTGGTTCTGCCAGATTCCTCAGTGTTTTTCTTCCTCTTCCTCCCTCCTCTTTATTTTCCCCTCCTTATCTCCTCCTCTTCTCTCTCCACTTCATTCCTCTTCTTTTTCCAGATCTTCGGGAGTCTGAGTCGTATCTCTTTGCTGTCCTGTCTTCCTTACACTGTGTCCAATCCGCTCCGAGGAGACAAAACAAAGATGTCTTCCACTTACAAGCCCTCAGACCTTTTCTGTTTCCTTTTTTGATGTCATTTAACCGTGCTCCGTTTATATTCTCCTCCTGGAAAGTCTCATTATGATTATTATTTTTAACTGCGGTATGGAAGCCAAGAGGACACGTTCCCACCGGAACTGAAAGGCTGTCAGGGATTGTCTGGTTCCAGATGCTGACATCGTCGGTTTTGTTTTCCCTTACACTGGTTACAGCTGATCTTCTGCCATAGCGACTGTTATCGTCCTTTACCCCTTTAAGTGATTTCATGGAAGAAGGCCATGTGCTTTTCCTCGTTGGGACATTTTTTTGGGAAGCCCTTTGTTTCAATACATATTTAACCTCATGGAGAACACAACCACGTCCTCTCAGTGGTGTGACTTTAACTGCAATAGAAATGTATAAATATCACCAAATAGTGAGTGTTGATATTTTATGTGTAGATGAGGGTTGTTTTTGTGTGCTAGGCCTTCACTTTCCACAGTAATAGCCATATGTTCGCCTCTTATGCTGCCTTTCATTATCAAACAGTAGTCCATCCCTAAATCAATGCTTCTACATAATATGCATCAATGTATGAATGTATAGTTCAGACCTGCAAGAACGCTCGCTGTGTCTCAGATGAAGTACTTTCGGTACTACAAGCCGAAAGTTTTACCCCGCTGTATGATATGTAATCCATATACAACCAATATGCATACAAGTATGCTAAACATGGGTGCTGATGTACATAGTGTATCATAAGGTTGACTCATTAGGACAGCAGTGACTCACTGCCGCTCTGAATGGAAGCACAAGTGTGGAGAGAGAAGACTCTTCCTGCCTCTCAGCGTAAAACTGCTCATTTCGGGGATGTAATTAGCGAGAGGATGTGAATCTTTGCAGTTTAGAGGAGTCTGAGCTCCAAAATTGTTGGATGCCTGCACTGGGTTGCACCAGCTCTGTGTACGTTCTCTCCTTTGTAAGAGGTTTGTAACTTAATCAGCTTCTAAAATCGGTTGCACCACGATCCTTGGGGCAAAACCTACAGTTTGAAGTCATAACTAAGGCAAGTGGCCAATCAACAGTGAAAGGTAGAGGTTCATTGTGATAGTTATGGTGCACATCAGCTTTCTGGTCGGCATGAGCTACTTTTAATTGTATGTTTTATACCTACACTAGGGGCATGGTAACTGTTAAGCGGTTACTTAGAGTTATGTTGTTACTTATCTTTAAGGTGCAACTGCTTTTTTTTTTTAAGCAATGCATAAATCAGTACTAAGTAATAAGTTACATTATAACTGGAGTTCACAAACTCACTCCCAACTCATCAAATTCCAGCTCTTGGTCAGTGGCCCTACATGTCAAACTCATAGACTGTATAAAATAATGGATGTAGCTACCGTGATGTCCCCCATTGTTTTGTGAGCTTTCGGCCATCGCTATTGTTTGTATGGTTTGTGACCATATTTGGACGAGAGGGTGGAGTGGGTGGGTGGAGCTGTAGAGCATCTGACTCATAGACTGTAGCGAGGCCTCACAGGCAGTCTGTCGCTGATGTTGGGCATTTAAACACGAGGGCCTATGGGGGCTGACTGGCTTCTGGAGCCAGCCTCAAGCGGCCATTAGAGGAACTGCAGTTTTTATGTGTTGGCTTCATTTTTCAGCCCCAGAGGCTGCGACTCGGTCAAACTATGATGCTGGCGTTCAGGGATGGCAGGTCAGTTTACGCTTGTTACATGCATTGTGTTTTCAAAATAAACTCCTAATGCATACAGTCTCTTTTGAAAATAAAGTCAGAATGTAGGTTAAAAAAACCCTTTGATTTTAGGTTAACCTATTTAGGTTTAGTCAACAAAGGCACGTGGTCAGGTTTAGATGAAAACATGGTTCAGCTTAAAATAAGTAACATAACGTTTGCTACTAACACAGTGTGACATACGTGCATCGTATGCTATATATACTAGTGTACTACGTTGATATCAAAATAACTCGACTGGTTTTGGTTTCACATCAAGGGCTCTGATCAAGTTGTGGTATTTGACAAGTTCGGAGTGAGACTGGTTTGGACTAGGCTAAGTTTGAACTTACTCACAGCTGGGGCAACAAGCTACAGGGCCTCAGAATAATGTAGGTGTGTTGTATGTTTCATACATGCCTCTGAGAGATTTTCAAGCTACAAAATTATGACATAGATCACTGGTTCCCAACCTTGGGGTCCTAAACCACACTTTCATTAATTTCTCTGGAGGAAACTAAGTGAATTTTTTGTTTAAAAGTTTAAATTATTCAAGATAGAATATTCTCACAGGATAAGGGCACAGTGAAGACCTGAACACAAGTTATATTCAGAGAGTCTTCACTCAACAGCCTCGTCCTGCATTAGGAAAGTGCGCAGTAAGACAACTCAAGAGCCAACAGAACAATGACCAGATGTTAGGGAGAAGAAAACACTGAATTTGTCAAAAAATATCAGCAAAACTAATGTAATAGTCACAGGAAATTATCTGCTGCATTGAATATAATACGAAATATCCATAAAATGACACTTCGTCAGGGGTCATCGGTTGATTCAGTCATAGAATGGATGGATCCCTGAAGTAAAAAGGTTGGGAACCAGTGGCATAGATCACAGATTTCCAAGCTCAGATTAACCACAAAATCTCCCTTGATTCCACACGTGTACAAAAATTAATATTTGGCTTCTATGTGCTCAGTCACCCTGAGGTAACCGTAGAAATGGCAATTTGAAATATGCTTTATCTCTAAATGGTGTCAGACAATTTAACTATGACTGAACAGATCATATGATAAGCAATAAATATGTACATTTAAAAGATAATTAATTAGCAGTGTGTTCAAGGGTAAAAGTGGAGGGAAAAGAGTCCAATTCTGCAGCTTTTATGTGCATCACTCTCCATTTGTCCTCTCCTATCACAGGAGAGTCTTAAATCAGGTTTAGAGGATGTTACTATGTACGAAGTCTGCTTGAGAAGCTTCTTATCACTAGATAACAATAAAGAATAGCACAGGTGCCAGAAGAGATGATCCAAGTTACACTGCCAGTCAACCCACAGTAGCATTAAAGGAACATGTTGACATTTTCTCTGCCTCTGAAATTACAAACAATTAAAAAAAACCTAAATTACATTCCTAATTGACTAAAGGTTAGTCACGGACATTGGTTTTTGAAGACAGGATGTGAACCTTTTTGACTTGTAATAGCATGTGAGGTTAAAAATCCAATCTAAAATGTCAGCGTGTGTCCCTTTAATCATACTTGAACTCTTTATTCCATATGTATAAATCCTAATACTCAAGGACAGACTCGGCTGAAAGCTCAGGTCACACTGTGTTTACCGCCATCGTTTGTGATCACACGTTGTAGTTGGACTCATCAGAGGACTTTGGCGCCATTCACACACGGAAGTCGACATTGTTTGGTCTTACAACAAGATAACCAGTATTAGCTTATAATGTAAATACTCATATTACTGTATATTAAAATATATCTGAATAACAGTGACTGTGCGTTGAATTTGATATGTGTCTGGAAAACATCTGCTAATGGAAAAACTTCCAAGAAACTTGGGTAAAATTTATAGTAGAGTTCAAAAATCCTGTTTGCATAATTTCACAATAATATATGAGTTACACTTACATTGTCTTATTTCCCTGCTTGCGATACCAGCAGCAAGTATTATCACAGTTTACCACAAAAATGACGGTGATGTTACAACATATTTACAAACTTGAGCATGATGACATATACGAAAAGTGTTTGTATGGATGAAGCATTATGAAAGTACTCTTTTGTTGTGATAAATCGCTGAACTTTGATGAATATTTGTCAAAATATTAGTGTACAGCCATGAAACATTATTACATGAAATGGAAGTATATTTCAGGATTAACACTATTAGATTTCAGTCAGAAACACTTCAGTCAAAGAAAACTTTATTTCCATTTGCAGTATTAGATTTGGCTGTATGGCTCTGTTCTGGGGCCCCTTTGTTTTTCTTAGGCCTACGCAGAAAGTGTCTTCCACGCGCCTATGGAAAGCCTAAGGCGGAGAGAGCACACCTCTCTGCCCTTCCACTTGCAAACAAGGAAAGCCTGAGGCTAGAAGGGAATCATGTGATCTATCAGCTGACTCTCTTCCATCAATCAGCTGCTCCATCAGTTGATTGGGCTGTTTGAGATCAGCTGATGTAGCTGGGATGTGAGCGGAGCTTGACATCATGTCCTGCCTGAACTAATGCTGTGCTCAGTTTGAATCATTTCCATCCATCCATTTTCTTCTGCTTGCCTGGGGCTGTTTTGCAGGGGTGGCAGACTAAGCAAAGTCTAAACGTCCCCAGCAATGCTTTCCAGCTCCTCCTGGGGGACCCCAAGGCGTTCCCATACCCGATGAAATATGTTATCCTTCCAGCATATTCTGGGTCTGCCCTGGTGCCTCCTACCAGTGGGACATGGCCGGCGCACCTCTAATGGGATGCCAGAAGGCATTCTGATTTCTTGAACCACCTCAATCTCCCCTTTTGAGGTGAAGGAGCATCTCTGCTCTTAGCTCCCTCCGGATTTCTGAGCTCCTCACCCTATCTCTAAGGCTGAGCCCAGCCACCCCATGGAGGAAACTCATTTCAGTCACTTACATTTATGTTCTCATTCTTTCGGTCACCAAAGCTCATGAAAAGAGATGAGAGTCTTAGCTGGTTGGACATATAAATCAAGAGCTTTGCCTTTCGGCTCAGCTCCCTCTTCAGTATAAAGGTCCAACACCTGCATCACTGCTAACCGCCTGTCCGTCTCATGCTCCATTTTATTCTCTCTCATGAACACGACCCTGAGATACTCACTCTCATTCATTTGGGGCAGTAACCCTCTTCCAATCTGGAGGGAGCAATCCACTGGTTTCTGGCAGAGGACCATGGCCTCAGACTTGGAGGTGTTGACTCTAGTCCTAACCCCTTCACACTTGGCTGCAAACTGCCCCAGTGCATGCTGGAGGTCACGGTGTGATGAAGCCAACAGAACCACATCATCTGCAAAGAGCAGAGACGTAATTCTGAGGTCCCCAAACCGGACACGTTCCTTCCCCCTCTGTGATACTGTGACCAAGTCAGTTAAACTTCAAGGATATCAATCTGTCTGTTGAGGAAGTACAAGGCCAAAGCCAGAGTGTGAAGGCAGTTAAATCCAATTTAGCACCTGTGGGATGTTATGTATCGGTACATCAGACGCTGCCAAGAACCACCACAGACTGTCCAGGAGCTCAATGATGCCCTGATCCAGGTCTGGGAGGAGATCCCCCGGGACACAATCTGCCGACTGAAGAGTTAACTTGAAACTGGCCTGTAGTTTCCCCCTCTTTGTAAACAGGCTGTATTTGTAAATATTTGTAAATATTTATTGAACGTCAGGGATGTTTCTGCAGCTTGTGTTGAGGACTGGGATGTTATCCGTGTCTCTCACAGTATGAACATAAATATGTTCTTAATACAAGTAAAAACTAGATTAATATTTAGTTTGCCATATGTGAATATGAATCGCAGCAGTTCAGGAGTTAAACACCTGTGAGCTGGGGGAAGTGGGGAAACATCAACCAACACACTGCATGAAGGAGAACAGAATGGCTCAAAGATAAGAAATTCAAAGTTGACTTCAGTTTTGGACGTCTTGGCCCAAAAACCTTAAAGGAAAAAACATCAAGTCAAAAGTAAAGGGAGCAGTAGTTTAAACATGGACAGGCTGGACAGCGTGAATGTTTCTGGATAACAAAGCTCCTTGAAGAAGTGAACTGATCCCTGGAGCAGCTGGGATGAAGGCACTCGTCATCGTAGTCTGAAACCTGTTTGGATGCATTGGTGGACCTCTTTGCAGCGACCATCAGATAAGTTCTCCTACACTGCCCTCTCCGAGCTTCTACTTCCTCAGTCATATAATATACTATAATATACTTAACGTAACAGCATCAAGATAAAAACTACAGAGTGCTTCTAAATCTCTGACTGATCTAGATTTTAATAAGTGGAAACAGTTATTATTGACTTTATTTTATTCCTTAAAAACAGTAGACGGATACAAATGAGAATAATTAACAAACTGTGAGGACAGAAGAGGATATGACACTTAAACGTTAAAGACCTGACTGACGAATGATCACTGACATCTTCAGATCTACTGTTGAGTGTTAAACTCTGACTCTCAGCTGTCTTCAGATATCTGACTTCCCAGAGTCTCCTTTGCCCTCCGGTTGTCTCCAGTCAGCGTAGATCGACTCCTCGTAGTCTCCCATCCCCTCAAACTCAACATCAGGGGACTCTGAGGCCAAAAGTGCTGCTCCCTCTGGTCCAAGAAAATCCTGAGAGAAACACCCCAAAAATAATTTATGATTAAAATGACTCTTAGAACTGTTCCATAACTACTGTATACAAACAACTTTCACACTCTTTAGATGAATCACTATTTTTTCAAGGCTTTCTCTTATTACGGTCGTTTAAGTTTTCCTTATTTCCAACATTTAGGAAACAAGCCTTTTGTTTTCATGTCACTCAAGAATAGCAGCACAATGTAATGACGTCCTGCGTAGCTTCAAAGTTTTAAATTCCTTATTTCTGGTAAATGAGAGGCACTTGTTGAAGGTATATTATGCAGAATATTTCTAAAACAACGAAGTACACAACACAAAAATTAGGGTGACAGACGCTCACTGACAGCCTGGCATTGTCCGATGGCTGACTGTGTTTGGTGTGTCAGGGCCTCAAGAGACACAGCGCAGAAAAAATGCACATATAGCAAGGCAAAACGCCAAATGAGAGTGAATCTGGGGCTGACTTTACTTTCATTAGCAAGTAAAAATGACAATCCTGCATAGTGTACCTTTAAGTAAATATGTTCCTTAAACTCACCTCATCACCCATCTCTGCGTACTTCTCTGCAGATGTCAGCATCTGCTTTTGAGTGACAGTGAGGTTGTAGAGTTTGAGAGCCTCCTGTTTAAACAGAGACGGGACAAAAGTAAGTAAGAATGACAAACTAAATAAATAAGAACTGTTTGATTGGTGGTTTTCAGCAAAGAGAACAATTGATTGATTATATGATGGACTGAAAATAATAAAGACAGGCTGAACTGCACGTTTTCCCTTTAACTTGACAGTGTGAATTTGACTCTCGGCCATTTTCTTGCTTTAGCAGTGTTATGTTAGTGTAACTGTCAGATGAGGACAAACTGTGTGTTCCTTAGTTTAGTTTTTGTAACGTTAGATGAGACAGACAACATATTTAATATTTCCTCTCACCATCCTGGGTGTGAAGTGTTCAGCCTGAAGCCCCCACTGTTCACTGTAGGCTTTATAGTACTGCAGGTTCTGCTTCATGACCTGGTCCTCAGATTCAAACAGGAAGTAGCTGTACGCACAGGGCACCGCACTGCGGCCGTCGTTCACTGGTCAGAGATAAAACAGCAGATACACAGATGAGTGCTGGTGTTATAAGAGCAGTGATGAAAAGCTCAGTTACAGTTGTAAACTTACTCTTATAATAGGCGTACTGCAGGTAGTGGTAAATAGTGGCCACAAATTTCTCCACGAAATAACCCCCGACATTAGGCTTCAAGTTTTCTTCACATCTGAGCTTACAGCGTAACACGTCAACGTAAACATCTGTGGGAAAGCAAAGCAGAGGTTATTCAGTGAGAATAAAACCAGAGACAGTGGTGGAAGTATTCAGACCCTTTACTTAAGTACCAATACATGAATGTAAAAGTACTTAATTCCAAGGAAAAGTGCTGCATTATAATCCTTATTTAAAAGAACAAGTATCGTCAACAAGATGTGCTCAAAGTGTCAACACAAAAGTACTCATTTTGCTGTAAAATAGCCACTGCGAGTCTTATATTAGAGCTGGGGTAGGCAGAAATCTATCCCTCCTCCTGCAGCTCTCCCGTCTGCGTCTTGAGCCCCTCCCACCAGATGACCACGGTCATATGCACGTGCTTCATACAGTAACCCAGTGTTTCCAAGACATTGATTTATAGCTGCCCTCAGTTCATTCACTCAGCCCCTCCTTGCCCCGCTCTCCTCTGTCTCTGTTTATCAGACAACAAATGTTCACCTCGCTCTCCGCCGCTGTGGAATGCTTTCTTGGGAGGAGAGGGAGGCAGCAGCTTGGGAGACTGACCTTTGGTCTGCGGTTGTAGCGACTTTCATTCATTCACAAAAACATGAAGAAAAAACACATGTACAATTCAAATGGAGAAATGGAGCACCCTGATAAGTTATCGAAAGCTTGAGAATAGGGGCCCAGACATAAAGCAAATTGTATTTAAAATGTGTTTATGAAAGCGTTGTCTAGATTAAAGAATACAGAACACCTAAGGCGAAACAAAACCTAGAGACTAAACACATTTATTCCATCAGTCTTAACATTGGTCAGGTAAGGCAACATACAATAAAAGTTGAATTCGGCCAGCATAAGCCCACTTGGTGCAGGGTGTCACAGTGGGCTTGTGGCCAGCAGCAGCTCAGGGTCTAACCTGTTTGCTGGCTGGATTAGCGTTGTGGCGCCCACTGACTGGGTTCCATCTCTGGAGCTGCTGCCCACCCTCCTCCAGGCAAAGTGGTCTGTAGCGGCAGGGAGTGAGGTGGAGGACGCACTGTGATTGAGGCTCTTGCTAATGTTAGCTACATAAACGTGAACTTGAAGCTGTGAGCTTTTAGCTCAGGTAAGCAGAAAGCTAAACTATTGGCAACATTTTTAGTTTAGTTTATTTGTTTCTTTTTTTTCTAGAGCATTTCATTTTTTCATTGTTATCAGGATGTAAATGGAATTTCATCAAATATAACAGAAAAAACACCTGTAAAATAAGCTGCCTACACTAGCTTTAATATTTTAGTTTAGTCTAGTTTATTAGGATCCCCATTAGCTAACGGCCTAGCATCAGCTAGTCGTCCTTGGGTCCAAATACATCTCAGATAGAGCTAGTTTTATCTGCCTCATATACAGTTAGGTAGTGTGGTCCAGTGGTTCCTAACAGGAGGGCCGGGTCCCTCCAAAGGGTCACAAGGATAAATCTGAGAAGTTGTGAGATGATTTATGGAAGAGGAAGGAGGAAAAACAACTTTGAACACTGCAAGCCAAAAAGGTAGATGACCACTGGTTTAATCTTTAATATATGTTGCATTTTATTATCTTATTATATGTGTTTTTATGATGAATCTAAATTTAAAAAGTAACTATAGCTGTCAGACAACTGTAGTAAATTAAATACGTCATACCAACCTGCTATGACTGCGTAGAAGTCAGTGTGTGGTGTAAGCTGACTGATCCCTTCACAGTCAGCCTGACAGAGGTCATACTCGTGGAGGTAAAGTCTCAGAGCGTCCTCCATGTGTTCAACACCCCTGCTGAAGTCACCTGAGTTGATGAGTTTCACTCCTCTCACAAAGGAGGCCTAGAAAGGAAACGATTGATCCACGTTTTCACTTCAGAAACTGAGACCAGAAGATTTGTAATGCTGTTGACTAAGATTAAACTGTACGCTGTGTGTTGTACAGAGAATGGGCAGGTGGTCCTCACCTCATGTGGTTGTTCTTCGTGGTCGGTGAGGTAGCCGCTCAGGTCGTACTGGCTCTTGTACTCCTCCATCAGCTGCTGCATCTCCTGGTCCTCAGGGTTCTTCTGGAGGTAGGTGTAGGCACATGGGATGGCGCTCTGCAGATCATTGAGCTGGGGGAGAAACTCTGAATTACATCAGCTGTTGTTGGGAGGATTAGTGACAGAGACATTCAGTGTTTTGTTTCTTGTGTTGTATAACTTGGTAGGATGCCTTTTAAAATACAGAGGGGACTGGAGAAAGACTATGATAAAGTTCTTGAGCTAGATCCAAAGTACTGGACTCAGCTGAGCCGAAGGGACACGACTGAGGATGCAATCTACCATTTAATTGTTTTTCTTTAAAGGCACCATTTTTGTTGCTTGTCATTCAGTATATCTGTAATTCCTGATAAGTAATTTGCAGCTGTATTATTGCTCATATTGCTAGTGATCCCTGGAATCCATTTTTAAGACAATTTCAGGTCTGCTGGTTTACTGGAACACATTTAAGGTCTCAGAAAATGAATCCAGATATCACTTTATCATACATCTCTGTGCAAGGCAGAATGAGAGTGTTTCTTTGGGATCAACATGCAACATGAATAAAAAGACTGTATAAAAGAACACAAACATTTATATGGCACAACACAGTCCCTGAGTCTACATACTTAAAATGTGTGGAGTGCTAAATAGTAAAAATAATGAAATAACAGTGATGTTAAAATACTGACTTTACTGATTTTGTCAGTAAATGTGATGGACTTTGTGTTGATTTATCCTCGTTGAGATGGTGTATGTATTTTAAATTATTTTAGTTTTACAAAGTCCTTAAAACTGGCTGTGTTATGTTGATATGAGGTGTCCTGTAACTTTGTGTGTCTCACCCTGGAGTGCGCAAAGTGCAGATATCTGTATGGAGATCTTCTGCTGAAGTCGTCCAGGATGTGTCTGCTGGGAGGGGGGAGCTGCAGCGCGGGGAAGTGCTCCCTGCACTTCTTCTGACAGGACGCTCTCATCATAACGTGCCAGTAGACGCGGAGCTCCTGGTTTCCCTCAAAGGCAGGTTCTTCATGTCTGCTGCTGTTACAGTGCAGCACGCAGTACCTCACACTGTCTCTAAGCAGCCGGCGCAAACGCAAACTCAGCTCCAAATATTGGATCGATTCAGTCCAGTTCTCTGCTGCGTAATGATCCAAAGCCAGTCCATACGCAGTGGTGAGCGGCACCAGCTCATCTGTGGGGAAATTAATGAAGCTGTAGTTTTCATATTGCGCGGCTGTCACAAAAACAAAAGTCAAACAAAGCAACGCGTGTCCTTTGGCGCAGAATACAAGCATGATAAGATAATAACCCACATATTAGTCTGCTCCCTCTGTCTGCTCCGGCTGGCTTCACTGTCTGAGTGGTGGTCTGCTCAAGTGCTTAGGGGTCGGTGGGAATTCCGGGATTGGGCCTTTCAGAGGTTAGTGGCTCGGGTTTCTCTGTGCAGACCTTCAGCTGTCACACACTGCTGGGTTGCTTTATTTGGCACAATGATATGCGTGCGTAAAAGTGACCGCTTGTGCGCATTGTTGTCTTATTTGTTGTTTGCTCACTTAGCTTTACTGTCAGCATAAATATGATACATTAAACTGAAATGTAAATATAATATATAAATGTAAGTCCCATAGTTTATTATAAAAGGTCATTTAGAGTTTTAGGATGTGATAATTATGTGTGTGAATCAGAGGGCTGCGTTTTGTTCTCAGCAGTTGTTGCTCTGCCCTCAGTAGTTTTGGGATTGTTATTATTTGTTCCTCTCATATTGAGACGTCTCCTGGATGTGGGACAGGAAGTGAACTCCCTCGCAGACTAGACTGGACCTTTTTTTCCACTCCACTACTTGAGAGCGCTTCTTCAAAGTTTCACAGCATTAGTGGAAAACTGGAAGTTTGGGGCTCTCAGGCTACTTTACGGCTCTGACTGATCCACGGAGGCGGGTCTGTGTGCTGCTGGATACAGCGGTGCTGGAGAGTCAAGCCAGACAGAAGTAAAGGCGAGTTCTCTTTCAAAATAAAAGCGGGAAATGGACAAAAATAAATAAAATTAAAAATAACAATAAAATAAAATTAAGTAAATGAAATTGAATAAATAACATAGTGATAATAATAATAATAGTAATAAAAATAAAAATAGTCCAGATGCATTCTTCACCAAATCCAATACCATTTTAACAACAAAATAATAATAATAATTATAATTATAATTATATTTATAAAAAATTTACAAAAATTCTGAATGCTTTTTAAAATGTGTATTTATTTGTTAGAACAAGTTTGTTGAAAGATGTTGCATCTCTGTCTATATTTTTTGACCCGCACATTTTGCATGCAATGCATTTCCTTTTTGTGTTGACCATTGACAGGTTTTTGTGCAGCCAAAAATAATCTTTGGTATCATTTTTTGGCGCTCAGCAACATAATTTAAGTTCTTTACGGTGCTCTCCTGTCACTTGGTTGCTTGCTGATGGATTGGTTCAAAGAAAGTGGATCATGACTTGTTGGGAATGAGTACCACTGATGATAGCTAACTCAGGATATGGACTGATTGGTGACACACTTTTTAAATATCATCCTTTTCAATCAGTGGGCGTGGGAGATGGTATCAGTTTTCAAGTCAAAAGGCTTCAGTCCAAATGAAGTCATGAGTCAGGTTCAGTTACAAATCTTTTTTTTATTTTGTCAAGTCAGATCTAAAGTCATAAAACTTGTGACTCTAGTCCAAGTCACATGATGCAAGTCCACACCTGTGGTATCTTCAAAATAGGTCTCCACTGAAAAACTAACACACCATTATACACAAGTAATGTATCAGAAATAACATCTAAGTTTTAAATACGTTATAATGGTTTGAATGGCTGACCTATGAGAAAATTGTATTTTATCTAAATCTATTTATTTAACCAGGAAGTCCCACTGAGATTGAAATTCTCTTTTACAAATGAGCCCTGGCCGAGGTAGCAGCCAATCAGATCACATTTAAAATGCAACAAATACATCATATAATACAAAAATCCACAATAAAACAACTATTCAAACATAGTGGCCTCTCAAGAAGAACAAGCTCATGTCTCTGTCACCACATTCTTTATGATGCTCTTAGATTCATCACTAAGTGTTTCTAATTTTAGATCTTTTTGAAGATTGTTCCAAGTCATTTTACCCCAAAGTAGAAGAATGTGGAGGCAGTATTCTTACTGTACTCATTTGTTTAACCCTACTTTTCTTTATCTCCCCTTGACTGTGATTTTATTTTCTAAAGGAAGTACTGATCTTTACTTATTGTGCTGAGCTTGACAGAAGCGCTTCCTCTCCCAGCTCCGACATTCCTTCCCTTTGGCAAAAACTCCTCACTGCAACCTGGAGATTGTCCACGTTTACAGGCTTCAGACACCACAGCTCCACATCTGCACCCTCGGGCCCTCTGCGCAACACGCACCCAGGACTATCTTCTTGTAACTTCTCCATGCTGTGGCTCTCTTTATAATTTACTGTTTGACGTGATTCTGTGAAGATGTTTGCATGCTGCTTTGTCTTTTTCCTCCTCTCTGCCGTGGAGGGTAACCCCAGCCCTGTGTTAGGAGATGTAGTCGTGGACAGATATCTGATCCCTAAAGTCTGTGGCAGAGAAGCCAAAGACGGAGACTATGTCCGCTATCACTATAACGCCACATTTGTCGACGGGAAAACATTTGATTCGAGGTGAGTTCATCCGCGTTTTATCTGAGTTTGTGAATGCATTGATTTGTACTTTTGTCCATTTGCTTGCAAAGTTAACTGTGCCGCAGAGGCCATAAGAGCGGATCCGCAGTCTGGTTAGGGCTTCTGAAATGTAACAAAAGCTGAGATCTGTCGAAATAAGTTTGCAAAGCATGCCCCACAGATGCAGTGATTTTTTCCAGAGTGCCTTTTAAAGTTTACCCACTTCTGACATTTCCTCTGTCTCTGCCTCCTGCACAGCTACCAGAGAGGAGACGCGAAGGTGGGCCTGCTGGGAGAGGGCCGGCTCATCGCAGGCGTTGACAAAGGTCTGCAGGGGATGTGTGTGAATGAGCGCAGGACAGTCACCGTCCCACCGCACCTGGCCTATGGGAGCACAGGCGCAGGTAAATGGAAACGTCATACATTGAGTTGTTCGGCGCAAGTAGGAGGCTGCAGATGTGCTGCAGTTCAATGGTTGCAATGGTTAGAGACAGCTCAGCAAATTTTCCAGAGCAGTGAGGGTTATTTGAGATTTCAGGTTGGCTCCAGGCTATCAGGGGCCCTGAGGGCTTCAGGTTGTAAATTCCATTTGTTTAATAACATATTTTTTGCCAGTATGCACCAATTAAACATGTCTTGTGCCCTTGGAGGCAGGCACTCACGTGTGGAGCAGGAACAAATGCAGCTGAATTGAAAGAGAGTCAAGCAAACATTTTATAAGCTCGGCAGGGGGTGTCCATTTTGACTGATAAGTGAATCCACGTGGTTAGAGAAACCCTCAGGTAGTACTACTTCAGTTGTAACAGCTTTTGTTGTAAATCGTGTAACATGCCCCTGTAACTATTTTTAAGACGTCTTTTTTTGCGTCCCAAATAAAAACAGACTTTCAGAACATAAATACGCGATAAGGACACAGAATGAGGACTCCATGGCCAAACACTTCAGACAGGTACACCATAGTAATGATTCCTTATTGAGAAGAGAAGGTTTAGAATAAGTCCAGGCATCTACCAGAGGTGGGGATCATTTACACAGACTTTACAAAGAGAAACTTTTTGGATTTTTAAATTTGATGCAATAATAGTGGAGAGTGATTACATACCCTTCCTTTAAATACAAAATATCATAATATGACAGCTGATCTATCATTATTATTATTATTATTATTCCAATTATTATTCTGATTATTATACTTATTATTCCCATTAGAATTCTGATTATTATTATTATTATTATTATTATTCCCATTAGAATTCTGATTATTATTATTATTATCCCTATCATTATTCTTATTATTCTGATTATTATACCTATTATTCTTATTATTCCCATTAGAATTCTGATTATTATTATTATTATCCCTATCATTATTCTTATTATGATTATTATACCTATTATTCTTATTATTCCCATTAGAATTCTGATTATTATACTTATTATTCCGATTCTAATTCTTATTATTCCGATTATTATTATTCCAATTATAATTCTTATTATTCTGATTCTTATTATTCCGATTGTTATTCTTATTATTCCAAGTATTATTCTGATTATTCCGATTATTATTATTCTGATTATTATTCTTATGATTCCGATTGTTATTCTTATTATTCCAAGTATTATTCTGATTATTAATATTCTTATTATTATGATTATTATTCCCATCAGTATTCTTATTATTCCGATTATAATTCGTATTATTCCGATTATTATTCCGATTATAATTCTTATTATTCCGATTCTTATTATTCCGATTATAATTCTTATTATTCTGATTCTTATTCTTATTATTCCGATTCCGATTCTTATTATTCCAAGTATTATTCTGATTATTCCGATTATTATTATTATTATTGTTATGATTATTTTTCCAATTATTATTATTATTCCTATCATCATCCGATTATAACTATTATTATTCTGATTATTCCGAGTATTATTCTGATTATTCCGAATATTATTATTATTATTATGATTATTATTCTTAATTTTTATTATTATTATTATCATATAACTCCTGAGCATCATGGGATAGAGATGATCAAACACACAAACCTTATTTTTCTATAAAATATTTCTAAATAGATGCAACCTTTAAAATTAAGGAATTGCTTCTTTTTTTTTCCCTTTCTTTATTTTTTTTATGTCATGGATGTAATTTTGATGTTTGTTTAGCAATTTCTCATTTTTGTTCAGGATGGCTTTTTTTTTTTTTTCCTGAACACCTATCACCTTAAAATGGCCTCTCATGGTGACCCATTGCTGTCACCCACCTGCATTCACTTATCAGTCAGGACTGGGTGACACCTCCTACCAAGTTTATAAAATGTTTGCTTGACTCCTGTCCACCCTTCTGCACCCTGATGAAGACCTTAGGGTCAAAACCGGTCGGTGTTTTAATGTAAGCAGCCATGTTTTTTTAATAAAGGCTTTTAATTTAATGAAAGTGCATTTGTTCCAGCTCCACGCATGAGTGCCTGAAGGTTATTTTTTCGACCCATGTGCTGATCCTTTTCTTCACCTGCGTTTTTTTCTTGAGTTTCATGTGATAAAGACAGTCCTCAAGCACACCACTACCTCACTCTCTGTCTTGTGCCTTGTCTTATAGAGTGGCTCAGTGTCAAAATTAAGTTTTATTCCCTTTTATATTCCAGAGGATATTATGGTGCATATCAATAAAACATTTATTCCCATCAAGTTATCACAGACTGATATACATCAAACCTGGGTCATAGAAGTGCTGGTCTCTGAGGCTCAACAGGGGCCCATGACACATTTTCCCCTGCCCCCCCGTCCCTCAGAGTTTATATAGCAGTTTGGCAGACTTTTCATACAGTCAGTAAGTGTTGAGGTCGACGAGACGTGCATAGTAACCGCTACATAAACAGTGAAGAGTTTACAGCCATGCTGGCTGCTCTGTAAGGCTGTGCTTGTGCTGCATTCACATGCTCCTTGGATAATCCCATTTCCTGTGATGTAATGTGGAAACAAAATGGACGGTATAGAAGATGTGTTGTATTTTATTGCTAAGGGCATTTAAACGACACGTTGATGACAGTTTGAAGTTTTATATTATTAAGTGATTTTGTCTCAGACTTGTTGTTGCACCAGTATGTCCCCTAAAACAGTGGTTCCCAACTGGTCCAGCCACAGGGTCCAGATTTCCTCTTAGCCATTAGTTCAAGGTCCACAAAGTTTAATATATTCAGCATCATACTTGCGTTTGGCCATGTCGTCAAGTAAGTCTGCTGTCTCTGTGGGTTACTATGGGTTACAACCCAACACCATATTAAAAATGACATGTGAGCAAAAAATCGATATGCAATAATAATACGTTTATTTTCATCACCCAACCATTTACTGTCACCCTCCATGTTTCTGCATATATGACATCAGCTCAGCAACACATGTATTATGTGGCAAAATACGAACACATATTTTATGTGGAAATATTGTATTGATTATCAATTTTTAAATTGTATAAATTTGCAAATACAATTTAAACCCTTAGAAGCTTACTAGAACAATAAAATGTATTGCTTTTTCTGTCCAAATTTTGGATTGGATCCAAATCACAGGATGGGGCATTTGGCCTTGGCAGGGGTCTATGCTCACTCAGTGCCCTTCTGCTAACATTTTCATATAAGCAAAATTTGTCCTGATGGTGGAACTCAACGAGAAGGGATCACCAAAGTCAGTGGGATTCATCCTCTGGAAACCATGAATCCCTGTACCACATTTTGTGCCAAGCCATCCAGTAGATGTTGAGGTAGTATTTCATGTGTAAGTGAAAAGATTGACACGCTGGTGGCTGCAGAGTGTAAACATTGCCACCTGTGGAGTCATTCTGCCACCAAGACTCAACAGTTTACCCTCATTCAGTTTCTGTAACCCCTATCCTGTTAGGGGTTACAGGGGCCCAATGTCAGCCTATCCCAGCTGACATTGGGCAAGAGGCGGGGCACACCCTGGACAGGTCACCAGACTATCACAGGGCTGACACATAGAGACAGACAACCATTCATGCTCACATTCACACCTACGGCCAATTTAGAGTCACCAGTAAACCTGCATGTCTTTGGACTGTGGGAGGAAGCTGGAATATTAAAAGAAAATAAGATCGCTCTGCGTTGTGTTAAACAATATTAATAAAAATAATATTAGTAAATTAGGTTATCATGTAATGCATGCATCCACTATGGCATTACTTTTCGTCTTAACAACTGTTTAAACTCAGGAATCTTTGAGCAATAAACACAAAACAATCTGTATACTTTTAAATAACACATACAGGAACAACAAAGTAAAACACTATAAAAGTGAGAGGTCCATATGCACTCACATCAGTCCTCTTTGTCCTGCGTGGCATGTTTGGAGGAAAAAGAGAGTCACAGGCCTGAAGGGTGGAGTTTGGTTTTGGGGGGAGTGGTCTAGTCAGGAGTGACAGTCTGATGCAGGTGGGGTGGAGACTTGTGATTTAACAACGATGATCAAAGGTGTCATTTCACAAGCTTTCACTTAAGATAGATTATAGTGATGACAGTTCTCAGCACTGGTGTCTTTGCTGTGTGAGTCCATCTAACCTTCATCTAACCATGTTTACAGGTGATGTGGTTCCTCCAGACACCACCCTGGTGTTTAACATCCATCTGTTGGATCTGTGGAACAAAGCTGACATGGTTGTCACCAAAACCATCACCACTCCCAAAGACTGCAAACGCTCTGTGATGCGCACCGACTTTGTACGCTACCATTTCAATGGCACTCTGCTCGACGGCACCGTCTTTGACTCCAGGTGAATTGTCTTAAATTCTGCAAAATGCTGTTACAAAACACTGACCTTTTTATGAAAGAATATAGAAGGTGATTAGCAACTGTAGCCCTGAGAATATTAATAAACCTCAGTTAATGTTTGAAGCTAAACCTTGTCTCCATACTCTGAAACAAATCCCTGTCAGAATCGAATGACAGCTCTTCTGTGTTTGTATTGTCTAGGTGTGTTGTTTGTTTGACTTTGCGCTTGTATGAGCCCCACGTAGTTACATCAGGAAGCAGACCCACGACACCTATGTGGGAGAGGGCTGGTTAATTAAAGGCCTGGATGAAGGCCTGCTGGGCATGTGTGTGGGAGAGATCAGAAACATCATCATCCCGCCCTTCAAAGCCTACGGAGAGAAAGGATCAGGTAAGCACGAGTTATGGTTCATTGAAAGGGCTAGAAAAGAAGTGATGGTGTTCCTGCTGTGAGGCTAATCCTGCTTCTACAAACACCAGGGAAACAGAGGTGAGAGGGACCTAACAATGTTACAAGGAATCAGCAGGCAAATTCCTGAAATTACATCTTATCAAATAAATGCATTTACTAAACACAGATCATACCACTTGTCTTTTATGTTAGTGCTGTTAAGATGTCTTTTGAAATTTTCCACCGTCTGCTCACCAGGTAAAGAAATTCCCCCCCAGGCGACCCTGGTGTTTGACATCCTGTTGGTGGACATTCATAACCCAAAGGATGACGTCACCATTCAGGAACAGGTGGTGCCAGAGTCGTGCACACGCAAGTCTGTGGTTGGGGATTACATGCGGTACCACTACAACGGTACCTTCCTGAATGGAGTCACCTTCGACACCAGGTGAGCTCGGGTCACACTGACAGTGAAGCTGATTGTTTAACCCTTCTCGAAATGTCAACCCATCACTAGTGCTGCTCCAGTACTGACATGGGTTGAGTTTTGAACATGATGACGTGAAAGCACAATTCTTATAAAAGTCAGTTTTAACTTAATATAAAATTGTTACTGCCGACAGCTACCAGAGGAATGGCACATACAACACCTACATCGGGATGGGGTATGTGATCGCTGGCATGGACCAGGCCCTGTTGGGAACCTGTGTCGGAGAGAGGCGGAGAGTCATCATCCCTCCACATCTGGCATATGGAGAGCAAGGAGCAGGTAAGCTGCTGTAGCTTTTCCAGCACCTTGCAGTAACTTGTCTGCCTGAATCGATTAAATAATTACTGTTGATTCATTGTTCTACATCTACAAAGAGAGAGAGAGACATGATCACAACCATTACAAGTCACATTCGTTCACTGTTACTCTGTAGGTCTTCTATGAACTGGAAATCTTGGTGCATCTGAACATTAACAGAATATTTCCCAACACTCAGAGTTACTACAGAGACTAAATACTTACGTGTGGTCTGTCCAGGTGGCGTCATCCCCCCCTCTGCTGTGCTGGTGTTTGACATTCACATCATCGACTTCCACAACCCCAACGACACGGTGAACATCCAGATCACCCACAAACCCGAGGGGTGTAACGAGACCACCGCGGAGAACGACCTCGTCCGCTACCACTACAACTGCACCTTGATGGACGGCACACCGCTCTTCTCCTCGTGAGTCACCCAGACAGCCCTTATTTTTTAACCATCATATGACATCACCTCCTTAATTTGTCCAATTGACCTTGTCCTCAGACACGACTATGAGAACCTTCAGGATGCAGTGCTGGGGGCGGACAAGGTGATCGACGGGCTGGACCAAGGCTTGCGAGGCATGTGTGCCGGAGAGAAGAGGGTGGTAACAGTGCCACCTCACCTTGGTCACGGAGAAAGAGGAGGTGAGACCTACCTTAAAGTTGTTTTATAAAATATTTTATTTTGAACCCTGACAGGCTTCTTAAAGTCCAGAGATACAAATTAGAATTCACTTAAATACCAAGAAACAAACCTCCTAAACAGTGTTTTTCTTTTCCATCCATCAGCCAGTGGTGTGCCAAGCAGTGCTGTGTTGGTGTTTGACATTGAACTGGTGAGCTTTGAGAAAGGCGTGCCGCCTGGTTACCTGTTTGTGTGGCTGGGGGATAGCCCAGCAGATCTGTTTGAAGCCCTGGACGTCGACAAGAATGGAGAAGTGCCCCTGGAGGAGGTACGTTTCTGCTGACAGTATCACCACCAGCTACATTATTTCATATGGCAGATGAGGGCCCCTAAAAGTATTTATTTACCAAGTTTTACAAAGTTTCTTTAGTTTCACTGTGTAAACATAAGGTGATTTAGTGGAGTAAAAAGTACAATATTTCCCACTGAAATGTAGTAAAATAGAAGTATTAAGTAACATAACATTTGAATACATAAGTTAAATACAAATACCTCCAAAGCTTTACTTTCCACCACTGCTTACATAGGAATGATAAAACTCCAAACTGACCTGTGCAGCTAATGATTAATAAGATTTGAAAAGTCATTATTTTGATGCCATCTAGTGTTAATATTAAGAATAATGCTGCTTGCTGTTTCACTGTTGTACAAAAACTTCTGCTTTGAGAATAATGGAGAACATTGAGATTCATAGCACATTCTTGAGCTTGCAAACAATTGACAAAAATATTCTCACCTCAGGCTCCAGTTGCTGTTCTGGGATTTTCTATGCTATCTTCTACTACATAAAAAGTCATACTATACCACATCATAAAAATAGTATAGCATAGTATAAAGTGTGTGATAAAATAATGTCATAGTATAGTATGTCAAAAAAGTCATAGTATAGTATGTCAAGAAAAAAAGTCATAGTATACTATGTCAAAAAACACAATCATAGTATGGTATGTCAAAAAACACAATCATAGTATAGTATGTCAAAAAAAGTCATAGTATAGTATGTCAAAAAAAAGTCATAGTGTAGTATGTCAAGAAAAAAGTCATAGTATAGTATGTCAAAAAAGTCATAGTATAGTATGTCAAAAAACACAATCATAGTATAGTATGTCAAGAAAACA
>NC_065518.1:16802005-16810266 GCF_006386435.1 Epinephelus moara | reverse complement strand
ATATATATATATATATATATATATATATATATATATATCCACTTGGGTCAGTAGTTATTGATGCTGCCTTTTGTCTTGAAACATTTTAGTTTACCGAGTTCATCAAGCTTCAGGTGATGGAGGGCAAAGGTCGTATAAAGCCTGGACTGACCATGGAGCAGGTTATAGCCGACATGTTCCAAAACCAGGACCGAAATAAAGATGGATTGATCAAAGCAGACGAACTCAAACTGAAGGTCGACGAGGACAAGGAACGGGAAGAGGCGAGGCATGAGGAGTTGTGATAAGGACAAATGCTTTCATTCTCTCTCAGGGATAAACCCCAACACCTTACAAACAAGAAAGGAGAGACTTTTTCCATACATCACCATGGTTTAATATATTCTGCACCACATCCCACATTTTGTTTGAATGACAAGAAAATAGTGCAAAGGGTCTTTTTGTAAAGTTCTGTGTTGTGTGATTGTCTTTGATAGGTGTATTTTATAAAACCAAAGAAGCACCTTTATTCATCCATAAAAGTCACATTAATTAAAAATTTTCTATGAAAAAGCTAATTGTTTTGTTTTTTTCTCCAGGATTTGTATCCCACCTAAAGAACTGGCATGACATCTGAAATAACCGCACCTCTATACATGACAAAAGAGAGGTGCACCAACATACAGGAAAACTACTGAAAAGCAGCTGATGCAAGACGCAGAGTCCCAGCAGTTCTCAACATCACACTTAAAGGGGAGGTGTGCATATTTTACACATCAAAATCTGTTTACAGGTCTAATACTGCATAACACATGCAAATCTTCAAAACTAGAGGATGGGCACGGTGCCACCAGTGTGACTTTGTAAGATGTTGCAACTCTGCATCCTGCACCAGAAATTCATATAACACCTACTATGAGCTGCTTTGAAAAAGAACAGGAAACCACAGAAGTTCTTTGCAAAACAACAGCATTAATAATCAGTGGTTTTTCCAACAGTAGCTTTTTAAATGACACATCTCTCTGTGATCAAATTAGTAACAAATTTTAAGTATTAGTCATTTTAAAAAGCAGGAAATTAACACAAATATACCTGAACTTCTAAACACGTTGTAGACTTGCATATGTACTAACACTTAAAAATGCATTGGTTTTGGTTGATATTGGCCGGGAACTATTGGATTCGGGTAACTTAAAATATATTAATGCAAGTATTATTAATATTGATGCATTTCTAATAGAATTTAAAAGCGGCACCATGATTCACTGATCTAATGACCATCTTATGATAAGACTGCATTACAATTAACTATTAGTGGCATACAGACATAAAAATGTTGATTTAAAGGATAGTTGTCATTTTTTACAATACCATCACTGACATGGAATTTCTGTTGGAGACCTGGGTTATCAACAATACTAAAGGAACTCAAATCGAGATTTAAAAATGTATACTACTATACCTTTTGCTAAGTTAGTCCACGTTCGTCTTTTCTTGAACACCTACGGTAAAGTGCAACTAGCTTAATATTAAGATCTAATTTATAGCAGCCAAAGTGACTACGTTTACATGCAGACTAATATTCCACTTCTAATCCAAATAAGATAATATTTTTGTATTGAATTTGATACGGGTCATGTAAACAGTATATTCTGTTTGGATATTAAGTATTAGGCCTTCTTTTTTCTCGAATGTAGCATTTTTGAGTTTTAGGAGCATTGTTTGCACACACAGACAGCGTATTTGGACTATGCATCTCAACTGGGGTGGAGTATTTGCGGCTACATTTAACAGGAATATTAGAAGAATATTCATTTTCATTAACCATGTAAACAGCTCAGTTGAATAATTGTCTTTTTTTGGAATAAGGGGCGAAAACTGGAACATTTTGTGCATGTAAACATAGTCAGTGTTACAGCTGAAACACTAATAATGGTAATACTGCTATACTGTAGCACTGTGTTTAATGTTGGCATGTCTATCTTCAAAAATGAAAAAGTTTAGAACAACTGACTTAATAACAACTACAATAGCTTAAAGACTGAGAGTATCACTGTCATGTTAGATGATTCATGTGTGAAGAGGTAGCATACAGTACGCACAAAACACACCAGAACCTGTCAATGTAAGTGAGGACACTTTGCAGGTAAAGACACATTTACAAAATGTGTTTTATGTCTTTGCTCTTACAAAAGCTTAATGTAAAAGATATTTATCCTCATACTGTAAAACAACAAAGTAAAAATCACAACTTTTTTTCGTGTTAAAAGGAGTGAATTTGACAGAAATTTAGAAGAACACCCTGTAGTTGTTTATACTGCCTTTTTTAAAAGGTTGCTGATTTGGAGGGCTACTGGTACTGTACTGTATGTGCTTTATGGATTTGAAACAAGACAATATAAAATCTACCTGCACTGAGTTCTGTGAATGTGGCACACTGCCATTCTGGTGGTAAAGTTTGTATCAAGACATCCTGAGCATTCCCTCAAACAAATTTAACAGCAGGAAGACAACAGTTTAATCAATGCCCAGCCTTCTACTGCCCTCTACTGACGTTACAAGCATAAGTCACAGATTGTTCTGGACTTTGGTGTAGCTTTAATATGCAGTCAAAACAGTTAAGAGTGTAATAATAAAGAGATAAAAAGGTCCAGTTTCAAGTTCTGGCTTGAGGTAAGTTGTGATGTGTGATTGTCCAGCATGCAACATGGTGAATGGAGTGAACAAGTCTGTTTGCTGCAATGAAGTTCCGTCTTGTGCGTCTTACTTGTTGTCTTTTGATGAGGTAATGTATCTGAGGATACCGTTGGGAATGTCCATTGTCTCGTCCTTCACCAGCACAATGTCAAACGAGTTGATGTACGACTCTTTCCTCTCTTCCACCTGAGACACAAAAGGACACAGACCGTGAGAACCCAACTTCTAAAACTCAACATGTTGAAATGAGGAACCCTAGAAAAACAACACCATACTGGACATTTAGTCTGACCTGGTCATTGAGGAAGCCGATGGTGAGGATGTTCTCGTGCTCAGACACGCCATCAGCCATGGTCAGGTCTCCTAATGAGTCTCCCAGCAGCAACACGTTGGGTCGACCATGCAGCTCCCTGAGGCCAGCTGCATGTGACAGAGCACCTTCCCTCTTGTTGAAGGTGTGGATCAGTTGGCCTTTGAAGGCTCTCAGAACCCCCTAATTAACAACACAATGTTCAGATTAGGCTCCTCTAGTAACCTGTCATACACAGCCTGAACCTGGTGGAGTAAAATCATGTTGATTCTTGCGATGGTGGAGGTGGTATGCAAAGCCATGGTAATGTCAAACTAAAGATGCATTAACAGGATTATTCAGATTTTCTTAAGTGGGGTTGTATGAGGTACTTATCCACAGTGAGTATGTTATCTATAGTAGATGATGATCAGCACTCCCAGACTTAGGGCAGGAGTAGCACCAAAAAAGGTAAACAATGTACTGTCATAAGAAATGTCATAGTATAGTATGTCTAAAAAGTCTTAGTATAGTATGCCGTCAAAAACCATGAAAAAACGTTATAGTATAGTATGTCGTCCAAAATCGTGAAAAAATGTCATAGTATAGTATGTCGTCAGAAATCATGAAAGAACGTCATAGTATAGTATGTCGTCCAAAATCATGAAAAAACATCAAGGTATAGTATGACGTCCAAAAACGTGAAAAACAGTTACAGCATAGTATGTCGTCCAAAATTGTGAAATAAAGTCATAGTATAGTATGTCATGAAATACCATGAAAAAAGTCATAGTATAATATGTTGTCCAAAATCATGAAAAAACGTCATAGTGTAGTATGTCGTCGAAAATCATGAAAAAACATCAAAGTATAGTATGTCGTCCAAAATCGTGAAATAAAGTCATAGTATAGTATGTCGTGAAATACCATGAAAAAAGTCATAGTATAATATGTTGTCCAAAATCATGAAAAAACGTCATAGTATAGTATGTCGTCCAAAAACATGAAAAACAGTCATAGTGTAGTATGTCGTCCAAAAACATGAAAAACAGTCATGGTATATAGTATGCTGTCGAAAAAAAACGATGAAAAAATGTCATAGTATAGTATGTTGTCCAAAAACATTATCAACAGTCATAGTATAGTATGTCGTCCAAAAACATGAAAAACAGTCAAAGTATAGTATGTCGTCCAAAATCATGAAAAAACGTCATAGTATAGTATGCCGTCAAAAACCATGAAAAAAGGTCATAGTATAGTATATCGTCCAAAATCATGAAAAAAAAAGTCATAGTATAGTATGTTGTCCAAAAACATTATCAACAGTCATACTATAATATGTCGTCAAAAACCATGAAAAAACGTCATAGTATAGTATGCCGTCAAAAACCATGAAAAAACGTCATAGCATAGTATGTCGTCCAAAAACATGAAAAAAACAGTCACAGTATAGTATGTTGTTCAAAATCATGGAAAAAACGTCATAGTATAGTATGTCGTCCAAAAACATGAAAAACAGTCATAGTATAGTATGTCGTCCAAAATCATGGAAAAAACGTCATAGAAAAGTGTTATGAGCTAGGTCATTATTTCTTGAGTATTGTTCTTGTTTTGATCTGCAGTGACCTTTAAGATTTTCTCTCTCCTCTTAGAGTGTGTGCATGTGGTGAAGTGTCATTGATTGTTGCAAGGCAGGTGGTGAATGCTGAATGGGCTGGCTGAAGAAGACTGCTGTTGCCGGATTGTCCCAGTGCGAGTCAGAGGGTTTTTAAACCTTCAGCTGACAGAAGCTCTTCCTTCCTTTCATTCTTCCACTGCTAACAATGCCAGAACTTAGACTGTGTTTGTGCAATTGTTTGTAATTACCTGTAGGCAAAACTTGATTGTGTTTGTGCAATTGTTTGTAATTACCTGTAGGCAAAACTTGATTCTGGTAAACTAGTGTGTGTTTTTTGATAACCTGTTAATTAGGATGGGTATTTGATCAGTTTTTGGAGTAGGTGAGCTGAGATTTGTTTAGTGAGTTTACTGTGTATAATTACTAGTGGTATGATTTTGTGGAACACTGTAAATAGAGCACTTAAATTAGTTTTAGTAGGAGTGAGAAGCCCGTTTTGTGTGGCATTGCCATGTTCTTTTCTCCTGTTTTGAAAGGAAGGAATTTAGGTGAGAAAATTGTCTTTTGTTTCACTTTTCCTTATTACTAGGTATGTCAATGGTCCATAAGTATATTTTTATTTGTTGTTTTGGGAACTGCTCACATCCAAAGACAAAATAAACTGCTTCTTTGTTGTTTGAAAACTGTGTGACTGGCCTTTATTGGGAGTGGGAAGAGTGGGGAGTCACATCATGTTGTATCTGGGGTCCCCTAGACCGGAGACATAACAATAGCATGTCGTCAAGAATCATGAAAAAAATTCATGGTATAGTATGTCGTCAAGAATCATGGTATGAAGTCATAGTATATGATATGTCGTCAAAAGCCATGAAAAAACTTCAGAGTATAGTATGTCATCCAAAATCATGAAAAAAAGTCATAGTATAGCATGTTGTCAAAAACCATGAAAAACGTCATAGTATAGCATTTCGTCAAAAACCATGAAAGAAAGTCATAGTATGTAGTCAAAAATCATGAAAAAGCGTCATAGTATAGTATGTCGTCAACACCATGAAAAAACGTCATAGTATAGTATTTCGTCAAAAACCATGAAAGAAAGTCATAATATGTCTTCAAAAATCATGAAAAAACGTCATAGTATAGTCTGTCGTCAAAAACCATGAATAAACGTTATAGTATAGTATGTCATCAAAAACCATGAATAAACATCATAGTATAGTATGTTGTCAAAAACCATGAATAAACGTCACAGTATAGTATGTCGTCAAAAGTGATGGAAAAAACGTCATAGTATAGTATGTCTTCAAAAACCATGAAAAAACGTCATAGTATACTATGTCGTCCAAAATCATGAAAAAACGTCATAGTATAGTATGTCGTCCAAAATCGTGAAAAAGTCATAGTATAGTATGTCGTCCAAAAATGTGAAAAACAGTGATAGTATAGTATGTCGTCCAAAAACGTGAAAAACAGTGATAGTATAGTATGTCGTCAAAAATCATGAAAAAACGTCATAGTATAAAGTATGTCATCAAAAACCATGAAAAAACTTCATACTGGTATGTTGTCAAAAATCATGAAAAAATGTCACAGTATAGTATGTTGTCAAAAATCATGAAAAAACGTCATAGTATAGTATGTTGTCAAAAATCATGAAAAAACGTCATAGTATAGTATGTCGTCAAAAACCATGAATAAACGTTATAGTATGGTATGTCATCAAAAATCATGAAAAAACATCATAGTATAGTATGTCGTCAAAAACCATGAAAAAAACGTCATAGTACAGTATGTTGTCAAAAATCATGAAAAAAAGTCTTAGTATAGTATGTCGTCAAAAACCATGAATAAACGTTATAGTATAGTATGACGTCAAAAATCATGAATAAACGTTATAGTATAGTATGTCGTCCAAAAATGTGAAAAACAGTTATAGTATAGTATGTCGTCCAGAATCATGAAAAAACTTCACAGTATAGTATGACGTCCAAAATCATGAAAAAAACGTCATAGTATAGTATATCGTCCAAAAACAATAAAAACAGTCATAGTATAGTATGTTGTCCAAAATCATGGAAAAAACGTCATAATATAGTATGTTGTCAAAAATCATGAAATAAAGTCTTAGTATGGTATGTCGTCCAAAATCATGAAAAAAAGTCATAGCATAGTATGTTGTCAAAAATCATGAAATAAAGTCTTAGCATGGTATGTTTTCCAAAATCATGAAAAAAAGTCTTAGTATAGTATGCCGTCAAAAATCATGAAAAAACGTCATAGTATAGTGTGTCGTCAAAAACTATGAATAAACGTTATAGTATAGTATGACGTCAAAAATCATGAAAAAACATTATAGTATAGTATGTCGTCCAAAATCATGAAAAAATGTCATAGTATAGTATATTGTCTAAAATCATGAAAAAAAGTCACAGTATAATATGTCGTCAAGAATCATGAGATGAAGTCATAGTATATGATATGTCGTCAAAAGCCATGAAAAAACTTCATAATATAGTATGTCTTCAAAAATCATGAAAAAACGTCATAGTACTATAGTATGTCATCAAAAACCATGAATAAACGTCATAGTATAGTATGTTGTCCAAAATCATGAAAAAAAGTCATAGTATATAGTATGTCATCCAAAAATGTGAATAACAGTTATAGTATAGTATGTCGTCTAAAATCATGAAAAAACGTCATAGTATAGTATGACCTCCAAAATCATGAAAAAAACGTCATAGTATAAAGTATGTCATCAAAAACCATGACAAAACTTCATAGTATAGTATGTCGTCAAAAATCATGAAAAACGTCACAGTATAGTATGTTGTCAAAAATAATCAAATAAAGTCTTAGTATAGTATGTCGTCCAAAATCATGAAAAAAAAGACATAGTACAGTATGACGTCAAAAATCATGAAAAAACGTCATAGTATAGTATGTTGTCCAAAATCATGAAAAAAAAGTCATAGTATAGTATGTTGTCCAAAATCATGAAAAAAAGCCATAGTATAGTATGTAGTCAAAAACCATGAATAAACGTTATAGTATAGTATGACGTCAAAAATCATGAAAAAACGTCATAGTATAGTATGTCGTCCAAAAACAATAAAAACAGTCATAGTATAGCATGTCGTCCAAAAACAATAAAAACAGTCATAGTATAGTAAGTTGTACAAGATCATGAAAAAAAGTCTTAGTATAGTATGTCGTCCAAAATCATGAAAAAAACGTCATAGTATAGGATGTTGTCAAAAATCATGAAAAAACGTCATAGTATAAAGTATGTCTTCAAAAACCATGAAAAAACGTCATAGTATAGTATATTGTCAAAAATCATGAAAAAACGTCATACTATGTCTTCAAAAACCATGAAAAAACGTCATAGTATGTCGTCCAAAATCATGAAAAAAAGTTATAGTATAGTATGTCATCCAAAATCATGAAAAAAAAGTCATAGTATAAAGTATGTCGTCAAAAATCATGAAAAAACGTCATAGTATAGTATATTGTCAAAAATCATGAAAAAACGTCATACTATGTCTTCAAAAACCATGAAAAAACGTCATAGTATGTCGTCCAAAATCATGAAAAAAAGTTATAGTATAGTATGTCATCCAAAATCATGAAAAAAAAGTCATAGTATAAAGTATGTCGTCAAAAATCATGAAAAAA
>NC_065518.1:16737280-16800929 GCF_006386435.1 Epinephelus moara | reverse complement strand
GTCCAAAATCATGAAAAAATGTCATAGTATAGTATATTGTCTAAAATCATGAAAAAAAGTCATAGTATAATATGTCGTCAAGAATCATGAGATGAAGTCATAGTATATGATATGTCGTCAAAAGCCATGAAAAAACTTCATAATATAGTATGTCTTCAAAAATCATGAAAAAAAGTCATAGCACTATAGTATGTCATCGAGATTCATGAAAAAAAGTCATAGTATAGTATGTGGTCAAAAATAATGAAAAAACGTCATAGTATAGTATGTCGTCAAGAATCATGGAAAAAAGTCATAGTATAGTATGTGGTCAAAAATCATGAAAAAACGTCATAGTATAGTACGTCGTCAACATCATGAAAAAATGTCATAGTATAGTATGTCATCCAAAATCATGAAAAAAACGGGCACAGTATGGTATGTAGTCAAAAATCATGAGAAAGCGTCATGGTATAGTATGTCTTCAAAAACCACGAAAAACAGTCATAGTATATAGTATGTCGTCAACACCATGAAAAAAGGCATAGTATAGCATGTCGTCCAAAATCATGAAAAAATGTCATAGTATAGTATGTCAAACAAAATCACAAAAAACGTCATAGTATAGTATGTCAAACAAAATCACAAAAAACGTCATAGTATAGTACGTCGTCCAAAATCATGAAAAAATGTCATAGTATAGTATGTCGTAAAGAATCATGAAAACAAAGTCATAGTATAAAGTATGTCGTCAAGAATCATGAAAAAAAGTCATAGTATAGTATGTGGTCAAAAATCATGAAAAAACGTCATAGTATAGTATTTCTTCAAAAGCCATGAAAAAATGTAATAGTATAGTATGTCGTCCAAAATCTTGAAAAAACGTCATAGTATAGCACTTCTTCAAAAACCATGAAAAAACGTCATAGTATAGTATGTCATCCAAAATCATGAAAAAATGTCATAGTATAGTGTGTCATCCAAAATCATGAAAAAAAGTCATAGTATGGTATGTCGTCAAAAATCATGAAAAAGCGTCATAGTATAGTATGTCTTCAAAAACCACAAAAAAAGTCATAGTATAGTATGTCGTCAACACCATGAAAAAAAGTCATAGTATGGTATGTCGTCAAAAATCATGAAAAAAAGTCATAGTATAGTATGTCGTCCAAAATCATGAAAAAACGTCATAGTATAGGGTCATCAAAAACCATGAAAAAATGTCATAGTATAGTATGTCGTCAAGATTCATGAAAAAACGTCACAGTATAGTGTCGTCAAAAACCATGAAAAAATGTCATAGTATAGTATGTCGTCAAGATTCATGAAAAAACGTCACAGTATAGTGTCGTCAAAAACCATGAAAAAATGTCATAGAATAGTATGTCGTCCAAAATCATGAAAAAACATAGTATAGTATGTCTTCAAAAACCACGAAAAAACGTCATAGTATAGTACGTCGTCAACACCATGAAAAAACGTCATAGTATAGTATGTCATCCAAAATCATGAAAAAAAGTCATAGTGTAGTATGTCTTCAAAAATCATGAAAAAAAACGTCATAGTATAGTATGTCAACCAAAATCACAAAAAACGTCATAGTATAGTATGTCGTAAAGAATCATGAAAAAAAAGTCATAGTATAAAGTATGTCGTCAAGAATCATGAAAAAAAGTCATAGTATAGTATGTCGTCAAAAATCATGAAAAAGCGTCATAGTGTAGGATGTCTTCAAAAACCACAAAAAAAGTCATGGTATAGTATGTCAACACCATGAAAAAAAGTCATAGTATAGTATGTCGTCCAAAATCATGAAAAAACATCACAGTATAGTATTTCTTCAAAAACCATGAAAAACGTCATAGTATAGTATGTCGTTAAGATTCATGAAAAAACGTCACAGTATAGTGTCGTCAAAAACCATGAAAAAATGTCATAGTATAGTATGTCGTCAACACCATGAAAAAATGTCATAGTATAGTATTTCTTCAAAAACCATGAAAAACGTCATAGTATAGTATGTCGTTAAGATTTATGAAAAAATGTCACAGTATAGTATTTCTTCAAAAACCATGAAAAACATCATAGTATAGTATGTCATCCAAAACCATGAAAAAAAAAGTCATAGTATAGTATGTCGTCCAAAATCATGAAAAAACGTCATAGTATAGTATGCCGTCAAGATTCATGAAAAAAAAAGTCATAGTATAGTATGTCTTCAAAAATCATGAAAAAAAAGTCATAGTATAGTATGCCAAAAAAAGAAAATCATTGTGTAGTATTAATATAAACGTCATAGTATGGCAAAAAAGGTCACAGTATAGTTTGTGAGAAAAAATAAAAAATGTTAAAGTATAGTATGCCAAAATACAGTATGTGATAAAATTGTCATAGTTTGCCAAAAAAAGTGTGAAAATAGTATACAAAATATATATATATATATTTTTTTAAAGTCATAATATAGAATGCTGGGGAAAAAAAGTCATAGTCTGGTATGCCCAAAAAATGTCACAGCATAGTAGCAGCAGTACTAGTCTGACTCTGAGGACAAGCTAGAGCAGTGAAAATATATTAAATATAGTGTACACTTTAACTGATCTTTGGTGGCTCCAACTTGTTTTGCTGCTCACATCACTGAGTTTCCATGGCGGTAGCACACCAGTAATAATGCCTGCTTCTACACACTATGGGTGTACAACATCACTTCAGAGTCTGAACCATTCCTTAAGGTGTTTTCACTCATCTCTATTAGCAAACAAGACTAACTGTAGTGTGATTAACAGAACAACAGAGATCAAAAAGAGACGTTCTGATGACACGTAGTATCAAACACCACACCAGTAATAATGCTTGCTTTCATTAGCTTCATCTTAGCTTGATGTAATTCTTTTATTTTGTACTGTCATGTCTTTACATCAATAAACTGATTTAAAAATGCTTTTGGTATCACCGGTATATTTAAAGTTTGGGCAAACTCACAGTTTGATCAAAGTCCATGTAGTTGGAGATGATGCGGACATTGGGATAAAAGACGTGGTTCTGTCGAATCACCTCCTCCAGGACGTCTCCAACACCAGCCGAGAAGATCAGCAGAGGGACCTGCTGCTCCGTCAGACAGTCAAAAAACACTTTGTAGCCGTCCCTAAAAAAAAAATCCCACACACCACCCGTAAGAAGAACCAGTGACTATCTGAGAGAACATTTAAATGACATGGCATGTGAAAAGTTTGAATCATCCTGAGCAAGTGTAGACTCTTTTATAATATGTTGTCAAACAGTAAAACAAGAGGTTACATTGCTGTAATTTATGGTATGTTCAACATTTGATTTTACTGATGCACCACTTACTATTTTCCATTAATTCTAATTAATAAAACTATTGTTATGTTTTCATTTTCTACAATTTTTGAATGGTCTCTGTGAGTGACAGCGGACAATAAACTTAGAATTTTCTCTGTAGAACCAGGCAGTAGTGGGAAAAGTACTCAGATCCTTTACGCCAGTAAAAGTACTAAAAGTACACTGTGAAAATACCTCACTATAAGTAAAAGTCCTGCATTCAAAACCTTACTTAGGTTAAAGTCACAGCTACATATGATAATGTTTTCCCCATCCACTATCTTTAAACCACTATATCTGCTGCCTCGGGTGTCAGTTTGAGAGGTCAGTTTGTTCAGTTAACACCTTGTTTAGTTATTATATTGAGTATAGTTATGTTATGTCAACCTCTTTTATAGGCCCGGTTGTTCATTCGATGGTTTGTAATTTTTCATTTACTTTTTGGGTAATAAAAAACAACGGTTTTGTCAACAACTCACTGTTGGCTGGTTGAATCTGCAGCAATGCATTATATTCTATAAGATCATCATGTGGTTGTAGTGTGGCTGTCCTCTGTGAACCACATATCTTGAAAAAGTCAACTTCTTATGATGTCAGAAAGACAGCTCTGTTTTCAGTTCTGTGATGATGCATTTTCCAGCTGATGCTAGAGGGTTTTAAAGAGTTTATTTAGCTGAAAGGAGCAGCACGTTAAGGAACACGTCATCCTTCAGTTTATCAGAAAAATTAAAATTCACAAACGGCATATTTGGAGAAAAATGGTTTTCACTGGATGAAAAGAAAATTAAAATTCGCCAGCTGAAAGGTAACTTTTAACTGAAGCTGTGGGATGCATGTAATGAAGTTAAAAAGTACAAGACTGCATCAAATGAAAATGCTGTGAATTACAACTATCTAAAATTTGTACTAATACTTCACCTGATAAATGACCATTTGTATATCAGTTGCTCTCTGTCTGTTACCTTGCATTTGTGGAGAAAAGTTTGTTTTTCCTGCATGCCTCCACGGTGAACAAAGAATCCAAAAAAGGCAAACATTCTTCATGAACTGAAGTGAACAGGGACCGTATATCAAAACATGTGTTTACAAACTCTCACACAAGCATCGTTTATCCGGCCGTGTGCTCAGTACTTCCCAAACACACGCATTTTCACTAAAACATTAGGATTTAAATCAGTACAAACAGCATGCATGCTCAGGCACACTCAGGGTGTGCTAGTCGTGGGCAGAAGGATTTTAAATAGTAACGTTTTGAAGAAAATACATGTTTGCGAAGTACTGAGCATACGACTGGATAAATAAGACTTGGATTATACTGCACAAATTGCGTGAGAGTTTGTGAATACATGGTTTTATATGGTTTTGCTGTTGTTAAACCTGGTCCCTGTTTACTTCCATTCATCAAGAATGCTCAGGCATGCAGGAATAAGATAATTTTCTTCACTAATTCAATGTACCATATGGAGAGTAACTGACAAACAAACGGTCATTTTGCAGGAGACGTATTCTTGTAAGTACATTACTCGAGCATATGTACTTAGTTACTTTCCACCACTGAAACCAGGGTCTTGGTAGGAGATTTGAGCACAGTGCCTACCTGAGCATAGTGCTGGACTCCTTGACAGCCTGGGCCAGCATGTCCTTCCTGATCCTCTGCTGAATCAGCAGCTCATGGACTTTAGTCCACCTGCAAAGAGCAGCACAACACAAATGCAACATCTCAGCCAGGCTTAGGTTCAAGTCACTTTTCTTTATTCCTCCTTTCATGAATTGGAGCTTCAAATACTGACAGTTAAAATGTTATCACATCTGAGTTTTAATGGTCGACACAGCAGGCTTAAGTTTCACAGTATGTTTTAAAACATGATTTAAAGGTAGATATAAAAAAACAGATATTATGTAGATCAGTCTGTTGGCATCTTACCACTCCACCATGAGAGGCAGCTTTTCTTCAGCAGTCCTGCTGGCATCAATCTCTATGGGATAGTAGGTGTTCAACAGCTCCCGCATCTGCAATGGACCAACAACACACACTGAATATATATTTACAGATCTTATCTCCAGTGGATTTATCACTATGTATTTGCTGGTCTGTGTTGCAGTGATGGGTGCAGAATTACAAGGCAGCAAACACTAATGTATCGAGCATGGTCTGAAACTACATTTTTTATATGTAAATGTGACTGTGCGCAAATACAATCAGCCAAGGTTACTGTGGTGGAAACAATTTACAGGTGTAAAATGGTAAGAGAGACTCAGAAAACAGTCAAAACTGAGCACAATTTAATCTTAGAAATTAAACACAGTCCAAAAAAATATTGCGTATATTACAATAGCCATCTGAAATCATTAATCACAGTTTTCAATAACCAAACTGTACTTATATGTGTGGCACCTTGCACATCGTCCTACAAAACATGACAACAACTCACTGAATAAAAGTTAAAAAATAACATTTACTGAAAACAATATTCTTTAGCAAAAATACATCTTTTAGAATTTTTGTTGGGTGAACACTATCGCATGAAAAAAATATAACTTTATAAGTTTAACCACCTAACATTTTTGTTGCTGGCTACCAAGGGTAGCAACACATTAGCGACTAGCTGAATCATCAAGCACATCCATGACACAAACCCCTTATCTTTCAATCTGTACATTCATTAGTGACTAAATGACCGAAGCAAACCTTTTTAGTGGAATCTTCATCGATCAACAACCGGTTATCCAGGATGTCTGGAAGAAAAAGGAAAACAGGTTTGTAACAGTATCAGACAGGCACAAGACAATAAAAAAGTAACAAATAATTTATTTAAAAAAGTAAAGAATGCACAGAATCAAAGCGAGTCAACATGTAAAATATTTGGATCTAATAAAGCAAAGGTGCAAACTCTACCATATCATGAAAAAACACTATTTGGCCAAGAAACAGAAAGTCTTTTCAAAAAGTCCAAGTGCTTACTGTGTGTGGTGGGAACTCTCTTTCCATTGTAGGCAAACCTGGTCAGCGTCATATCAAAGTCGGAGATTACCTGAGGAAATATGACTCTTTAGAACATAACAACAGTACTGTACTCTGTCACTCAGCAAAAGCACATAAAGTACAATGTCCTTTAGTTGACACTGTGGGCACAAGGTTTACATTTGCATGTCTGTATGTACTGATAAAGGCTAACAACTCGTAGTTAAACTGAGCAGTTACGAACAGAAATCACAAAGATTGTAATCAGGAATCAGTCTTCTTGTGAGGTCTATGTATGTATGAAGATTCTGGCTATGGTGCAGTCGTCAAATCTGTTTCAGTTCCTGTAACATTTTATTTTAAATGTTCAGTGTGCAGGATTCAGGGCGATATATCTGCAGAGGTGCAAAATAATATGTTTTCTTTAGTGCATAATCACCTAAAAATAAGAACTGTTGTGTTTTTGTTACCTTAAAATGAGGCATTTATATCTACATAGGGAATGAATCCTTATCCATGGAGATCACTGTGTTTCACTGCCATGTTTCTACAGTAGCCCAGAACAGACAAATCAAACACCGGCTCCAAACAGGGCCATTTGAGTTTTTTGTATGAGCCACCATAGTTAGCAGAGTGTTGGAAAACCACAGATTTCTGAATGTGAAACTGCTTTATTCAGTGTTTTTATTGATTTAAAAGCATCTGGTTTCTTTGCTTAGGAGAGGAGGAGACCACTGAAAACCTTCTGAAGGAATTCTAACCAGGAAAAGTTTCGCAATTCTCACCACTAGATGTCACTAAATGTCTAAATCTTGCACACTACAGAGTATCTTCTCTGCTGTTCATGAAAGTGATATGTAATTAGCTGAATGTGAGCATTGGTTCTCAGATTGACTCCCAAGAGGTCAATCTGAGAACTGACTGGCTCAGAATATATTCTTACTTCTGATGAAATACTGCACAGTTAACTCACCTGCAGGCTGCCTGCACCTGCCCGCTGCATGGCGTAGATTGTCTCCTCCACTCTGCTGCGCTCCCTCATCAGCACCGAGCACTTGGCCAGCTCTGGGATCTGAACAGAAGAGTTTATTCTTACAATGCATGTTTATTTACATGCACCTAAGTTTATATCAAGTTCACAGGTAAGGGTAGCAAAAGTCTTAAGTCAGGCATCATCTTTCTTTTAGCGTGTGTACGTTAAGATTTTTTTTTTTCAATCAACCCAACCACCACTAAAACTAAAATAAATGTACTTCACACAACACAGGAACAAATAGTCATACAACTGAAATTTCATACTGGCATGACAGTATTCCAAACTAGCTCAACCACAGCAGTTGACAAAACAAAACAAAAAAATCCACATTAAGATATTTTAAAGCTGGCAAAGATACTTCAAGCCATAATTATCTGAACTGAAACTTTTATTGTCTTTACTCAAGAGAGCTTCCTCACCTCAGTCTTGGTCAGCTGGTGCCAGATTGCCAGGACAGTCCGCACCGGTGTGTATATCCAGGGAACATGGTATATCTGCATGTAAAGCCAGGGAGAAGACTCATGTTGGTTATGCTTTAGTTTACAGGTTTGTAATCTTTCAGAGATGTTTTCCTGGATATAAATGGTAATTTGGTGCTCATTTTGTTTTGTTAAAAAGTCACTACAATTCAAGTCAAGTTGTTTAGATAAGGATAGAATAAACAAACAAAAACTATATTATGGCTCCAACAAGAATGTTCATTTGGTGTAGTTCAACTTTCTATAAGAGAAGAGAATTCTTTAGGTTAAGTGCAAAAATGTCTTTACAAGCAGACATATAAGGCAACATATATGGAAAATAAAGCTTTTAATAATAAAGGAAAAATATAATTAAAGAAAAATAAACTATAAACTATTCACATGGGTTTAAATTGTGCAGCTCCGCCTCGGAGATTTTATGAATAGTTCCAGCTCTTTCTTTATTTTTCACTTTTGTCCATCCCTACTTTAGGCTTAACTGACTGGCTAATTAGCATAGCTCACACCTTGCAGCCATACTTAACAATCCGTTAGCTGCTAAGCTAACTGCCTGTCAGTGCAGCATCGTTTCTGACTGTGTGTACTCAGTGGAATTACACACCGTGTTTCATTCACTACGCACTAACCTATAAAACACATTAAACGTCGTTGTTGCACCATTCACAGTCATAAAATATTAAAATGCACGTCTTAAAACTTCAATATTTTGTTACTGAGACAACACTGATTAGCTAACGCTGCACAGCTGGCCGGTCCAACTCACCATCTTCAAACGGTAACTGACGTGTCCGCGAGCCGTTAACTCCGACTGACAACAACCGTTAGAGGAACATAACGTCAAACAACACGGTGTGTGGACTTAATAATACATGACAGAGTGTTAATAATGAAATAATATACAGTTTACAGTTGACTGGAGGTTTGGGTGTTTGTTTACACAATGTTTGTCACACTTGAAGCGTTCCCCCGATTCTACGAGGCCTAATAGACACAAGGTTCCGACGCACTTTGGTTCCTACTTCGCTGAGGGGTTTCCTCTCGCTGTGGCCTGTGGCAGACTGCTGCATCACATTACTTCTCAAGAAAATTCAGAAATGATTTGTCACTGAAAGTATCTTGAAACAGCCTTCAAAGTAGCTACGATAAAGTAAAACAATTATAAGCCATCAACACTTTGCGAAATGTGTATGTGCTTTTAATTCTCAGAAACAGGGGCTTAAATATATAATCAGGACAGTATATAGATTACAGCTCCAATGAGAAATATTTTAGTTGCTCTTTGTGCAGTCTAGGTAATAAAACTAAACTGTATCTCTACACTAGTAAATGTATTTCCTGCAGAAAATGTGTGAATGCTGACAGCTGAAATTGCAAAACCTTGCTGAAAGTGCAAATGCAATGTATGTCATTGCTGAAAAACCTGAAGACTAAATTGTAAAACTGAGTTTGAAGCCCAACTGCATTACCTAAAGAGGCTAAAAGCTGAAATATTGTACATTTCTGGGAAAAGCTGGAAGCGTAACTGTCAAAAGTGGAAGTTGACACCAAATTACTTGGAAGATTAAAATAAGACATTAGTTGTAGTTTAAAAAAACATCTAAAAGGTAGAATAGTTGAATAAATGCATAAATATGCTTTAAGAGGATAAAGGTTTTGACATTTGAATGGTTTCTGACGCTAAAAGTATGCAGAATTAGAGGGCGATCAAAAAATGTGTAGAAAAAAATAGAACTATTTTGTGACCTTTTCAAAGCTTAAATGAAGTCTTGAGATAAAAGCATGACGAGTAGTAGAGGTTTAAAGTAGAGTAGGTGGAAAATTTTATTTTTTAAAATTTATTATAACTATTGAAAATTTGATATTACTAGTTAGTGCTTTTATTTTGAAAGTCAGCTTTGTCTAGGCCCCCCTCCCTTTCTGTAAACCATATGGGGTCTTTTAATTTGAAAATCCAGCCTTGTCCATCATAGTGTAAATGCTGAATTAGCATGATTTCCAAAACTATATATTGTTATCTAACTGTTTATATGGACCTCTTAAATCACCATAACTCGTCGTGACAAAATTAAAGATGCATAAATATCTTCATAGATGACAACAAACTCATATCATTACACATTATTTATTTCAAATGTCTGTACACTTTCTTGCTGTTGCACATACAAATGGAATGACATCATACCTAACACAGTACAAGGCTGCAGGAAATCTGAATATATGTCAGGCAAATCAAATCTGAAACCCTCATACACTACTGTCAATGATTTAAAATCTATGTTGCTGTCCGCTCTGCTCCTGTGGTCGTGTGCACTTTACATGAGAAAAGTGTCTTAAAACCAAGTCTTTAAAATTCAAAAACTCCACATGTATCTGATCATATTAGTCCCATTCAATAATTAATACTATTCACACTGTGTGCAGTATGTTGGTGGAAAACTGGTGGAGAGCTTGGCTGTAGTTAACACAGGCACTAGCAATTTTAACAGTAATGGAGAGATACTGAGCTCAGCGACTGGTCCACACAACACTGTGCTCTGAGTATTTAAAATACGCAACACTGTACAATGTTTAAGTTAACATTCAAGGTCCTTTAGTGCAGGAAATACAATTATTTCAACTGTATTAATAAGAGACAGCTGGAATATCATGGCACAGTTTAGAACATGGAGAGAACCATGCGCAGAAGCATATCACCCTCCTGGTTTAATGTGTTTCACATATCTCATAGTGCTGTGAGAGGAAGTTAGAGGCAGAGTAAAGTCTGCAAGATGCACACAGGCAGAATAAGCCAACAAACAAAATAACACCACAATGCCGAAGAGAATAAAGCTTCTTTTGCCAAAATGTACGTCTCATCATTATCATGGTGGCCTATCTCTTAAGCTACGCAACAACATGGGAAATTAAATAAAGCAAGTTTTGACCAGCTGAAATATTTAAGACATAATAAATCACACACATTTAAACACATCCACAGGAATGAGAAAGGGTGTTGTGCACTCTGTAAGAAACTGTTTTAATGAGGGGAAACATGTAATCAACACCCTCTCCCCCAATATGTGCTTTGCTCAACACTAAACTCTTGCTACAAATACTCTGATATATGATTGTCTGTTTCAAGTGGGGCACACACACGACATATACACTACACACAATCAACATTAAGATATTTCAATCCTTACAAGTGCAAAAGAGCATGATGGGAAACTGGAGGTAGAAGAGAAATTAGATGCAAGCAGCGAGAGGAGTAAAAAGTTAAAGCTCAGCCGGTTGTTGCAGCAAGTTCGTCATCCACACACTTAATTTCCTACTAACTCACATCACAATAAACGTAGACATCATTTACATTTACATGTTGTCACTGATAACTGTCTTAGTTATATTCTATCTTATAATCAAACCACAACACATGTTGACATCTTTAGGTTTTAACACAGACCACATATAAAAAGCTAAGTTGCTCAGCAGTGAGATTAACCATCGAATCACAGTTTCATTTACTAGCAGAATAAAAGTAAGGCATAAGCTAATCATGTAAGGCCGAAAGTATAATGTAAGACTGATCATCTGTTTGCATGTCTAACTGATAGGGATGTCAGTAACAGTTAATTTTGCTTGCGACAGCCCAATACCCATTAAAGGCTGAAGTTCAATCAGGAAGACTTTCTTCACAATTCTCTCCATCCCACTCCCACTGCTTCCTCTAATCAGCTGACTATGGGTGTTTGTTCTTTAAGTTATCCAATCAAACTTCACCACGATCTCTATCAGCCGATCAGGTGTTGCTGTCAGTGGTCATTTTAGGCAAAACTGTCGCACCCTCTTTCACCCCATTCACCTCCAGCCATCGTATCCAGAGTCCAGGACGAGCTCAACAAACTCATCCCTCTACTCATCCAGATCGTCAGCACTTCTCCATCTTCCTCTCATCTCGTCTTCAATACCTCTTCCACCACCAGCGCCTAGACCCCAGGGGGTTCCCTATTCGACTACGGATTCATCACTCTCCTTTAATATATACCATCTTGATGAGGTCTAATCACCAAAGACTTTCCACATTTTTTCCATGAAAGACAAGTCTCTCCTGATTGAAATAAGCAGAGCCACTAGCTAACTCCCACTGGACCTAGTTGGTGCACAGAGCAGCAAACACCAGTAGTTCAAACTGGTTTCGTGCAAACCAGCTCCAGGTAAACCCATGCAGACAAGGCAATAAAATAAGATACATGTCTTGCGGTAGAAACAACCCATTTATCAGCAGATTAACCCTGAAGTGAAGGACTTTTACGTACAAACAAACGTCCATTATATTTACACCTTTGCCAAACGAGTTCACACAGTGCTGATTAAGCCTATCGTGGACAGGGAAAGCTCTCTGTGAGGCTGCACAACTAAACTAACAAATGCTATTGAAATTTCAATATGGCCAAGAACAATATCTGAATCGCAGGAACTGCAATTTTTCGACAAAGGTAAAATGTATCTTAACATACCATTACAATGAGCGATGACCCGGCCCATAAATCATATTCCAGACATAAGGGAACATGCATGTTTGGTACAGACCCCAGAAAAAAAAATCACATCATCATCGTATTTTTTTTCCAGTGAAAATTAATTGCATAAATTACTGTTTACCCACTGAAACTGCAACTCATATCGCATTTTTTTTTAATGGCATGTCATGCAGCCCTCTGAATTTTGCAGCATACCGGAGTTGTGTTGTCTGGTGTCTGTTGCAACTGTACGACACTGTTTTATGTCAACAAGCCAAAACTAAAGGGGACAGGAAGTGGAGAGAGAGACCATAGCAAAAGAGCAGCAGTTAGAGGTATGGCAGAAGCTGTGGTGCCAGATCTGAAGAAAAGTGTCTGGTGTGGATGCTCCAGGAAAAAAAGAGTTCAAAGGAAGGATTAAAGAAGGCAAGAAAGACTTGAGGAGGGTGCTCCTGGGGGCGGGGGAGATGTGGCGAGCTCAACTGCAGGCATAGGTCATAAACACATGATGGCAGTGTTTGTGTAACTTCTCTCACTCCCTGAGAGGACAGACAAAAGTTCCACACTCCGGCTTTAAGTGCAGACAATTCGAGGCTCTCAGCATTCGATCTGAGACTGCAGCTGTCTGCGCAGAGTGAGCGTGCGGCGATGGAGCTGCTGCATCTGCTGCATGCGGTCTCGCTGGCGAGCCAGGTTCTGGGGCATGGGGTAGTGCTGGCAGCCGTGTAGGTAATGGTACGGGATGCGAACGTGGCAGGCTGCGGCTCGGCAGCGTGGCTGGGGTATAGGCGGCAGCAGCATCCAGCGCTTCCTCTCAGCGCAGTAACGGTAGGCCTCCTTGCGGTACTGCTTGTCCATGTTGTTGCAGTTCCTCCACCCGCCAATGATGAATATGTCTTCACCCAGGTAGCAGACAGCAGCGCCCTCCATGCTGAGGACCTCTGGGGGGAGGCTGTCGAGGATTTCATCAGAGATGTTTCTGCTTATTTTCTGCTGAGCTGCCTCAGCTGTTATCTTGTAGCTCTTAGCGCAACAGGAGGCTGTGTGGTAGAAGTTGGTGTGTGCGACAGCCATTTGAAAACTGCAGTAATTATCAATGAGCGGTAAGGAGTCCACTTCCTGCCACTTGTGACTCTCTGTGTCGTAGCAGGAGGTCACAGTGCTCAGTCCATCGTCATTGTCCATGTCTACAGGAGTCCTGGCCATCACGTATATGTAGCGGTTCTCCACGCTTATTGTTTTCACATCTCGTAATATCTTCGGCGCCGGCTCGAGATTGTGCCACTCGTCCTGCTCAGCTTCGTACACAGTGACATCTTTAAAGCCTGGACTGAAGTTGCCATGACCACCGATGCTGTAGAGCAAGTCTTTGACACACGTGAGGCCAAAGGAGTGCTTGCGGGTGGTCAGGCTGCTGACCTGCTCCCAGGTGTTAAGGTTGGGGTTGAAGCGCTCCACCGTCTTGGCGAAGCCTGGCTCCATTGAGCCTGCCACGTAAATATGGCTGTCAGTGACTGCGATGGCGTGTCCGTCAAGGTGGTTGTGAATGTGTGGCAGGTTCACCCAACGGTCCTCAGCGACAAAGTAGCCCACACACTCACTTAAATAGTCTCCACCTTCTGAAACACCACCCACCACCATGATAACATCCATGTTCTGGCCGAGGCGAGGCTGGGTTGCCGCCATGTTGGAGGCAGAGAGCTCTAAATCAACTGATTTGAGGTTCTCAAAGTGCACGGCGTGGACCTCAAGGGCTTCAGACACCAGCTGCTGACAAGCTGCACTGTCTGCCACTAAGGGCTCCTTCCTCACCACCCGTGTCAGGTAGGTTGGAGCAATCTGAGGCAGCCTTATAAGTCTGAACAGCGCCTCAAAATGCGTCTCTCTCTCCTCTGTGTTTTGGTTCACCCATTTCACTATGGCCTCGAACAACTCCTGTTCAGAATCCACAGTGATTCCTGAGTCTGACAGCCAGTCCCGCACCAAATGAAAAGGCAGTGTCAAGAACTCCTCATGGCGGATAATTTTGTGGAAGTTTCTCCTAATCATCTTGGCGGCTCCCTGGGCCAGCTGGTCCAGGGTGTACATGTGGGCGAGGCTGTGCACTGCTACACAGTTGGAAAGGTTCAGCTTCTTCATCAGAAACTCTCCGCAGAAGCTCTTCAGCTGCGCCAACAGGAACCTGTGTGAACAAGTTTTAATTATCAGACCAGTAATAAATAAAAAGAGAAGTTTGGACAAGATGAGATGTTCAGACAGGATGAACTAAGCAGTAAAAGTAGATGGAACAAAAGCCTGCCAACAGTTCACTGAAATATTAGTCATCCCTCACTATCTAAAATAAAAAGTCATATTCTGTCCAAAAACTGTGTAGAACATGGATTCCCACAGGAAACCAAGACACTCTGTCTGCTAGAAAACCTTTTACGTACTGTAGTGTTTCACCTCTGTGTTTTTGCATGCTTCTCTAACCTTAAAGGTTCTGTGTGTAACGAAGAAAAGAAAGATAGACAATTGCAGAATCTCATTCCAGGGTCGTCAAGTACTGGGTGCCATGCCATTGTTGCGATGGCCTAAAATTCTGAAGCCCCATTTGTCAAAACCATGGCCCTCTGGACAAGAAGTCCATTTCTCCAACAGCGTGTTATCCCAAAAACAAACACCCATTGCTCCGCAGGCCAGTTTCTTCAAAAATACACACTCCCTTCAGTAAGTCTTAATTTTCCCAGCAGCGTTTGAGCCTCTGATCTGGGGTGCTCTTGCCGAACCTTCGTGGCGCTTCTTAGTGGTGTTTGAGCCACCGATACCGGGCGTTTTTACTGACCCTTCGTGGTGTTTCACAGCAGTATTTGAGCCACGGAACCCAGCTGTTTTTCACCGACCCATTCCTGCTTTTCCAACAACCACCAAGTATGGGTCTTTTAAGCCAAGTTTTAGGGCTGCTGCGAGACAAAAAAGTTTGTCTTGGGTGCGTCCGTACAGTAGACAAACAAGAGAGTATGGCAGAGGAGATATCCACACACCAATGTAACTGTCTGCTGTCATCAGTGCACTGATGGAAGTCAAAGACTGAAATGTTTGCTGCTGTTTGTATTCAGTCGTTATTATTTTTTGCACTCTGAGCACCTTTTTTGTGCCTGGATGTCTTGAATAATTTGACTATTTTCGCATTGATCTCAGCCTGTGGACCGTTTTGTGGCTTTCTAGCACAGTTACACTGGTGTGCAGGTATTTCGTCTGCCGTCCTTTCTTTTAAGCCAAAACATGATCTTTCCCTAACCTCTACCAAGTAGTTTTAGTGTCTAAACCAAACCACACCTTCACCACAGCTTTGTTGACAAATATAAATCCATGATTCACAGAAATGTACAATGCCAACAATTTTTTCTGGTGATTGGGTTGTCCAACTGCAGGGAATGAGTACCATAGAGAAACGAGACTTCGGAGCAATGGGTGTTTGTTTTTGGGATAACAGGCTGTCGGAGAAATGGGCCTTTGATCCAATGGAACATTTTTTAGACTAACTGGTCTTCCGAACTTTAGGCTGTCAGAACTATGGGCAGTCCCTAAATACCAACACTTTGGGTTGGTAGTCAAACCGAACCACCAAGAGATTCAACAATCAACTATCCTTCTCCAGAGTTATGTAGCGCACTTTGACTTGCACTTGTCAGTGTTTTTACTTAGGTTGCAAAAAATATCTAACTTCTTTAGTGCTTGTACTCCCCTACCACACAGCATGTACTTTTGGGGCCACATGTGGCAGCTACCTAAAGTTTTTCATACACATAGGTCACCGCAACCCTTACCGTAACCATGTCTTGATGATGCAATCAAATATTTTAATCTATTAAATGCAATGAGGATCAATGATGAACAGTGCATAGTAAGCCTTTTTAACATCACACATTTTGACTCACAGCAGTGAAAGCAAAGGTGTTACTAGTAATATTAACAAGTGTCCCAGTGAGCCATGACAGAGAGACAGTGAGTCAGCATGCACTACACCAGGATCCTGACACTGAATCAGCTATATGGAATTGAGTCGTCGTTAACTTTAGTATTTCCACTGCTTTTCTAAAGTTCTATTTTTATTCCCCAAAACAAATATTTTGGGAGTTTTGTGGCTGGCACACCCTAATCAGTCCTCAAAACAGGTCGAATTGGGCGTACCATGGGTGTGTAAGGTACGTAACAGCAAACAAACATAATGCATAACTAGCAAAATGAACCACATCTAATCCCAGTGATTCACTCTGGTAATAGTTTTGCTGTTCTTGCCATTTTATAGATTAATTAATGATGAAAATAATAATGAAAATAATTACTAGTTGCAGCTGTAGATATGGGTCTCAGGAAATTGGGTGCTGTGTCTACGATTTCCACCAAGGACTTTAGCACAGAGTCATCTCCCTGGCAGCAGGACTCGTTCACTGCCTGCAAGATTCGGGATGTATCCTGGCTTTATATAAGAAGGGGAAATCGTCGCTCGTCGCTAGGTTAATTTGGCTAGTTTGGTATGGGACAGTTGTTTTGTTGATGAATCTTGTGAGTTATAATGGAGCCTAATTTTGTAACGTTACCTTTGTTAAAGGTTACTGTTGTCCCTGGCTTTATATGGGTAGAGGAAGAGGTCACTTGCTGCTAGGCTAATTAATACAATGTAAAATGCCATAGGCTTGTGCTAATAACGTTAGCATGTTATGTTTGTTTGGAAAACGTGTTTAGTATAAGACAGTTGTTTTGTCAGTGAATCGTGTGAGTTGTTACAGAGCCAAACTATGTACCGTTACCTTTGTTAAATGTTGTTCTAGTCCCTGGTTCTATATGAGAAGAAGGGAAGGTCGCTAGCTGCTAGGCTAATTTATACCAGGTAAAATGCCATAGGCTTGTGCTATTAACATTAGCATGTTGTATTTGTGGGGGAAATGTGTCCAGATAAGGACAAGCGCTTTGTCTGTGAATGCTGTGAGTTATAATGAGGTGGATTTGTGTAGTTGTGTTTGAAATCTTTGCTATTAAGCCATGTTTAATGTGTGTTTTGAATCAACTAAACTTTACAGCACTTCAGAGAAACCTCCGCTGCCGACTAGTGTTTTGGAGGTGTAACTGTAGAGTGACACAGACACACCACCGCACAAGTATAAATGCTCATAATGGCGTAGGCGACAATGCGTAGGGTCAATTAGCAAAAGGTCAATTCTTTTTGCAAGGTGGGACCAATAGTGTCAGAGGGGCCATGGCCCCCTCTTGCAGGCGCCCCTGAGTGAAGGCCTTTGGCTGATAATTGGGCCTGTATACATGTCAAAAGCTCTTTGCTGACTACTTTACTTAAATAAATTCTCTAACATGAGGTGTCAAGCTCCTCAGGTGTGTAAACTAAAACAAGTCACACTTACTGGTGTAATGAGGACACTGACAAGGCGTGGCTCTTTACCTGTCGGAGCAAAAACCTGTAGGACAACTGTCCAACACTTCCGTGTATGAGGAAGTGGGGAGATAATGTTCATATTCTGATGTATGGTGTGAAAATAATTTACCTGTCAGCAAGTTCCAACACCTCATGCACATTAGCAGTGGTGACTCTGATCTGTCCTGTGTACATGAACTGTATGACACCCTCCACGGTGTCCGGGTCTGGCCCCGCAGGTGAGCTCCACTCTCTGAGCTCCACTCGTCCCGACACGGACTCTGAGTACTGTCCGCCCAGCAGCAGCGTGAAGTACTGCGACGCGGCGGACAGCACCGAGCGGTGGGCGGATAAGGTCTGGACCCTCTTCTCCTCTGACACCCTGCCGGAGCTGAACACCAGCGTCACGTCGCAGAACAGCCCCGACTTCCTCTGCTCGTTCTGCCGCCGGGAGAGCTCCGAGCAGTAGGCCGAGCAGGTGAACTCCTCGGCCTCCTCAGGTTCCCCGTCACCTGTTAGCGCTCCGCCGCTCCGGTCCTCCGCCGCTTCTGCCGCCGCTGCCATACCGCAGCGGGATAGACTCAGAGGCAAATGAAGGCTCTGAACTATCTTCGGGAAGAACTCGTAGGCATAAATAACACACGTAAATAAACATTCAAAAACTGACATGCATGCGCAGCTTTCACGGACCTGGTCGGGAACAGGAGTGCTCACTTCCGTCTTTAAACGTAGTGGATCACAGCTGGAGAGTGAACGGGAGGCTCACACATTCAGGCTGGTATCTACAGCCACACTTGACATTAACAGTCCGGGCGCATATATAGGGAAGGCGGACATGTTATCGATTTTTTGACGTTGCTTTGACGCATTAACACGTCTTTATTTTGAGGGAAATTAAACTTTGTTGAAGGGATGCGCCGCTTTCGCGCATGCGCATTGCGACTGATGTAACTGCTGGTGATGTGCAGTTGTGCTGTTGCATCCAGTGCTGGAGCTAGAAAATTCAGCTCCCTGTGCAAGCCACCCCACCCCAAAATAATATTATTATATTTATATGTATTTGATATATTATTATAGATATTGTATTTATTAAAAACAAGAAGAGCTAATGGAAAACCTAAAGGAATACACATCTTAGCTGACAAACAATGATCAACAATAAAATACAGTATGTGCAAATTTCAGCTTCTGCTTTTTTGAGCAGTTTTAAAGGAACACTTTACCTGTCAAATGGCAATTTGTATATCAATTGCTCACTGCATGTTACCATAAACTGGGAAGAAAACTTGGGTGTTTCTTGCATGTCTCCGGAGTGAACGGAGAATACAAAAAGGGCAAACATTCTTCACGAATTGACTGACAGATAAGCCGATAACCTAACATGATTGCAACAGGTATGCTCCTCTGATGTAATCAAGAGAACATAATCAAATCAGGAAAGCCTGAGAAAGCTATGACTGATTTCCCATCATCTTGTTGTCTGAGTAAACGTATAAGGATGCCCTGTTCTGGGAAGGTTGCACCTTCTCTATAGAGAATAAACTCTCGTGCACAAAGCTATTCAGTGTTGTTTGCTGACTCCCAAGCAGATCGGCTAAAATTGCTACGACACTCATGCAGTACAATCCAAGAAGTCTACTGTATCCAGTCGTATGCTCTGCTCAAGTGGAGCTTATTAGGCCCAGGTGTTCTCAAGCACGCAGAGCACCCCACTCACAGGTGGAAGTGTTTTATTACCTCCGCCAAGGTTATGTTTTCGCCGGCGTTTGTTTGTCTGCAAAATAACTTGAAAAGTTCTGAACGGATTTTGATGAAATTTTCAGGGAAGGTTGATAAAGGGACAAGGAACAGATGATAAAATTTTGGTGGTGATCGGTTGAAGCGAAGTGGATAAAATAATAAAATGGCGGGAAATCCAAGCTGCTTGGCAGAGGTCTGCGCTCTCTGAGTGCTCTAGTATTTTAATGTTTTAGCAAAAAATGCTTCTGTTTGGGATCATTGAGCAAACGAACTAATAAGACTTGGAATATACTGCATGAGCTGTGGGTTTGTAAGCAGATTTTACGATATAGTTTTACTGGTGTTAACCCTTTGTGGTCAAGGGTTTAAATGCTTTAGACTACACCTTTAAAAAACTGTTTACCTTGCCTTGTTTGGTGTCATTTTTTTCAGCACAACCTCACCTGTGTGACTTTATGGTTATTTTTTCATTTTGACAAACTGTATTAACACATTGGACCTAAAATCACACAAAAACACCACCAATAGGAAAGGAGGTGTCAAGTTTTTTTGCTTGCAAGCACTTTGTTAGAAAAGCCCATTTTTACCGTTTGTCACTGCACCAATATTCAGGAAAAAGCATGGCCTAAATTATTTATCATTAGTCTGGTTTGGTATATAGTTTGAAGTTCGCATTTTCGACACAAGTTGAAACCGAGACTCTACGAGGCCGCGTCTCGCTGCTACGTCATCTTAAATCAGTCATGTGATTTGGACACACCGGCGCATCCGTGGTCTCCAGAGGGTTAAACATGGCCTCCCTTGACTTCAATCTATGAGGAATGTTCACCTGATTTGGTTTCTGAAAAAAAAAACGAAGTAACTGATATTAAAATGTTGAAGATAAAGTATTCTTTTAAGTCCTTACAGTACTTTTGCTCTCGACTCAAAATAACCCCCATGTTCATTTGACCTTGGTGATGGCTCTTGAATCATAGACCAAATCATTTATAAGCAATCATTTTCCTGCTAAATACTGAGGGTACGAGGGAGTAAGTGATGCCACCACCAACTTCACCTCCCACAATTACAGGTATATGCAACAATTGGCCTGTTAAACTCCACCTCGATTAAAGTTAGGCAAGTTTTTCTCCCCTTAGTTCCTTCTCTCTTCCCCCATCAAATGTGGGAGTGGGGGGAGGGTAGAGTGTATGTCCCGGTGTGGCAAAGTCCACTTCACTCTTTCCTACTTTTCCATCCATCTAACCCTTTGGCTCCCACTCGGACCCCCACACGTATGTGCATCAGGGAGTGTGACATTTAGTCCTAAACTGAAGTGAAAGACTGAACCAACCCCTCATAACTATTCTACGAAAGGGCAATTGGGGGGGGGGGGGTGGTGGTGGTGTAATAACGGCCGTCACAGGACTTGTTTTAGGCTCGTCACCTCTCTTCACAGATCACGCTTCTTCACCTACAACAGATTTAGACATTACGCACAAAATGAAAAGTAAAACAATAAGTTCTTTATTATTATTATTATTATACTATATGACAGCATATTACAAAAAAACAAAGCATTTTTTTCACATTTAAATAAAAACAGCAAAACATAGATGAAACACAGCAGGCCGTACAGTGGGCGGTTACGAAGCGTTTTGAGTTGGTGTCAAGTCCCCAGTGAAAGTCGAACGATTCTATTACAGAGTCGTTTTATTATTTTTATTATTAACTGTGTTACGTGCAATAATTTCCCCAAAGTGAAGCAAACTGCTTTCATGGTCCCTCGCCACAAGATGCTTTTAAAGACTCACAGGGCTCATTCATGAAGCAGCCTCTACATTTTCCCGTGTTCTGACAGAAGAGCAACACAAGTAGTTTGATCCATCACACCCAGTGCGAAAGACTTGAACACCTCAAATCTGCATCTAATTTACAGTAGCTGATGAAATTCAACCACCGGTTTACAACCAGGGTTGTTCCAGGAAAGGCAATAGTGGAGTGAAACTTGTTTAATTCCTTCATCATATGACAATGCCTCCTTTTCAATACATCTAGATAAGCTCTGTAACATCAACCCTGGGACCCTTTTTTTACTTTTAACAAAGACAACAAATTCCCAAAAATAACTTTGGTTTATCTCGTGATGACGAAGAACTTTCCAGAGGGAGTGTAACTTGGGGAAAGACATGGTTTGCTAGTGTTTGAACTAAGGTGCGATACTCAGAAAGCCAGAAAAGTATAATTAAGCACACTTTCTTGGAGCCGAAAACAGGCAAATGCTGATTAAAGTAATCAATTTTTATTATTTTTTGCGAGTCGTATGAAGAAAAGGCATATTTTTGTATTACTGAGTTTAAATAGATTTGACATCTGCAGCTGTTACCTCAGCAGACTGCGCTACACAGCAGTGAAATGTGCTTTAAATTCTGCCCTTTTTTTGTTAAGTACCAATTTATTTTGTGCTTCTGCAGCTGCTGTAGTTTACATTGCTTTGGGTCTGTGGTCAAAACTGAATAAGTTACATCTCAAGACTTTTAATAATTAGACAAAAACTAAATCTACAAGTATTCTTCCCCTTTTTCTCCGTGAAAAACTACATCAAAAAACTTCTACCAGATCCCTCAGCCAGACAGTACTTTCATTTTCCACAATCACCCTGCTCAGTTTTCCCCAAGGCCGCTGTTGTCACAACCAGAGTGTACAAATACGTTAAGTGAGATGTGTAATGCTGCCTGACACATCTGGAAGAGCGTCTCTCCCTGTGGGGATTACATGGACATATGCTCAGGAAGCACGTAGGAGATGTCGTCCCAGGGATGGCGGTACAGACCCTGTTTCAGCCTCTTCTGGTCCAGGTAATGCCCTGATGTGAGACACACACTAGTTAGGTGTCTTGTTTTGGTACTTTGAACTTAGTGTCATGGTTCTGTCTGAGTGGCACTCACCGATAAAGCCCATACTGCGGCCGAGGACAAAGATCCCATTTAGTGCACCGATCTCCACAAACTCGTCAGCCTCATCTCTGGAACCAGTTCAACATTCATGTGAGAGACAATACTGGATAGTGTGCTCGCCATCAACACAGAAAACAGGCAATGCACTTTTGGCATCCAAATATTTTAACTGAATAAAGTGTTTATAACATACAAAAGCATAATATGTTTTTCTGAATTCACAAGATAATAATGTCATTAATACATTAAAACAGGGATTTTGTTTTTCTCAACACACTGCAATGAATTTGTAAGCACATAAGTGTTACTTAATAGGCGTTTTCGGACCAGTGAATCTTTTTCATATTTCTAAGAATCCCCCTTTTTATTGTGTCCGCACTGCAAGAGAGGTAACACTTTACTTGAAGGTATCTACATAAAGGTGACATGACACTGTCATAACTATGACATGACACTGTCCTGAACTTGTCATAAACATTATGTACATGTCATAAACGTTTATGACTGCTGTCATTAAGTCTCATTCAGTTTTTGTAATGACAAGTTGACACTATTTGGGTTGTTTTGCTTATGACAACTTGACATTAATCAAAGTGACATTACCAGAAGTTGTCTTTGTCATGACAAGCTGACATTAAATTTGTTTGGGATGTCCTTATTATGACAACTTGACATTAACCAGGATGACATTACCAGTTTGTCATAACAATATTTATCATTGTCACCTTGTCATAAACACAAAAAGAGGTGCATTTCTTGAACCTGTCATGAACATTAAGTACATGTTATAAACGTTTATGACCGCTGTCATTAAGTGTCATTCGGTTTTTGTAATGACAAGTTGACATTGTTTGGGTTGTCTTGATTATGACAACTTGACATTAATCAAAGTGACATTACCAGAATTTGTCTTTGTCATAACAACTTGACATTAACAAGAAATGCACCTCTTTTTGTGTTTATGACAAGTTCTTGACATTAACAAGAAATGCACCTCTTTTTGTGTTTATGACAAGTTGATATAATGATAAATACTGTTATGACAAACTGGTAATGTCATCCTGGTTAATGTCAACTTGTCATAATAATGACATCCCAAACAAATTTAATGTCAACTTGTCATGACAAAGACAACTTCTGGTAATGTCACACAAAGACAACTTCTGGTAATGTCACTTTGATTAATGTCAACTTGTCATAATCAAGACAACCCAAAAAATGTCAACTTGTCATTACAAAGACCGAATGACACTTAATGACAGCAGTCATAAACGTTTATGACATGTACATAATGTTCATGACAGGTTCATGACCGTGTCATGTCATAGTTATGACAGTGTCATGTCACTCTTATGTAGATACCTTCAAGTAAAGTGTTACTGCAAGAGCTAGGAACAAGTTCTTACTAGTTCTTAGAACGCTGTTTTGAAGAGGGTTTCGTAGCTCCTATTCCAGCAAAGGTATTCTGGTGGCACAAAAGGAACCATGAGCAACGCAAGTGTGCTGTGATCCGTCAAACACATGAGTCAACGCAGCACCAGCAACCGCCAATTTTAGGCCCAGTTGAGACAAGATTCGCGACGAGACGTAACCATTTTAGAAAGTTGCAGAGAAAAGTTGCAGCGGTGTGAACTGGTCGTCTGAGCTCGACTCAAATAGGCTGATGGTGTCACCTGCAACTCAGCTGGTCAAATCCCCAGCAGCTGGTTTTAGAGCGTAAAGCAAATCACCTGTTTCTACAGCCAATCAGCTTGTAGTGAAGTCAGCTGGTCCGAAAACGCCTTACGTATTTGTAAACAGCTATAACTCCTTTTGTAGGAACTGAAAAGTGGAAGCTAATGAATAATAAATAATGAATGCCAATATAGTAAAACACTGTTGTTGTAATAATATTACATATGTTATGTAATTTGATGTTCTTACCGCGTGAAGCCACCACACGTCCTCAGCAGGTCCACAAAGGCGACGCCAATAAAACCGTCTACGTTGAGGATCAGGTTGGGTTTCTGAAAATAAGACAGGAAGTCAATTTATCTAAATGTCAGAGGAGTATGAGTACACCAGACAACTTGCCCAGTTTAACAGGAAAAGGAGAAACAGTCGAAAGATGTCACATTAAAATGTTGTGCGTTTGTCACTAAAATGATCTAACTGGAAGATCTGAACACGAAGTAGTGTCCTTTACTTATTTCACTGTCCAGATGGTGTCTTTTCTGCCACACCTGTCCCTCAGGACTATTTGATTTCAATAGATTTTGCTTTCTCAAGAAGGGATAGGAATCGAGAACCCTGAGCTTATCGATTCCTTTTATTGATGCCGGCATGTTTTTCTGACAGCTGCGCAAAACAGTGACGTCAAGCTCATATCTCTATCTATGCTGCTTGAAACAACAAGGAGTCATGTCAATGAGGAAGAAACAGTCCAAAGTGTGGCTTCAATTTATGAGAAAGTAAACAACAGTGCTGCTTGTAATGTCTGGAAAATGCTAATTTCATCTTTCTAGACAACATGGGCCTATATTCCAGGAATGCCATGTATTTGACACATGTATTTGCACAAGTGTCACTGCTTCCCAACCAAGCAGCACATCTGTTGCTGAGGGTAAATATCCTGTTGTAGCAACATCAGTGCCTCACAGACAGGCTTAATAGATTTCTTCTTTGACTGTGAAAACCTAAATGAAAACAAACGCTGTCATTTCATCTATTTGAGATGAGATAATAAAACACTTGCCAACAGTCAATGCTGAAAACCTGCATAGGCCTTCTGTATTCCACACAGAGAATTGATTGGGAATACGGGAATCGACCAAAAAAAACCCTGAACTTTAGCCGAATTGATCATTGCACTGGTATCAATAAAATCATATCAGTTCCCATCCCTCTTCTCAAAGGACAAAGTCTTCACATGTTTTTATTCACTCTTGGTGATTCAGCTGACAAGTACCTTGGAGGTGGTGATCTTCTCTACGTCCAGGGCGTAGTCCAACAGCTGGGTGGAGGTAAAATGCTGCTTCACGAAGTCCTTCAGAATCTGTACCCGCATGTCGGGGTTGTTGATCTAAAAACAGAGACAAACTGGGTTACGATTTGTGTCTTGTTTCTTGAAATAAAAGATCTGAACTGTAACTGTAAATGATCTCTTTATTTTAGTTCTAACCTAAAGAAGAATTATGCAGAGGTATAACCTTAACAACTTTACACTGTAATCTAAAACACCACATCATTTATGGCTCCTGATGATGCAACTTGAGATAAAATGAAAAGCTGAGCGCTGCATACTGATTTGACTCTGTGGCCGATGCCCATGATCAGCTTGCCGTCCTTCTTCATCTTGTTGACAAACTCCATGGGCAGCATGCCGCTGTCAAACGCCTTGCTGAACTGCTTCGCCGCCGCGTCCAGAGCACCTCCAAAACGGTCCCCCTGGAATTCATGAATAAATCATGTTTCAGTATAAAATCAGTTTTAACGACGTGGTCCAAGTGACAATGTGTAGTGAGTGAGAAAAAAATGGCTGCACAGTGTAAGTGTGTGTGAGCGGAACTGACGATGGTGAGCAGTCCAGACGTGAGGCTTGAGATAAGGTCCTTGCCGGCACGAGCACAGACGATGGTGTTGTGAGCACCAGAGACGGCAGGCCCGTGATCAGCAGTCACCATCAGGCACATCTCAATGAACTGGCAGGCGTAGCGCGGCAACCTGGACAGAAACACAGTTTATTCCACTGAATATATATTTGTAAAACACTTCTTTTTGTAACTGATGAACACCACCACTGTGATACCAACCTGCGTTGGAACCAAAGCAAGCCCAGCACTCCTCCTAAACCCATCTCCTCTTTAAAGACCTCAGTGATGGGCATGCCGGCGTAGATGAGCTCCTGGCCTCGCTCGTCACAGATGCTCGTCATGAATGAGGCTGGCTTACGGATCAGGCCCAACTCCTGGAGGGGTCAAACAGACAGAAGATGGGTTATTACACAGATAATGAGCAGACAGTGAAAAGATATATATACTGTAGCACTTTTTACACAGAGATTGCGTGACAGGGCCGTTATGATGCCTTTTAATTACCCCAGCTTTGCTTTTTTACACAAAACCAAACAATGTCATCATGTTGACCCGGTGTGTGATTTTCAGTTGCATGCCAGCGAAAGAGGCATGACATGTAACAACAGTGGGCCTCTAGTGTGACATATAACATACACTTCAACAGTGCTTCCTAAATAACAACAATGGCATAACGTGCCAATAACAATCATTTACCGTCACTGTTATATGGCAGCTGACTTCATCCTCTCTTTGGAGGGTAAAAAGCTCGCCGACCTTATGGTCTCCCAGATTTGTGGACATTTTCGACTACTGTTCTTCTTTTTTTTTTAAAAGCATAAATTCATCTTTATTTGATACAATAATTATATGGAGTATGTATGTTCTAGATTTTCATTACAAAAGTTGTAGAAAATATATTTCATAGTATATAAATAACATAAAAATAAATTCAATTGCACCACAAATTATGTGAAATTATGAAAATAACATTAGGAAAATAAAAACCTCCAGGGTCTGCTAAACAAATGGAGTGAAACTGAAATGTCTAAATAAATCTAAAAGTTTTTGCCAACTTAGATTTTTTCAATTTTTAATTTTCAGTAGTCAAGTCAAGTACATTTTAAAATCAGTATCTTTAAAAAATATAAAAGGAGGGTAGTCGTGTTTTTTTTTTTTTTTTTTAAAAAGGTATCATTTTTGTTTTACGACTTTGATGGGACAGTACTTAAGTGTGAAAGGGGGAGAGAGAGGGGGGATGACATGCAGCAAAGGACTGCAGGACAGAATCGAATCAGCAGTCCCTGCAGCAAGGACATTGCCTTTGTACATGGGACGCTACCCACTGAGCTACTGGATGCCCCAAGGAGTCCAGTCTTTTAGGCCAAATCAATTTATACATATAGAATTTTTCTAAAATAATGATCAAGTCAATTATGTACTTTTCATCAGCTAACGCCTCTTCTTTGAGTTAGCTGCTAACTGCCACATGCTGCTTTTTAAATCTCCAGGCGGTGGGTCGCACACATAACGCATCGTCACAACGGCACACCATCCCCATCCTCCCAGCTGTCCCCTTATACACCGACGTCACTTTGATGCTGTTACTACCTCCGCTAATGGCTTAAAGGTGAGACAACTCTGTTCCTCCATTAAATGATTGTACCTTTTATAAAGAGCGGTGAGGCAGTCTGTTAAAGGGGCTAATGTAAGCCTATAAGTGACAAGAAATTGCAGTACAGAAACAAAAGCAAACTGACATGGTGGAGGTATGAGAAGTTGATTATCTAACTGTTAAGTGTCCCATTGATTTAATACATAGGTCTCAATTCTTTACAAAACACAATGACCTTACAATATTTTTTGTTCATATTCTGTTTCATGTGTTTATGCTAAAAAATGAATATTGGCTAATATAGACCGTTACTGGCCTTTAAAATCAATTTGCTATTGGCCACTGGTTTAAATAACCAAAATAAACCAATATATTTCCGTAATTAATAAACTGTTAAAACTTTTCACCTGTCATCACCGCATTACACAATAAAAATAAATTAAATTAAAAAAAAATAAGTGAACCATCTTCCAGCACCTCTAAAGCTCTCTAATTTAAATTAAATTAATAAATAAAAACGGATAATCTTGAGATTTAAACTGTTACCATACCACATTCAACAACTATTTAATTCTTCAGTGGCTAACACAGATGTTGTTTAAAAAAAAAAAAAGAGGCCATTTTTGGGTTTACTAAGTAAGGAGTAATGATTACGTTTCTTACCCTGGCCCAGGAGTAATCCATAGGCACTGTTGGAGGAGGCACCTCCTGGGCAGGAATGATGGTCCCATTGGCCACCAGGTCGTCATACACGGTCCTGTTTCACCATAGATTCACAATATCAGTTAAAAACCCTAAAAACAATTCAGTGACAAACTCTGGTGTGACTGTGTGATGAATGTCTCACTTGATGACATCCCCCAGTTCATCAAAGCTCTTCGGTACATAAGCTCCAGCGTCCCTCAGAGCCTGGTTCTTGGCTAATGCTGTTTCTGAGGCCTGGTTGGCGCAGGCTCCTGCATGGCCAAACTGAACCTGAAGATGGCAGCATGACATTGTTGAGATATTCCCTCCGAACCACAACAACAAAATCCATAGCCAGTCATTTCAACACAGCCACCACACCTCTGAGGCGAACATGGTGGCGCAGGTTCCGATACACCAGCACACCACAGGCTTGGTTATCCTGCCCTCTCTGATGCCTTGGCAGATCTTGTACTCCTCTGTGCCTCCAATCTGAGGGGTCAGAGTGACAGAGATGTTAAAATGTGAATTGTTTTTAGTCATTGCCTTTTGTAAATTAAAGTTGATGGTAATCTGAAAATATGAACATCCATGGAGCTGCTCTCACCTCTCCCAGCACTATTATCATCTTGACCCCTGGAGTGTCCTGGTAACGGATGACGTGGTCCATGAAGGTGGAGCCTGGATATCTGGACAGATAGGACCAAACACAAGCACTTAAAAGTCTTTCAGATGACAAATTATTTCTGTGGATGATGTATGATGATGATGTATTTTGTGTCAAGTGCTAAGGCTCTGCAAGGTGTCAGTCATCGTATCAAACAGACCCCATATTCGATAAACAGTTGTGATTGGCTCTACTCATGTCAGGTTGGCTGGAAATCTGTGAGGACCAGAATCAGATGCACCTGCTAGAGCCAATAAAACACAAGCTCACAGATTCATCTGGTTCCCAGGCAAATAAATTATCTAAAAATCCCCAAACTTACACTTTCACAACAGGCTTCAATAAGACAACTGTCTCTGAGCAAATATTTGAATAAGTTGCATATAAGTTTGTGTACCTGTCTCCTCCGATGGCCACACCTTCATAGACGCCGTCTGTGGTGCGGGAGATGATGTTGTTCAGCTCGTTGGACATGCCCCCAGAGCGCGACACATATGCCACGCTGCCAGGGCGATACAGTTTGGAGGCCAGGATGTTGTCCAGCATGCCACCTGTGTTGCCGATCTTAAAACAGCCTGGCTTGATGCCGCCAACCTGGAGGACAGAAAATACTGGGTATCAAATGAACTTATCTGTGCCAGGTGAAAGTGATCATTATTCGTCGTACATACATTAATGATTAAACACATCTACACGCTCTCATAACGACACCATGACTGCTACATTCACAGTCACTGCAGCACTTTGAAACACTCCCTTTAGTAATAGTCTCTGTTGGTGAGATATGTCTGCATACCGTAGCAGGGCCGATGATAGTGACACCTTTCTCATCAGCCATCTTGATCAGCTTCCTTGTCTGAGCTTCAGGGATGCCCTCAGCGATGATAGCAATTGTGTGGATCTGAAAACACAATCAGATAACAGAGCCAACTTTCATATCTAGCTGAATGTTTATGCAGCCATGTATGAGCTTATATGTAAGCATGGTACGTCTTTCTACCTGCGGGTACTGCATGGACTCCACAGTGCTGTCGAAGGCTGAGCGCAGTGAAGCAAAGCTAATCAGGACGTCCACCTCGGGGTGCTTCTTCATGGCGTCGGCCATGTTCTTATAGACCGGCACCAGGATCTCTTTGTGGCCCCAGTAGAACTTCTGCTTATGATCCCCACTAGGAAACGTAGAAATTACAGAAATAAATATATACAAATATATTTTTACTTCCCAAGAGCAGTCTGGTTTACAACTTTGGAGATCTATGGTAACCACTGATGTTACATAGGCTACATTCACAGTGCGGGGCTTAAAGCTCAACTCAGATTATTCCCCCAGATCTGATCTTTCCGGGGTTTCCCACACATTCATTTATTCATGGCAGTGCACTACGATAACACGTGTTAATTTTACAAATTAATCTTTTTTTTGTTGGAGCTGGAATATTCATTAGGAGTGCTATTGGAATATGTATAGAAAACCACACTCTCGGAGCGCAGAGCGTACTCTAGGCAGAGACGGAGCAGCAGAGCATCAGGCACAGTGAAAGTAAAATTTAACTGTTCATTGCACTGGGTCTAAAAGTTTGCTTTCACTCGCCTCTGCAGCAGCTGCTCCTCTTATCAATCAGTCTAATCTGATCTGATCAGCTCTGACCAGATTGACTGATCAACTAACTCGCAACTCAAAACTCCACAAACTGAGGAAAAAGTAACAGAAGAAAAAAACTCATGAAGATTTCCGCAGTGCGTTCACGGACCCGCAAAAATCTTTAATTTAGAGAGGTGATACAGAATGATAAAAGGGACACATACAAATTACTACAAAGGGTGTGAGTAGGATACTCAAATTCTGTCAATAAAAATCTTGTCTTCGGATCTTTTAGGCTCAGTTTCCTACGAAAAGTACAACAGAGTTGAGCACAGGCGTTTCATCAAGATGAAATATGACTTGATAAACGATATGAAGACAAGTTAAAGCAGAAAATTAAGATAAATATATCACAACTAGAAGTTAATACTTGCTCAAAACAGTTGACCGTAGTGCAGGGTGTCTACAGGTATCAGACAATTAAATCATGTTTTACTTATTTAAGCATCACAGGTAAGCAGGTTTTGTAGGTAAGTAGCATATATGAGGTCTTGTGAAGAGGTACAGTAAGTGTTGTGTAGGAACATGGTTATTAGAGTGAATTAAGTTGATCTACATTTTGCCAACAGGTGAGTCCAAGTATAAAGTAAAATGACAGTATTATAGTTTTCTTTAAAGATTTGTAACATTAGAAATGTGGACTTTTACATAGAAAGGCTTGACTCATTTTCACAAATAGATACTAAAAGATGTATAAATGAATTTAGACAAAATGTTTGTAGTTGTTAAGAGCTCACAAATTCAAATTTAAGACTATTTAATGACTTTTAAGGCCTCATTGTTGTAACATTAAGGAGCTGCAGACACCCTGTACTGGATGAGTTAACACTGTACACTGTATGTACTACATGTTTCCTCAGTTATTTACACGGTGATGAAATGGTCGGTGTAGTTTTCCTAATTATATTTGCATCATGGGTGTAAATTACAACACCCACCACACACCCGACATCAGCAGTGAAACAGTATTTAGGACAATCTGATGTGACATTAAAGTTCCTCTGTTGATTACTTACATTAAGACAATTACTTTTTGTATTACCAGTTTTCTGAAATGCTTTGTTTAAATATGCAAATGAGGCCTTATCTAATTAAATCTGCACATCAGAAAATATTGTCAACAGCCATAAGTAAATCAATTTTCCCCATGTTTGTAGGAATAAAGTGTTATATAAATCAGGCTATAAATGATATAAGAACAAACCCATGTGTAAAAAACCTTCAGAATATATATGGGAATAAAACTGAAAAGTTTGGTGTTATGTAAGAGATACTGCAGTGGAGTTTTCTAGCTCAGAGTATGAGATAAAAATGGCCATTTTCTGAAAACTAAGACACTACATGTGAATAGGATAATCGTTTTAACTGATAGATATCACCATGAAACTCACTTACATTGAGACCACTACTTTATGGATTTCAAGTTTTCTGAATTTTTTGTTTAAATATGCAAATCATGCTCAAATATGAGCTTTTTGTATGTTTTAGGACAAAAATCTGATTTAAAACAAACACCTAAATGTGTTTTCTGGATGTTTTCTTTAGAGATGTACCGATACCACTTTTTCCTTGCCGATACCGATTCCGATCCCTGAACCTTAGGTATCTGCCGATACCGAGTACCGATCCGATACCAGCGCGTAAAATAAAAATGGATGGGATATCAATTGTTGTATGTCTCAACTCCTAAAACTCTATGTAAAATATTAAGAAATAAATACATAATAGTAGAATGAATGCCATGAAATTGGCTGTACTCGCCGATACCCGATACCGCATTTTAGGCAGTATCGGAGGCATTTCCGATACTGGTATCAGTACAACTCTAGTTTTCTTTCCACTCGTCTGTAGAAAAAGATGTGTAACGGCTGCACAATAGCCTGAAATCTCAAAATTGACCAGTGCATGACCAGTTTTGTAAGTTTTGTACTTGAGATCCTGGGGAACCTACGTGAAGGGGTAGACCATGGCTGCCACCGAGGGTTCCTCCCGGGAGCAAACGTAGTCGAAGTCCAGCATGCCTTGCACGGCTCGTGTTTGCATGCCCCAGACTATGGTCTTTGTTTGTTTTCTGAAGAGTGTGGTGGCTTTGGCTGTAAGAACAAGACGGCAGAGAGAGGGGGACACACAGAGTGAAAGAGAGCGAGAGTCAAGTTAGAGCTGGAAACAGAAATAAAAACCACCACAAGCGAGAGGAGGGGGAGGGGGGCGGGGTCAGGCTGAGGAGAATAGCAGGAATGGGGATGGTAACAAGCAGAGTACAGAGAGTACTCACTCTGAGGACAGAGATACAGGAGGTAGAGAAAATAACTTCTCATTGCAATAAAAGCACCACCGCTTCAAGAGGAAGATCGTGTTTCTCTTTGCTGATGCAGTTTTTTTGGATAACCAATGCGCTGTAATTTGGGCACAGTACATCTGTCTTTAGCTGACAAATTACATTAAACCTAATAAGTGTGATCAAGTTATTCTCCAGGATACCTCCAGGACACACAGTTGAAAGGATTAATTTGGGTTCCCATGATGTTAAAATGAAAATGGCAGCTGCATTGTCTGAGACGGACAACTAGTGACTTGGTTTGACCATCAAGGGGCCGATGTATTTTTACATTTTCCCCCTTAATATCAATGACAGTATTCCAATGGTGATTTTACATCCATGTTTTTTCCAAATGCAAAAAGCTTTTTCTACCGTTTGTTAGAAACATCAACCTACCAATGACCAAGCCAGAAAACCCCGTAAGCCTTGATTGTTGGCGACAAAGGTGTCCATTAGTAACTCAATGAATGCATTATAAGCCAAGGTCCAGACACCAAAGCAACCCAGCAGCAGTGCAAGAAAAACAGAGAACCTGAAATATTTAAATGTCCATGGTCAGTGTGAGTTAAAGGGACACAACCCTGCGACAGATGTGGGTGTCACGTTCGGTTTAAAGAGCATGATGTCTTGTTAGTGTACAATGTGGTCTGAAGCATTTGCTGTTAATCACCATCTTGCCACACATTTGTTCCAGTCCTCCCAAGCCTCTCCTCTCTGTCCAGACTCCCTGCCTTCTGTGGTTCTCTGATCTGAGCCAAAGGAAGCTGTGCACAGAGCTACCAACTGTGCAGCACTATGACGGCCTCTGACTGAGGGCTACAGAGCAACAAGTAGTTTTCCAGGGTTTCTGCAATTAATCATATTATTTTTAAGATATTTTTAAGACTATAGACGGAGATTTTTATTCATTCCTGTATGATGGCAAACCAGCGAGGTTCTTTAGACCATTGGTTCCAGACTGGTCCGGCCACAGGGTCCAGATTCCTCCTTAATCATTAGTTCAACGTCCACACAGATTAATACTTTAAGTGTCACACTTGTGTTTGACCATATTGTCGAGGTAGTTTGCCATCTCTGTGAAATAGCTGTTCATTAGTCACTCAATCTACAGCAGGAATTGCACTTCAAAATAAAAGCTCTGTGCCGGAAATTGAATGTACTTAAAAATAGAGTGTGCTCTTTACAAACTTGACATGTTTGTGAGTCACTTGTGGTCCATTCAGAATGGACTCACCAGTATCCACCAGTTGGGAACCACTGCTTTAGACCTTTCAAGACCTGCAAGTATCCTGGTTTCAGGTTGAAGCTGGTCTTTAAAGGGGAAGCAAACGAAACGATCGATTTCGTGCAGCTGTGGTGGGCCATTGTTTTGTCTTGAGGTTCCCGTACAATTAAATTCCAATAATATTAAATGTCTTCTAGGGTTGGGCGACTGGATGAAATAAACTGGCTGTAGGTGGCTGGCTGAGCACATCGCAGGTTGGTTTTTTTGGGGGGGTGATTACTGTCATTTTATTTTCAGGGTTCCTACACATTTGGAATTTCAAAATTCCATACTTTTCCATACCCTAATTTCCAGACATCTCTGCGTTTTTTGGGGGGGGGGGTTTTCAGATAATATGTGACATCTGAGTAAATATATCAGTGTATCATATTTCACATCATATTTAATTATTCTTAATAGGCGATTGTAGCATGCAAATAATGGCATGCAAATAAAAGCTCAGGTAAGTTCAATGTCTGGGCTGAGGCAAAAAGGTTGGGACTCTGGGTGCAAGCGATGCAGTAACGAGACGTCGGTGTTTTTTCCTTTCATGTGGCTCAGAATCGCCTTCTCCCCCATGTTGGCGATGTCAAACGATTTCACACAAAGCTTGCATCTAGCTCTGTGTGTGAATTGGGAATCCTTAGCCAACCAGGATTTATATATGGTATTGTCAAGCCATCCATCCAAAAACTGGCATCTACCCATTGTGAACCACGTGAAACTCGACTTCTTGTCGAAGGTGCAGTGTTGGAGTGAAACTTGATACCTGGGGGGCTGGAGGAGGGTCATGGGGCAGCGGACTGGACATATCACTTGTCAATCAGGTAAAAGGGACAGTATGTTTTCTGACATGTTTGCTCTCACACAAACTGTGCTTGGCCCGGCAGAAAACACGATCGAGATTGATTAAATTAATACCTCATTTTCTATTTTAGAAAACAGTATTTTAGAACAGCGGTAACAGTCTGGAAACATAAATATTTTTCCATACTTTATTTTTCATTTTCCATACTTTTTAATACCTGGAAATTGATCAAATTTATTTCCATACTTTTCCATACTTGCGTAGGAACCCTGTATTTTGCTAATGTAATGATCTGCCTCCAAAGAACGAGAAAGAGCCACTGCTCAGCATGCAGCTAAACACAAAGTGTGAGGACAGGCCTGGCTATGTGAGACTGCTCAGCGACGGACTCTTGTTCAGCAAGCTAACACTTAGAGCAAGGAGAGCGGCAACAGCTGAGAGAGACAGCAGGGAAGAACAGTGAGTAGAGTCAGCATATTTTCGCATCTAACTTTGTAAATTAAGAATTTATTTTGACCGAACCAGAGTTGGCGATTGATTGAACAATGGAAAAACTAAGAGTGAGTTTTATTTTGTGTCTGTCAAGTCTGAATGAAGTGTGTTTTGTGCTGAGTTAACAAGGCAGTTAAGCTCATCTGAGTTCAGTGAAAGAGAGAAACTTCAATATATTTTTCAGTTTAATAAGGAAAATAGGTGTAGGAATATTTCCTTTCTCGACATTTTGTGAGTTTATTTATTAGACTAAAAGCTAAGAAAGCTTGTGGACTGAAGTGAACTCGCAGCATGACTATAACAGCAATCGCAGGTTGACATTGGCCGGTTGGTAAATTCAAATGAATTTCCAAACCCAGATGTCTGCCGTGATTTATTTTCAAAACACTTTTATATTATACCAGGCAATTTAAAGATGATTCACTAATGTCAATGTGGATGGAAATGCTTCAATAAATTTATGTTCATACACATATCAGCACCCCTTCAGGTGAATAAGCCACTGTAAGAATGCGAAAAAGGATAGACTGCGGAGGAACAACATCGAACAGACAAAAAATGGGAAGGCAAGGAGAAGTGGACAGAGGGCGGAGAGGGCAGGAGGACAGGCTTTTCACACCCTTCCATACCTCCGCTGCAGCCTGAAGAGGCTTGCGCTTCTGTGACCCCCACGGCACGGGAACACAAAGTATGACAAAATGAGCACAAAAAAAAAAGAGAAAAGGATGAGTGCATCTTTACCTCATTCACTGAACAGTTTGGTGCATTCTGTAGACTGAGCTTCATCTCTGAGAACACTTCATAAAAAGCACACTAGAGGAAAGACCATGCAGAGCTCGGCTGCTACAGAGCATGCTCTTACTGTGAAAAGCCACCTAAAAAGTTTAGTCTATCCACAACAGCCTACAATAAAACTATCTCTAAACAACAGCACACAACTCAGTCTAAAGATGACAAACCTTCTCTTGTATTGATGAGTCTCAGCATTAGGAAACTGACCTGCTTAATTTCTGGATTATCTACATTTCTACAGTTTTTAATTACTCCAAATACAACTTATTCATGTTGAACAAATACCAAAATCTTATTGCTGAAGAATATAACATCCCCACTAGACTAATGAGGCACTGATGCAAACATGTGGCCTCAAACACAGACACACACCCTCCAGGATTAATTGTGCAAGCAGTAAGAAGACAGAGGCAGACCGATGTAGAGTGTGTGTGGCAGCCGAGCGCAGTGTGGGCATGGCACACCTATCACTTACCTTTCCAATCGCCCGTGACTGCATTCTTCAGAGGCAACAGTATAGAATGAAGAGCGTCTTAGAGAAATGAGTGTAAGAAAGACGAGGGTGAGTGGATAGTTTGTGCAGCAAAACGTGAAGAGCAGGAGGGAGAAATAGACAGAAAATTAAAACGCAGGACAGCAGAGAGGGAGAGGAACACAGAAATACAGGGAGGGAGACACAGAAAGAAAATTAAAATGCAGAACAGCAGCGGGGGAGAGAAATACAGAAATACAGGGAGGGAGAAATACACGACGCAAGGGTAAATGAAATGAAAAAGCAGCAGGGTATGAGTACATATGGAGTCTTGCTGATAAGCAGCTGTGGAGAGGTGAGCGCCGCTGTGTTAGCTACCTGCTGGGACACCTGCTTTGCACTTCTTAGCTGGGGTGACATCGTTAGACGTTCTCGGCTCAGAGAATGAAGCTGTCCTTGTTGCAGCAGGAGTCTGGTGCAGAAAACAGAGAAACAAATATGTTATTCCAAACATTTACAGAACCTTCAGAGAAGAAATGGTAGCAGGAAACAAACAATTTCCCTCATACACTAAAATTTCACTAACATTTTTCCATTTCTACTATATGTACGGCATGTGTGAATTTATCATGCAACAATATAGCCTTGACAGCAGGTATACATTGTGAAAAGAACATGGAGGACCACAGTTAACAAATAAAAAAGGGGCTAAAGAGCAAACAGGCTATATAAAAGGCTACAGCGCTATACAATAGAGCTACTCAAATACGGTCAAAAGTCCAAACCTTTAAGTGTTTCAACATGCATGACTGAATTGTATCGCAAGTAAATAAATTACCTTAAACATACAACAACTACAGGTGGACAAAAGGTGCGTATATACTTGTGCAATCTCTAATTTTAACTCTCACAAATGCTAAAATTAGTTAAGTGGATTTACATAAGGACAGTTCACAGTTTAAATGTCCATCACTGGACATAATTACATGAAAACATGGTGCCTGTCCCAAGCAGCACAACATCTGTAACATGTAAAAGAGAGAGGCATAAGACCATTCCTATTTCCCCTCAGTGTGTGACTGAATGAAAATACCTTTGCACTGCTGCTGGCATTGAGGAGGAAGTTGGCCGTATGTGCGTCCATTGGGGGCTGGTTAGGGATTGGCTTGTGGCCCAGAGCCATTCCAACAATGGCCGTCATGTGGGTTTCAGTGCCAAACACATGGATGGGAATACCTGTGGTCTTCCCTACAGAAAGAGTTAAACAAGTCCATTTAAAATACTTTCTACCAATTTGACTTAGATAAAAACCTAATAACATTTTATTTGGATAGTTTATAGAGTATTTGTAACATTTCAATAGGTGATTAGTTGAAATTCAACGATTCAACTGTTTCGCTTTGTCTGTAGATGTTTTTAAAGCATATGTGACAATTCACGAATAAACCTACATATTGTTAGAAGAATTTAGCTGAACTTTATAAACTGCATAAATAGAAGTACTCTACAAAACGTCCCAAGGTGTACTACCCAAATAAAGTGTTACCAAAAACTGTCATATCACCTGTGCATGCATTCAAATGCATCATCATCCCTATTTCCCATCAACTGCAATAAAATCCCTTGAAAAATGCTTGACACCAAGTATTTATAAGTTACAAATTATTTCTAGTTCCAACATTTTGCAGGTGATATGCAGTTGGCAATGTCTTGCAAGATTTAGTAACTTTTCAGACCCTCTTAGCAACTTTATTTCTAAAGAGTGAATAGCGACAAATTTATTGACTTATTTAGACTATCAGGTAAAATACTGAAGCATATTCATTACATTGTAATTTATAGGGCTGCCTCCTAATAGTCGACCAAACGCTAGTCGACCAGAAAGGTCCTTAGTTGGCAAGATTTCATTGGTCGCTTAGTTGTAGAAAAAAATAGTGAAACTCTGTTAGGAGCTCAGCTCGTCAAAATAAATCAAAACCTATATGACTGGACCATGTGGGAATATAATTTGAAAGGACAGACACAGGAAGTGGCCACACTCAGCAGTCAGAGAGGAGTCAGGTTAATTTCCAGGGCTGGTACCTGCAGTTATTCCACAGGCTAGTTAATAACATGTCGGGCAGGAAATCCAAAGTGTGGGATCATTTTGAGAAGGTGAAGGACGAACCCAAGGTGATATGTAAACTCATCTTCATTGGTCGACTACAAACATGACGTATCATCTGAAACATGGAAGTAGCTACATGCCCATTAGCCCACAGCGTCATTAACAGGCGGCTCGCTCAGTGTGTGACGTGCACTTGTAGATAAAATATAGGCCTATATTAATGAAGGTTCATTAGTACGGTTTTGTATTTCTCTGTAATGTAGCACAGTGTTAACAATGTTACTGATACTATTCTGTCGCACACCTTCAACTCAAACCATTGTGTTGCCCCGCCCCAATATATAATTTCATAATTGAATTAATATTGTAAACATGCGGGCAGTTTTAGGGAGTTATCTTTGAAAATGACGCTTCACAATAAAAACACTTGAAACAATTCCCTTATTGTCGAACTGGGCTCCTGTGACCTTCAGCTTCATCTCACTCACCTACTTCCCCCATCACCCTCAGCCCCTCCTGATAGTTGGGCCCACCACGTCGAACGAAGATGGTGACCTCGTGCTCCTTCAGAGGACCTTGGTAGTCTTTGATGGCCCTGACAATGCCCTGAGGACAGAGAGATGCAGGTCAGCTATGTGGATCACGGACTGTGGATTCTTCAGAGATACCTGCTCAGGTGTTAAGAGCAGCTCAGACGGTTGATCACTGTGGATAATGCGGTTTCTTTTCATTTTTTTTTACCGGTATTTTTTCACCAGTATCATCAGTATTTTTCTGTAGAGACAGTACTTATTGTTGTCTTCTATGGGTTAACTGAATTTGTAATTTATCATTCATTAGTTATGGCGCTGGATTTACCAAACAAACATGGGAAATGTACTTTAATATCTTCACAAAGGGAACAAACTTTAGTTTTCATGTTGTTTTTGCTCTTTATAGAAATGATGAATACACATTTCATTGACCTTATCACACTCTGCAGGCCTGAGATAACATCTACACCTGCTGTTGTTTACTTTTCATGATGTGTCTGATAAATACAGTGTGGTATTTCACCTTGAATGTGGCTGCTACATTGGTGAAGTTGGCGATACTTCCTCCGATGATCAGCACCTTCCCTGCAGGACACAGAGAGAGAAGTGTTGATGATTTAAGGATATGTTTTATGGCTGAAATCTGACGCCCCACTAACATAGTTTGGTGACAGCCATGACTGTCTATTGCTGGCGGCGTACACACAGTCAACAGTGTCCTTGTGAAACACTGAGGGAGAGCATGCAGGTCACATTGCAGAGGAGTGATCACACACTGACTTTCATGCTTAATGCAAACAGCTACAGGAGAAACGTCTGGTTTGTCTGAAACAGTCAAGATTTCCCAAAAGTGTGTTTCCCCCCTCGTTCACCTCTGCCCTAATTTTTTGTGCAAACAAGACCAGACGAAGTGTTCACTGCACACACCTTGAGAATGTTTCTCCCGTGTCATGAGAGACAGGATGGTTTTTGCGTAGTCGTACGTCTGCTGTTCACTGGGTGCGCCAGAGTACTCGCCATAGTTGGCCAGCTCGTCCACGCCGCCAAGGTCACAGATGGTGTCGCTGAAGAGAAGAGAAGGTGGACAGTTAAGTTCTGTGTCCTGATTCTAGTTCACTTTTGGGTTTAACAGTTACGTGAGGAGTTTTCATGTAAAAAAAAGTTATGCTCACATTCAGTTTTACTCACTAAAGTGCACTGTGTTTATCATTGTGGTCTAACAAAAGTCACAAAGCCTATTTTAGTGTATTTTTTAAAGTAAATCCTGCATTTTTCACTGCCTCTGTTAGCACATACATGGGCACACAAACCAGTCACCAGAAGAAAATGTTTGAATTATAGGTTTCTGCAAACAGCAGATGAGCCTTTTGGGGAGTTTGCTTTGTCAATTATGCTGCTGTTATTTCAGTCAAACAGACAATGCTTTTGCCTGTGACCAGCTATTTTGTGAAATCTAAAGATACGTTACACTTGCACGTTTTGTACGTATCAAACCAACATTTCTAAAGTTATGTAATGTATGAGCAGAATTTGTCATCAGGGGGTTAGGCTGTGGGTGCTGTGTTTTGCTTTTAGGCTCCCATCATTGGTGTTTTATAGTGACACCTACCAGGTAAAGTTCAACAAAAAGCCTTTGTTTTTTACCAGGACATCACTGCTTTTCCTGCTAGCAATGTGCCCCCCAAATGTGGTATTTTAAGCCGAAACATGATCACTTCCTAACCTTAGTCAAGCAGTTTCTGTCTAAACATCAACACACATTTAACACAGCGTTGTTGAAATGTAAAGTTTTAATGTTAAGCTACATAACAACGTGCAAATGTAACATATCCTGATTGCAGAAACATACAAAGCCAACATTTTTTCTGACAGCTGGGTTGTGGCACATTACGACCAACTGTAGATCAGTGGGATAGGGGAAAACCATGGGCAGGACGCAAACAAAACAGGGACCCCACCTAAAAAAAGCTGCTCCAAAGTGCTACTAGGAGGTTAAAATCTCCACAGGGTGCCTTAAAACCAAAAACTGCTGAGTTGGCAACAGGAATATCAAACAGGTGTTGGATGCAAAGCACAATTTGTTTTTGCATTTGACAGCGACTGCTTTGTTTCAAGCAACAGCTCAGTGGCACAGAATATTATACATACAGTCTATATTTCATTTAATAATAATAGCTTCTTTTAGCTACAAAGGCTCAATATAAACCCTTATAGATAAATGGAGTACCTGTAGACCACTGAAGCCCCTCCTCCGGCCACCATGGTCCAGATCCTACCGCGAGGGTTCAGCAGGGTCAGCTTCAGACTGGCACCACTCTTTGCATCCAGATCAGCTATGTATGCCTCCTACAGGGGACAGATAGTGGTAGTAAGGTCAAGGATGGAGGCATAGACTCAGATTCAAGCTACTTGTGCACTTCAGTTGCTGACAAATGTCGATGTAAGTAAATGAAGGGGTATGCATTATGTACGCACACCAAGGAAAAAAAGGTACTCCTCCAAACCATTCAACTTTTACACCTGTGATGATTAAACTGAGAAAAAGACCTGTTTACTTAAAGAGGCCGCAGTATCATAACCCTATAAACCTTAATACACACATACATAGATCTCACCTCTGGATATGCTTCTCTGCCAAAGGGAGGAGGAAACTCCACATCACCCCATTTAGCCTTGCAGATGTAATCTGCTGTAGCATCAATCTTAGCTGCCATGTCGAGGACGTACACTCCATCTTTGGTGACGACTGTTAAGAGAATAAAAGAATAATGAAAAAAGATACAGAAGAGTATGTGACAGGGGTGAATCTGATCATTTAAAATTGATTCTTAATGTGCACACATTAGTAACTTGTTCCCATAAATTGATAATGAATCCTCTTGATGAACTTAATTCATTCTCTTGAATTATTAATGCACAGATGGAGCTGCTACAGTGATAAAACACTTCCTCATGTTCTCAAATTTAAGTATAAACACCAGATCTTGCTCCTAAGAGTCCTAAAAATAGATATAAATACACACAGTAGAGATGCATGTGTCTCTGAAGATAAGAAAAACGTACCTATAGGGTTGATCTCAAGGTAGGTGAAGTAGAGGTCCTCATACAAGTTGAAGAGACCGACTATAAAACTGGCCAAGACTCTTCAAGAAGAAGAAGAAGAACAAACAAGCAGTCAATTAAGAAAACTACACTGAATGAATGTGTTTTCCACAGATTAAATAACATTTTATTGCCAAACACTTTTGGTAAATGCTGCCATATATACAGTCCAGCAGTGTTGGGATTCACATGCTGAGCTTGTGTGAAACTAGCTCCAAACAGAAATGTTATTCTGATTACAAGAGAGATCAGCATGTTCTCTGCACACTGGGGGTGAAACTTGGAAAACACTACACAAGGTCACATAACAGCAAAGTACACACAAACTACACTGAAGACAGAGAGACTCTCTGAATCATTGGCAGAAAAACAAAGGAACAAACTAGTACATAAAGTCCACAACCACCAGGTTTCTACTGACTGATAGGTGGGACAATAATTAAAGATCATGATATAAAACATTGCTGGTTATCACTGTATAATATCTGAAGCTCACGAGGGGGAGCACCTCTTATCTAAGTCTCTCTGAAATGAAGCTGAAGGACAAAATTATTCAGTTATTATTCAGGGACTGCTTAAAAATAATGCACATAGCCACTGTGATGTCACCCATTGGTTTGAAGACTCCTGTTCTGAAGCCATCACCATTTTGGATTTTCATGTTGTGATAATGGCAATATTCCAACTTGCTGATGTAATGATATCATACTGTTACGCACAGCAACAACAAGCAAGGTTGAAAGCGAACTGCTATCTACTCTCCGGTAGAGGAGTTAGTTCCAAAAAGGTGAGCAACTTCAGTATTGTGATATCAGTGGCATTGTCTGAGACTACTGACTCTTTTAGCAACCTGCTGCTTCTATTTCCTGTGTGCACGCGGGACTCAGCAGCTTGTCACAATGTAAGCCTACTGTAGGTAATACTTGACAAAACATTTGGATGAGTGAATGTTAGATAGTCTTTGTAACTTAACAGCCTGTAAAAATTGAGGCTGAAACAATATCCAATTTCACTACACGATTACAGCAGCCAAAAGATTTCATAATAATGACATCATTGTGATATCACTGTTGTAGTGAATACCAGAATATCACAACACCCCTCCCTGGTCAAAATAAACGCAGGGCTCTGTGTGTGCCTGGGTCTGATTTTCAGCGCTGAGTGACATAGCCGGAAGAGTGGAGGAGAAACGACAAAGCATACAGGTCAAGGTGGGGGAAAAAAACAACTCGGTATTTTTGGATTTTTTCAAAAAGTGAAAGAAGAAAGGGTAAGATATTAGCCAGGGCAGCTGTGGCTCAGGATTTGGAGTGGGTTGTCCACTACTCGGAAGATCAGCGGTTCGATCCCCCGCTTCTCCAGTCCGAATGTTGAAGCATCCTTGGGCAAGAAACTGAACCCCAAATTGCCCCGATGGCTGTTCCATCAGTGTTTGAGTGTGTTAAAAACTCACAGTCCATTTACCATCTATGTAGGAACTTTTTAATAGTGTACTTATTTTGTCGCGATTGTATGCTCTTGGAATTAACAATCAAATGTTTTTCAGTATTTTGTGATATCATCAAGAATGTCAGTATAGCAAAAATACCCTGAAATATCATATTATCTTAGGGACATATCGCCTGCTGCTACAACAGAGACTAAAACCTTTTTCTGTACCAGGTTGTACACCTGTTTTTTTTCTGCTTCAAAGTTTGTCATACACAGTTCTATTGTATTTTAACAGGTAAAAAACATCCTTATGTCTCATTTACAACCAACTAAGTTTGTTTTACTGTTCACTTGGGTGGATAAAATAAATATCACAAGTAAAGGAAGTGTCCATACTCTTTCTTTTCATCAGGAACATGTGTGAGGAGCTGCTCCGTGACTTGGGCCTCGCTCAGCTTTTCATCCACTGCAACCATCAGCCTCTGGGCCTTGGCATCCACGTCGCCCACCTCCACTCCGCCCTCGTGGTGGAAAAGCACATGGTCGCCTTCGCGTGTGGCATAAATACACACATAGAACTCTTCCTCCTGGGGTGGATCAGAGGAGCGTTCAGGCAAACACACAGATACACAGACACATTTTCATATATTTAGTTTGCAAACAGCAGAGCGTGCATTTTCCTGTATTTACAAAAAGGCTGACAAGCTTGTTTGAATATTGTTCCGAACATCCAGTTCCCTATTTTGGCAAAATCAACCTTTTTTTCTCTCACACATTCAGATCACATGCACATGCTGCAACACTATTCACCCTCAAAAAACTGTGAAGAAATCAGCCAACTAATCACATGCACACCAACCTAAATACGCGACACACAAGATCATTTTTGTATCCTGGCCATGGAGGTTTCATTGACCTATGACTATTTGGGTGTAGGCATAATTAAAGGCTCTGAAAATAAACCTGTTGTGGCCTTCATAACCAACAGGATGTGGAATGTTGAAACACAAGATACTAGCATACGTTACCTGAGGGTGTGGGACAAACGGCTCGATGAGGAAATTCTTCAGCACGCCCTTTGCCTTCCCGATCTATTCAAGACAAACACATTATGTCACAAACCACACACACATCAAACTCATCTTGTTATAGCTCAAATTAAAGTTGTAAGTGTAAGTAGAAGTGCTGTCCCAGGCTCCCAGATTTGATTTACGTGTTTTATGTTTTGTCACCATTAAATACCCTGTGTTGTTTACATGATTATACTTTTATATGTTCACATTACATTTGTTTATTAAGCTTAGAGCACATGATATTAAAAAAGCAAAGATAAAAGGCATAGCTGGCACATATATTCACTATCTTATGTAATCTGGGGGTACCGTGACAGCCTGTTTTGAAGTGTAGCACATGTTTTCATGTTTGGTGGACAGGAATAGACCCCCCTCCTCCACTGGAATTATATAACCTTTGACCTGGCAGATCTAAACATAAGCCTTTGGCCTCAGGCACTGGACAAAGACACCTTCTTCATATATCAGGTCCATATGCTGGGACTGACGGACAAGGAACTGTAGCTTACATTCTCATTTAGGGATGTCAGTTGTGGTTAATTTTATTTTTGATACCCAGACACTTATTATCCATTATCTTTCTGCTAATTTTGTGAGAAACAAAACACAAAATGACGTGGAATACAAGAGGCCTTTCCTTTCAGTCTGGTGCTCCATTGACTGAGTGAATGTCAGTGCCTGTTTTTCAGCGATATCTATTTAGACAATGTGAAATTTTAATGTTTTGTGATGTAGCCTAATGCTAAACATCCTGCCTTTTAGTCAATTATTAATTGGTTTTGCTGACAAACAGCTGTCTAGCCAGGTCAACATTCGGAAACACAGCACCCAGTGCCCACCCTCTGGTCTCCACTGGTTAGCAAATGTTAGCCTTGGCTGCTCTTCACTGTGCACCACCCAAGTCTGGAAGGAGCTAGCTAACAACACTGCTCATTTGCCAAATACTGCTGGTAACAATGTACCAGTGGTGGGACGGTGTTGCTGTGGAAACATGATAGCCACCCTCTGGGCTGTCCCCATGCTGCCCCAGTTGGGTAAGCTGCTTCATTCTAAGCCTCAAAACCCCTTTAGCATTGTTAAATATGTTAGCACCACCAGCCTAACTGACACTGCTAACAGTGCTAAAAGAGCTAACTGTGATGGTCAACAATGCAAAGAGTGTTTGCTGACAGCCATCTAGCCGGGTCAACGTGTGGAAACATTGTGCCCACTGCCCACCCTCTGGTCTCCACTGGTTGGCTAATGTTAGCACTGTTGCCAACTCCTCAGTAAGAAAAGTAGCTATTGGCTGTCCTAAAAGTCGCTAGAAGTCGCTAAATGGCGTCATCGCCTAATTTGCGTAATTGTCCATATGCATGTAATTGTAATGGCTGCTGTAGGAGAGAGGAATAATGTCGTGGGAGAGACAAAAACTGAGTAAAAGACCACTCTGAATATGTTTAGAACTACAAATGAACCTTCTTTCAGTGATTTATATTAGACAAAGAAAATTTTACATGTACATCCCGCCCTGATTGTAAACCAGGCCGGAATCTGAGCGATAGATCAGCCAGCGGCGGTTCCGTGCATGCGCGATTCACTTGCAGTCTGGACGTGGAGAGGTTAACGTCTCCTGCTCTGACTGCTGCTGGGAGGGAGGACTGGGCTGTCTGTGAGTGATTTGGGGCGAGAGAGGAGTCCACAGTAGCATCCGCTGCTCGTTGAGAAGAATAAGAATGATACGTGCTCTCACAACAGAGTCTCCAGAAGAGAATGATACGTGCTCTCACAACAGAGTCTCCAGAAGTCTTCAATAACATCAGAAAAAGTAGCTAGATTTGTCGCTAGTCGCTTTTTTGAAAAAGAGTCGCTAGAGGGGTCTGAAAAGTCGCTAATTATAGCGACAAAGTCGCTAAGTTGGCAACACTGAACGTTAGCCTTGGCCGCTCTGCATTGTGCACCAGATGGGAGCTAGCTAACGGCGCTGCTCATTCAGTGATTACTGCTGGTAACGACATACCAGTGGTGGGATGGTGCTGCTGCAGAAACATGGTAGCCACCCTCCAGGCTCTTCTCATGTCGCCCCCAACGGGCCTCAAAACCCCTTTAGCATTATTAACTGTGTTAGCCTTGCTGATACTGCTAACAGTGCTAACAGAGCTAACTGTGATGCTCAACAATGTAAAGAGGGTCTGCAGCTCAAAACTGAGTCGTTTACTCACTGGGGCGACCTGGGGGACACCAGGGGGTGGGTACAATGTTTCCACAGCAACGCTGTTGGGTCAGGACGGTGTTACTAGTGGTATTTGGCAATCAGTGGCGCTACTAGCTAACTAGCTTCCACCACACCCAGTTGGTGCGCAGTGCAGTAGACTAAAGAGTAACAAAATTTAACTTATAGACCGACATGGGTAAAGAGTCAAAAATATTCTGACTCGACATCTCTTCAGATGCTGTACAAAGACAATGTGGCAGTCATGTCATTTACTAAGTGGGTGTGACTGTTAGCCTGCACTGTTATCTTAATTTACGACATAATTAGTCTGTAAAACCACACTGTGATGGAGGGAGGGATCCTGTGTCGAGCATATCTAAAATGCAATGCCTTGTCTTAATAAATTTTCTTTGTGTTTTTTATAACATCACATAAAAACAAATCAATGTTATGTCTGCTGCTATGTGACAAATTTCCATCATGGGGGATAATAAAGTGTTATTTCAAACACATGACAAAGAGATGGAAAAAAGTTATGGGTGAGCTGGTACACCGGCAGAGTAAGTATTTTATCTGAGAAGATTAAATTATGTTATTTTGAATAGGGATACTGAGAAAAAATTGCTGGTCCTTCACGAGACAAGACAGTTTTGTTTAAACCAACATCAGACCTGCATGAAAAATAATCAAATCAAACATGTCTGAGTACATATTTCTGGAAGATAACTTTGTAACGTGAGGCGCAAATTAAGGTGTTTAACTTGGTGATTGTCACAACAAACAATAACTTTACAGATACGTTAAATCCTTCCTCAAGTATTAACAACTGTGTGGTGTTGAAAAACTGTCAATCTTTTGGATCTGTTACTCCAGCTTGACTACCAGGATCATATTCATTGTCTCTAAAGATAATGCGGAGCTGATTTTGATCTACAACAGGGCACGTCAACTACATTTGTATGAGGGACAGAATTTCTTAAGCAGACACTGTGTGGGCTGCACGGACGATGGGAAAAAAATTAAAGGAAATTTTAAATAAGAGCTTGTAGGGGAAAAAAAAACCAAAATGTCAAATGGGAGTTTGTCCCCACACCTGTGTTAAGATTTGGCACACGCCGCATTTCTATTTATTAAAGACGGAAGTTGGTTTCAGCTTCAGCTATGCAATCTAAAACACACAACCAGCAAAAATGTGGGTTAATACACCACAACTGTGCGAACTGGAACATGGACAGAAAGACTAAGTGCTGTGGTGTGTGTGTGTGTGACAGAGAGAGGGGTAGAGAAGGTGGAAGGTAAACTATGGCACACTATGTTCCTGTAAATTATTAATAATTAATAAGGCATGATGTTTCTAGTAATCTAGTAGCTCGAAATAAGCTGACTGAATAAAATCATTTCCATTCCCATTGTCTTTGGGATTGCTTCGATATAAGAATAAAAAAAGCTAGATATTATAAAAACAGTAACGCATGTTGTCCTCACATTTTATGATTTCATTAATATTCTGCAGGCCTTATGGGAAGCTTTGCTGAGCTGTATGTGGCCCACGAGCCACCAGTTGACAACTGCTGGTCTAAACGCTCACTAAGAAAGACAGGTTACATTCAACTCACAGTGGTCTCTTTCATGAGGCGGGGTTTGAGCCACTCCCGGACGCCGTCCAGGTCCAGGTTGATGCCCACCAGCCCGAGCTTCCCGCGCCGCTTGATGAGTTGATCTGGCTTCACAACGAGCCGCTACAGAGGAAGCAGGTGGAGGACAGATCAGCCACAGGTAGGTATCAATACTAATGTGACAAACGAAACTGATACCAGGCTAAAATATGATGCTGGTATCACACAGTTTACCCATCACAGATAATATGACAAGCTCTCTGTCAGCAGGTAGTACTTGACAATAAATTTAAATTAAGTGCACACACAACGATAGCTTAAACCAGTGGTTCCCAACTGGTGGGTCCTGGTACAAAAGTGAGCTGTGGTCCTTTCAAAATGGAGTGACTCGTGAACATGTCAAGTTTAGAAAAACACACTTAATCTTGGAAGTACAGTGAATTTCCGGCACAGAGCTTTTATTTTCAAGTGCTGTTTCTTGCTGTAGAGTGACCCACTAAGGGATGGCTACTTGACAGAGACAGCAAACTAGCTCAACGACATGGCCACATACAAGTATGATACTGAAAAAATTACACCATGTGGACCTTTAACTAATGACAAAGGAGGACCAGTTGGGAACCACTGGTTTAAATAAGGAGGGAAATGTTCTTGTTTCAGCTGTAAGTTAATGGCGAGAGCGCTCTTCATCCATTCATTCACCCTAGCTTCATTCAAATGTCTTTAAACATTTCCACAAGTACACTCTTTTATTGCATCTAAATGCACAGTCACATGCCACTGTGATCATAATGACATTATGTCAAGAGTTTCAGTGACATACAGCATGTAATTAGCCTCATGATTTCAATATCCCTCCACAAGCTCAGGAGACAACCTAAAACCAAGACAGGCGAGCACAAGGCTCTTGTGTTGAGCCCGTCGCAGCAGCCTCACCTCCGTCAGCAGCCACGGATGCTCCTGTGTGAGGCGGCCCCAGTCGGTCTCAGCGGTGACACTGGCATAGCGGAAGCGGTTCTGCACGGCCGCTGTGGTGCAGATGTACTTGTACAAGAAGTCTTTTCCTGTCTGCTCTGAGATGGCTTTCGCCGACATGGCAGCGCTGGATAGCACAGGACCTTTGGGACAGGGAGACCGACAGTTAATTACATACATCATCATCATATATTGATGGGAGAAACAAACAAACAACAAAACAAGCATAGGCACATTTTGAGCACACAAGAGTACGGGCCAAGTCAATTCTGATTTTTAACCAAGATGGGGGTTGTAAGCTAATTGGCAGTTGCTAACAAAGCATTACTGCTTGTGAAACATACAGTAATGTCTTATACAATGGGTCTGGTTTACGTAGAAGGACCGCACACTCTACCATGCTGTCAAAACTTTCACTATGCTAATGCTAACTGCTCCGTGCTGGAGGTTTCAGGTTTCTTAGCTGCAGTTGTGTCAAAGTCTGTTCCTCCAGCATAACTGTGTCCCGTATCAGACATCATTTGGCTTTTGTATTTGTGACAGACCTAATCCAGTTTGCCTGCAGTCATTCGAATCTCAGATTTTAGGGAAGTGCACAGACATTGTAGTCGAAGAATGTGAAAACACCTCTAGCGACAAACTTTGCACAGATGCAAATCAGTTCAGTTAACGCCAGACATTTAACTGGATATTAACAGGGGTGAGGGGAGGGGGACTTTACACCGCTGCACAATAATGTCTCACAAAGCCAGTCTGAGAAGTCTAGCCTTCATCTAATGGGTTACATATTTAATTAAATTCAAGCCAAGTGCCCCTCTAAAGCTTTGCCAGCAACACTTATCTGTGTTTGAGGTTTTCACAGCGACAAATCCTTTGCTACAAACTGAGATAAACTGTGAAAGTATTCCATATCTGCTGCATGGCTGCACTTTTATCCAACACCCTCGACCGACGACGACATCCAAACCGTACTTGAAACCACTCAGGTCCAAGATCAACAGCTGATTCAGTGCACCCGAGCTTTAAACAGCTGAAAATGAGCTTGTCTTTGAAACTGCATAAAATAATATCCTTCAGGGATAATAAATCCTACATTTACCAGCTTATCATAGCTCCTCTCTGCTTATCTTGATATTAGTGAGCATAAATGCCTTCATTCATCTGAGAGAATAATTCGTCTGTTTGGGCTACGAACAAAGTTAGCCACAGAAAAAAGTGCAGATAAAACATTAACAATGCTGAGTTTTAAGGTTCTTATGTGACTGATGACAGCTTAATTACTCCTAGAAATCTGAGATCCACACTAAGATCATTCTTTCTGCACCTCCTCAGTATTGTTATATATTCACTAAGTCAGCTATAAACTGTCAAATTGTCATCACATACTGTTCATAGAGGAGACGGTAGTGAATAATCAAAATGATAACTCACTTTCCTTCGCTCAACAAACCAGTTTGTGTTTAACAGGGATATTAAGGCTGTGACTAACAATTATTTTCACTGTTTCTTGATTAATCGATTAGTTTGGTCTAGAAAATGTCAGAAAATGGCGAAAAATGTCGCACAGTGTTTCCCAAAACCCAACATGACGTCCTCAAAAGTCTTGTTTTGTCCACAACCCAAAGACATTCAGTTTACTGTGATAGACGAGTAAAGAAACCAGAAAATATTCACTTTTTTTTTTTTTTTTTTGCCATTTTGCCTTTATTGGACAGGACAGGTAAGTGCGAAAGGGGGAGAGAGAGGGGGGGGATGACATGCAGCAAAGGGCCACAAGCCGGACCCGAACCCGGGCCGCGGCGGCAACAGCCCTACACATGGGGCGCCCGCTCCACCACCAAGCCACCGACGCCCCAGAAAATATTCACTTTTAAGGAGCTGGAATTAAGAGAATTGCGAGGATTACTCACACCGATTAATCTATTATCAAATTAGTTGGCGATTAATAGACAGTTGACAACTTATAGATTAATCATTTAGTGAATGTGAGAAAAAATTGAAAAAGACAGAAAGACAAAATACCATGAAAAAGACGTAGCTAGAGCTGAAATGATTAGTTGATCACCAGAAAATTTATCTGCAGGTTGGTTAATTGTTTCTGTCAAAAATCGCAACAATCTTCCGGTCCCAGCTTCTCACAATGTTAAGATTTGCTGTTTTTGTCTGTTTCATATCACTCTAAACTGAGTATCAAATCAAGTTTATATATACAGCAAATTTAGAAAAAAACGCAGTTGACCAAAGTGCTGTACAAAATAAAAAAATGACACACAAATATATAGCAACATAAAATGTACACAAATATAAAACAGAATAACACTGGGAGGTACAATTACAAACGTAAAAAGAATAACAAAATACTAAAATATTAAAACCACTACACTCAACATAAGGCCATTGAAAACATGAACGTTTTAAGGTTTGTCTTGAAAGTGTCAGTGGAGGGGGAGCATTTGATTGACAGCGGAAGGCTACTCCAGAGCTTTGGAGCAGCTACGGCAAAGGAACGATCTCCCTTATAGGGATGCGCCAATCCGATATCTGGATCGAATATCGGCCCTGATATCATCAAAATAGATGGATCGGGTATCGGAAAACGCAACCTATACCTGAGGCGATCCTTTCCCTTTAAATCTACTGCGACGCGAGCTACGTCATAGGTCATGGAGCGAAGGAGAGAATCTGCTGTGTGGAGGTATTTCACACTATTTCAATTGTTTATTTTTGTTAAAAATAAATAGTTCATCATTGCATTAATCTGTTTCATCTTGTTTCATTTTATCTTATGAAAGAACTGTGTAGTCATCAATGCATGATGCCTCTAGTCTTTTCTGTTCTACATGTAAAGGTATATAGCCTTTTAGGTCAACCATGGTATTGGATCGGCATCGGGTATCGGATGATACTCAAAGCCACAGCATCGGGATCGGTATTGAACCTGAAAAAACTGATTCGGTGCATCTGTATTACCTTACCCACCAGCCTCGATCACGGGCCAGTTAAAAAACAAACATTCATTAGATAGTGTCTTTAGTTTTTGAACTGACAAAAACAAGCAGCATCTAAACAGCCACTGAAAAATAAACACTAATGCAACACAATAACTACAGCAGTTTTGATACATCACCTTTAATTTCATGCCACAGACATGAAGCCAAAGAGATAACTGAATCACACTGAGGCCAAACTCAAAGGCATGTTCACGTTCTAGCAATTAAATCAGGGACAAAAATAAGAAACGATCCACAAAAACAGGCAAGAAACTCTCCATTACTGTATATCTACATCCAAATACATGTTAATGTAGTCTCACATAATAAAAGCTATCACAACTTGGCGTTAAACATGTTTGGGAATTTAAAAACATTGCATGTATCTGAGGAAAGATGTGAATTATGGCTGTGCAATATCAATATTGGTTTTAAAGGCTGCATTACAGTAAAGTGGGCGGCATAGTGATGCAGTGGTTAGCATTCTTGTAGCATTGGTGCGAACCCCGGGGTTGGAGAGCCTTCCTGTGTGGAGTTTGCATGTTCTCCCTGTGTCAGCGTGGGTTTTCTCAAGGTACTCCAGCTTCCTCCCACAGTCCATACACATGCAGGTTAATTGGTGACTCTAAATTGCCCGTAGGTGTGAATGTGAGTGTGAATGGTTGTGTGTCTCTATGTGTCAGTCCTGTGATAGTCTGGTGACCTGTCCAGGGTGTACCCTGCTGTCACCCAATGTCAGCTGGGATAGGCTCCAGCTCCCCCGCGACCCCTAACAGGATAATCAGTTAGAGAAAATGAATGAATGATTACAGTATTACCAGACTGTTCTAGCTGCCTTTCGCACGTAGCCATTATATCCACGTTACTGCTGATTATTTATCAAATATCTCACTTTGTAAATAGTTTTGAAAGCACAAATAGTCGACCCTACGATATTGTCGCAATATCCATGGAGGTATTTGGATGAAAATATTGTGATATTCTCAATTTTGCCCAATTTTCCTTTTGGCATCAAAAACTGTATCAAATTTCGATATTTTTTGCAAGGTATTGTATTGAAGTTAGCAGTGCGAGTGTCATGACAATACGGAAGGATTAGATGAGCCTACACAAAGATAACAAGTTTTACTAATTGTCTTGACATTCAAACATCATTGCATGTTGTCAGACCTGCTCAGCCAACACAGTGCTGCCAATGCTGCCTCAATTACCACAAACATACACCTATATATTTATAGGTTTCCTTCGGCCAAGTGCCAAGCTCAAATTTAAAAGACAACCCCTGGCTGGAACGCAGTGTGTGAAACAGCCCAGACAGGTTCATGAAGTACCTTCACCACGACAAACCAAACAGAGATAAGCAGCGAGCCTTGATAACATGCATCCTATCTCCACTGCCTTTGTGTGCCTGATAACATTTTATGGTGGTTTCATTTCAGCTCCTGACTTTATGGCACCTGCAACACAGTCTGCAAGACATGTCTGTGACATCTAACTTGGGGGAGTCTGGCCAGGATTTAGCTAAGCACACTATCCTGTCATGTCTGCAGAGCCAGATGTCCCAGTATTTAGCCTGCCATAATCCACGGACCCAGTCTATTGTTTGAAGCTATCTGGCCGTGAAATATGTGTCAGTGTACGTGCTCCTGGGATGGAGGGGACTGGATGTGGAGGCGGCAGCACCAGCACAGGGGGCAGAGAGGGGGTGCTGCCTCAGACACAGCTGCTGTGTGATGAGAGCTAGCATCACTCTTCTTGTGCAAACTGTTACATCATGTGCGTCAGGCCAAGTGAAAGAAGCTCCTGTATCGGCTACCACACCCACCCCACAGCCTCTGCTAGCTAGCCAAGCAAGTTTAATAACTTTAGCTTGACGAGCTGTGCGTGAATAAGGAGCAACTTCCTGGTGATGTGGTGTGTGTAGCAAAACCCACGGAGTTAAGTGAAGGGAAAGGAGATGATGTGAGGTTAAATTAGCCTGTGTTTGTGGTTAATATGACTTCTGCTTTTTTCCCCGACGAGCTACGAGTCAATTGAATCCACTTTAACTCTATTTAAAACATTAACAGCAGAGGAAACACCACAGAAAACAGCTGTGTGTGTCCTGTTTCTGTCAGGAGGGCAGTGACTGCAGTTTTTGGCAGAGAGCATCTCACATCCGCTAACCGGGAAGTCCTAACTGCCTGACTGACGTGCTAACTGCTGTAGCTTCACACTGCTGCAAACAGCAGTTAGCTAACTGCCGAAGCTAACTGACGGTGGCGTTCACAGAGGATTTAACGGAAACAGTTACCTTGTCAATGAAAGAAGCACCTCCACGGAGTACAGGGGTCGTGTCCCGGTCAGAAACGACACAGCTAAAGAGTTGCTACTTCTTCTCGTACCGGAGTCTGCTGCCGCCAGTTGCCACCTCACTCTCAAACGTCCTGTCGCACCATAATCTGGCGACTGGTTACACATCGGTGCTGGCTCCTGATTGGCTGAAACGTGGTCACGTGGTGATGTCAGTCACACCCACAGCGTTATAATAAGAAGCCGCCCACAATAAATCCGGAATAAATCACACAATACTGTAAAATATAAATAAACATAAAGACATAAACAAGACACGAATGACAAAATAAAGTGAAGCTTTTAAAAAAAATTCTAATAATATAAACCCACAATAATATGATAATATATATGTATAATAATACTAACTTTCTTTGTATAACCTTTCAAAACAGAATTACAAATAATGCTAATGCTAATTTTATTAATAATATAGTAATAATAATAATATTAGTATGTAAAAAACATGTCTTCAAAAGTACACCATTTTGTTTCTCACATGACTTAATGTTATTTCTCAGAATGTATATATTACTTTCTGGTATTTTATTTCCATTTAATTTTTGTATTGTTATAACTGTATAATTTTCAAATGCTTCTGATCTGTCCCGTCTTCTTGTTCTTCTTCTTCTTCAGAATTATTTTTATAAAGGATTCACTGAAAGAATTACTTAATTACTCTTGCCATGAGTAACAGTCAAAAAATACTAGGTTACAAATAAGAGTCCAGTAAAATTGATTTAATTTTAAAGAGCACAAGTATTATCAGAAAACATATATATCAAAACTACCTTTTACTAAGAATCTTTCAGACTTCATACTTTCATATAACATATTGGGGCAGCAGTAGCTCAGTCCATAGTGATTTGACTTGGGAACCGGAGGGTCACCAGCTCAAGTCCCCAGTATGGATTGTAGACTGGTAGATGAAGAGGCACCAGCTCACCTCCTGGGCACTGCCGAGGTGCTCCTGAGCAAGACACTGAACCCCCAATTGCTAGGAGCGCCTGCTCATGGGCAGCCACCTTGCTCTTACATCTCTCCTTTTAATGCATGTATAGGTCCTGTTTGTGCATGTGTGTGTATTTCAGGCCTGTGTGTATGACAATAAAGTGAAAAAAAACCATCCCCGCTGGGATTAATAAAGTATATTAGCTTCTTCTTCTTCTATTGGGATGATGGGTGTTGATTTCACAGGGACACAGATGGCACATCCCCCTCAACATTTAGAACATGTGCATAAAACCATGAAGGTAGCAGAGGACTTTTTTAAAACAATATTGAAGACATTTACTCCATAAATTGTTGCATAAAAATACACCAGCATGCAGACACTAACATTTTTAGCAGAGGACCCAAACCCTCCGTCACATGTGTCCTCCCCAACACTGAAAGGAAACCTATGCCCTTAATTAGAAGACATAATAATATTGATACAGAATTTCTCTCTTGGCTTGTTGGGGTAGAGCTAATTTAATCTACTGTATATTCTGTTGAGTCGTTTTATCTTTAACAATGCATCAAGCTTTTGAGAAGATTTTATTTTGCATTTAAATTCTTAATCTGAAAAGTACTAACTACGGCCAAATGACTACACTTCGCAGTTATTTGCTCGTAGTTTAGCTACATTCATATCTGCATAGTGATCTAATTAGTTTAATTCCTTTTTTTTTTTTTTTATGTGTTGTTAACTACTGAAACTACAACCAATTTTGGGCCATAAAACAATAGGATTGTTTTGTGTTTTTATGTTACCATTGCCTCTCGACTGTAATTGAACCCCCTTTGACCACAGTTATTTATAATTATTGATGACTACTATTTATTAACAAATGTTCACAGAAGTTGTTGCATGCTATTTTAGAAGTTACCTGATTAACTGAGTCATCCTGCTTTGGTTTAATACCCCTACCTGGACTTTAGTTTCTGAACGCAGGTACACTCATGGACTTTGTATACCAAACCCAAGCTGACATTTCCTGTCGCTTTCCCATTAGTAGTTCGGGTATTTTATTTTTTTGGTTTATGACGTGAACAAGTGGCATGTGACTTTTTGTATTGTATTTTGTTATATTCCATGTACATTTTTTACAAGGTAGTTTGAACTACCTTTTCAGAATAGATTGAGTAAACCAGCTTTAAAGCTTTGCTGTAGTTCAACTTCTTCCAGTGTTAAGTAATTGGTAACTGGCAAAGATATATTTTCAAAGTAGCCTCACCTGAACTCACTAAATGTAGTGAAGTATTTAAGTTGAAGAACCTAGACTTAAATGAACTTAAGCAAAATGGAAATACTCAAATCAAGCCTACTTAAGTACAGTACCCACTAATCAAATCTGGAAAATCAATTTGATTACATTAAATAAATAACATGATAAAATAAATATATTGTGACTATTACCTCTTCTGATCTGTGTTGTCTTACACTCTATCCCACAATGAAAAAAGTCTACCATCACAGTAAAAGACGAGCCTTTATTTTTAATAAGAAAAGCATGTCGTTAATACTGTAACAACTTTTAAAAATGATACATAGATCAGTGACAGAACAATTAATAGGAGCTTCCAGCCTACTAACAGCGTCCCTTTAAAAACAGGTGGAACAAGTAGGGGAAGGGCTGCACTGACGAAACGTGCGTGACGAGTATGGGTGGATGACAGCTGGGTGTGACTGACGCTGACATGACACGAAGAGTCTTTTGTGTTTGACGGGATGAAGAATTCAGTTACTAATATTCAATTTCATTCACTGGCCAGATATGAAGAAGAGCGCAGACTCACAAAGCTCCACAAGTGCTGCCTTTAGTCAATAGGATGTGGCTCGCTGCTCATTCTGGTAAGGCACCACTAGAATTTGAACGGGACAGATGAGTGGTCGGTGCTTTGAAGAGACGGTGTATGTGTGCAGATTTTGGCCTGTTAAAAAAAACTGCACAATTTCGAGGGCAAAGAGGATGGCGTGGGAAACATTTACAAATGAGTCTCTTAAAAACGGAGGAAGACAAACACTGGCGTTTTGCTGTGTACAGGTTAGAATATACAGTACAATAAATATAAATAGACCTCGGGAAGACTGAAGAAAAATATTTATGGACACAAAACGCTTTACATTCGAGTCAAATATACAACGCAGCATGGAGAACAAAGAAAAAACCCTGCACGAAGATTTTGTATTTGGCAAGTGAGCCAATAAAACCTGGACACGTGCTCGCATGAGACCAGCGTTGTCCTCAACAGGCTGTCCTGAGGTCAGTTTGACATTGAACTTCCACAGTAAATTGGCTCTTGTTCTATGGAGACGTACAGTCCCAGCAGAACCTTTAAAACATATGCCATAGTGTGTCTTCTAAAACTAATCAACCATGATGCTTACTCTTCCACGGGTCACCTTTACGAAGGTTGAAGCAGTTTTACAAGATTTTATTTATTGTCATTTAGATTTTGGCAGAAGGGACATGCTCTGATCAGCTGATCCAAACCCCTCATTTTAAAAAAGACCTCTTAAGCAATTCCATATTTACAGTATTAATTCACAGCTAGAGTCTCTGAATTATCCTTCCTACTGTTTTTAGCATCAATGTGAGGAGTAAATTTAGAAGTGAATGCGATAATCAAGAACCTCTCGATAAAGAATAGTGGGGACATTTTGTCAGACGCTCGGGAGTGTGAGCGTCAGGAGGTGACTGTGGGTCCAACTTGATTTTGTCTACTGCAGGGTTGTATTTTCCCGCATGCTCCTTCACTTTAGCCAAACTGGAAAAAGAAATTTCCAGGTCCATTGTCTAGAAAAAAACAAACAAAGACGAAGTTAGTTTACAGGATTAACTTTCTCTGTTGCTTCAGTAAACTTAAAGATGTCTTGAGTGATGTCTTCAAACATACCTGGACTGGAATCAAAACTATATCCTCCTCCTCCACCATGGCCGCCGAAGAAAGCCCTGAAGATGTTGTTCGCATCAAAGTCTAGAGAGACAGCAAAGACAACAGCAGGATTAGCCGGTGATGACAAGCTTCAGGAAGAACAAGATGCGCACACGGAATGGAGGTGAATCAAGGTGTCTGACAAACAGGTGTCATCAGTACAGGGTGTACGTGCACTGCAGAGAGAAACAGGAACTGCCAGACAATCGAGACGAGCACAGGAGACTATAAGAAGTGTCGGAGTTCAGGATACAGTCAGTGTAGTGCTTGGAAAAAGTTGGGTTCCTACTGTTTTCATAGGCTGACTTATAATAAGGGATGCTAATTTGATTTTATTGATAACAATGTCGTTATTGATTCTGCTTGTCGGTCCAGTTCTTTATTGACTTCTGATTAATTTTCTGTGTGGATAAAGTAGGCCTACACGTTTCAAGTCTGAACACACAAAATGAGAGAGTATTTGTACAGCATTTGTTCTCATTTGTTTTCTTTGTCAAAGACAAACTGCTTGGCCTGCCTGCGTGGCGCTAATGTTTCCATAATACAGGAGACAGAGACACTTTGTTTGATCATGATCACGTCCGTGATATGTTCAGCGTATAAAATAGCTGTATCCATGCTGTGCTATATTAACATGAACATATCTGTCACCCACATCCAGGAGCCGTCTCCGTGGGCACCTGATTATGTTTGTTTATCTGTTGGGAGCAAACAGGAAATAGAAATTTCCTGCATGTCTACACCACATGTACTGTCTAGATGAGTTAGATTGAGGGTGTTATGAAAACTATGAGTGCATCAAGAACAGGACAGAAAATTGAATTGAATTATTACAACAGCTGTTTCATTATTTGAAATATTCATAAAAACATCCAAGGGCACAACTAAAACAGGCATAAACAGTCACAGATTATGATGCTGAGATGTGAAAATATTTAGTTATGTTACTATTCTAACTCACTGTACCCCAAATGAACTTACAAAAGGCCCCAGAGCACTTTTTTAACCCACTGAAACCTAACGTCACATTACTTTTCTTGTGCTGCTTTCAGGTGCCTTTCACAAATATATAAAACTTTGAACTGCGATCCCAGCAAATTGATGAGTTTTCTGTCAAAAGCATGGGGGAAAAAGGCAATGAGCAACTTGGCGAGAAATGTCCCACAAATTATAAATTAATAGATTTAGAAAATTATTTAAAAAAAAATAAAAAAAATAGGGAAAAACTATATTTATAATCATTATTATTACATATTTAAAATTATGGTAAAGATAAAAATAATACTAAAAATAAAACAGATAAATAAAATAAAATAGTAAAATAAAAATATATATAAAATAAATAATATAAAATAAAATAAAGAATTGTTATAATTTTTAGCCCCCCCCCCTCCCCATCAAACTATCCAACATTATTTAAGAATTGAAAGCTCCTCCTTGAACGGAGTTTCCATAAATTTAAATACATTGTGCTGATATGACCTCTCCTGACTACAGGACTTTGACTTCAACTTTTACTGTGTGTGCTGTGAATAGTTTTACTGAAGAAAAAGTTTTCAGTACTTATTCTACCGCTGCCATTTGTCTACCAACATTCCCAGTAAAGGGTAAAAATAAAGCAAGACAGTTTGCCTGGGCTAAATCACTAAATCCACCCCTGCTAATAATGAAAGCACTGCGCAGGATGAAGGGAGTGACACGGGGCGATATGTCCCGTATTTAAAATGAAATCCATCTAAAGTCTGACTACAATAAAAAAATAAAGTAGACTGTAGAGCTCCAAATAAGTCTCTGTCCACTGCTGAACTGACTGTTAATTCAGACACTTTGATGCCATAAGGAAAAGCTCCACTCTGTTGGCCTCTTTCAATGTGCCATGCTGTCACTGTGCTCCAATTGATCAATCAGCTGTGCCATCAGCGACTGTATGGACTGAACCAACTCAAAGGGAGGTCCAAAAATGTGTAATTTTCTTGTTACTTGTTTTTGTCGGTTGCTGAAATGGTAAAACTATTATGAATGTAGGCTGTTTAAACATAACTACCTGATCGCGGAGACTTTATGACCATAACTTTATTTTTAAAAAGGCAAACCATAGCTTTGCTCCCCCTAATGAGATGTATTTACTCCCTTTGCTCTATTGCTCAGGCTCATATGGCCGTCGTTTGACTTTTTTTGTCCAGCACCCAATCCTTATTTTTTGATGTGCGCACTTCCTCGTTTGCATATGGCCATCTCACCATCACACTATCAAGTATAGTAGCGATGCACTATTGATTCACCTCACATACATACAAGCACACAAACCCTCCCCTCAATCTCACGCACAGACACACACACACACAGCACAAAGCTGTAAAGCACAAGTGCTACTGTGGTAACTTTCATTTATCGCACAGATCGCTTTTTGCGTACCACGGGTGACATACATGCTGCACTGTACGGCCCTGAAGCAGCACTGTTATCATCTTTCTTTGCCACACTTTGGACTGTTTCTACCTCTCTGCCACGAGCCCTTCTTGTTGCAAGCTTCCAGCAACATAGACATGAGTCTGATGTCCTTGTTTTGCAATGTGTAACTGTCAGAAAAATATGCTGGCACTGAATTGATTGGCAAGGAATTGATCAGCTCGGCACCATATGATTCCAATGGATCCAATAATTTGGCACTGGTCCTCAACCTGAACGATTCCCATCCCTACTTCTAAATCTGAGGGATTCTGTGAGAATTAATGGGAAGTTTGAATATTCAGCAAAACCTAAAATTTATAGATGAAATGGGAAAAAAAAAAAAAAAAAAAAGTCATGATGCATGTCATGGTGTTCTGTGGACAGTATTGATGCCTCTTCTATACACCAGACAGTGAATAATCTGTCACTCAGTTTTGGTAGCTTTTGAATGTAAATCTGTCCAAAGAAAAAAAAAACAGCTTTTACCTCCACCATCAAAGGAGCAGTCGTCTTCCAGGTCGTGTCCACTGTCGTAGCGGATCTTCTTCTTTGGGTCAGAGAGCACAGTGAAGGCCTCGCCCACCTCCTTGAATTTCTTCTCCTCCTCCTTCTGCACCTCTGGAGTCGCTGCGCTGTGGCGGTCTGCAAGATGATGATACAATTACAACACAGTCCTTCAGATATATAACCATCAAATGCAAACCTGGTATCCTTCATGTCTGTGTAAAGACTGAGCGGTCTACCTGGGTGGTGCATGAGGGCCCGTTTGCGATAGGCCTTTTTGATCTCATCCTCGGTGGCGTTCTTGCCGACCCCCAGCACCTTGTAGTAATCTTTCCTCTTGCTCTTCTTCAGCTCCAGCTGTGCCGTCTTCAGCAGATGCTTGTGATCTAAAGTGATAAAATGTGAGTGTGTGAAAACCAGACATGGCTGGTGCATCAGTTAAAACAGGTAAAAATGCAAAAATATAACACAATTGCAGCTCACCTGATGTTTTTTCTGTCTGGTAAACTTTTTCATAGTCCCGTACGGCCTCCTCATACTGCTCTGTGTTCATGTAACTACAGGGTCACACAAAGTCACTCAAAAACTGCATAATGCACAACAAAACACACCCATTAGGACACATGTACTCATACAGAAAGTGCAGCATACCACTGAGCTCTTCTTAAGTAGGCCTTGATGTAAGTGTCATCTAGTTTGATCGCATTGGTACAATCTTCAATGGCTTTATCAAGTTTCTGCAGCTGTTGATGAACAAGTTAATGACAGTAAATTGAGTGAAGAGCTCAGCTAAGAACATTATTGATCAAATGCCTGCAGCTGGTAACGTGTCGCCTCTCACCTTTACTCCTGCTGTGGCTCTGTTGCAGTACAGTTTAGCATTGGTCTTGATGTTGTTGGGGTCTATCGTCAGGGCCTCGGTATACAGCTGGTAGGCAGCTTCATAGTTGCAGCTCTTAAACACCTGGTTGCCCTCCTCTTTCTTGGCTTTTAGGGCTTTGGCATTCTGATTTGGGAGGAGAACAAGTCATCATGTCTCTTTTAAAACATTAAGGTGTTGTCTGTATTTTGGCATGCCTTGAAGAATGGATTTACTTAGTTAGGTTCTGACCAGACGGAGCAAACTTCAGCAGCTTGGGGCGTCTTTTTGTAATGTTTTTAATTAGAGTGGAGTGTTTTGCTCACTGCTCTCGCATTGCTGAGCACCTTGCCTTTTTGCAGGGGCACCCTGAACACTTGCGTTGGAAGTACTTGGTTTGTTAAAAGCTAACGTTACCTCACTTTCATCATCGCCCTAGGCAAACTGAAATATCTAAAGAAATTGTAGCATCAACTACTTTTAACATTTTACCAACTGCAATTAGGCCTAACGATTAACAGCAGATTGTCAAACTGTCCCTGACTCTTACTAATATAAACCTTAAACTGACCATCATCCAGGAGAAGTTCCTCAATGAGCTGGGGGAGCTCCCTGTGATTTCTCTTTTTTCTCTATTTCCCTGTGTCCAGTCTCCATGTGCCCTCCGCCTAGTCTCGCCACCAGACAATCAGAGATCTCCGCCTTCTGATAGTCTGGGGACACTCCTTTCTAAAGTGTGTTTAACACACCGGCGAAAACGGCCAGCAACAAAGCAACGCCTCTTGCATTTTTGAAAAGGAAACGCCTTCTCGGAAATGTGTGCTCCTCCTTTTCTCGTCCGCAAGGAAACAAACACACAGAGAGCTTGAAAATGGATG
>NC_065518.1:16542935-16736673 GCF_006386435.1 Epinephelus moara | reverse complement strand
ATGTTTACAAGCACAAGAGTTCAGCGTGCCACCGAAGGACCGCCCTGCAGATTTACTATTGGTTCTGCAATGTAGGGAGTTTTTTTAAACTCTGAAATTGTATCCGCCCATCTAAACACAAAATCAGGGAGAAAGTCATCAGTCTTTAGTTAAGCAAAGCGTCTAAAGACTGACTTGTGAGTCTACCCTCCGCCTGTCTGTTTCTTGTGCAGATTTGAAGGTACAGATCTGTGAGATTACTTCACAGCAAAAAAACTGGTTAAGCTAAGGACAGGTGATTTGGTGACGCAGCAAGCTGCAAAAAGTGCTCTGTCTGATCAGGGCAGGCTTTGACAAAAAGACAGTACAGTGGGTCTCTACGGTTCTGTCTAATTGGGGCCGTAATCTGCCTGTATGTGAGCTTTACTTTCTATCCTGCCTTCCAAGAGATGAGCAGTGCAGAAAGCCAACATGCAGAAAAAATGCAAATGTGCTGCACTACACCCAAAAATAAATTTCTAACCTTACCACTCGTGGCAGAACTAATCAAGCAGTATGGATCACTTTGCTTTTTCATACACATTGATCTTATACAAGACATTCCAAAATACTTGATGGTTTGAAATAAAAATAACTGTACAAAAACATGTTTATTCATTTCTTTCTTTCAATGAAACAAGGAGGAAGAAGACAATCTTACCCTGCAGGCTAGACGGGCCTTTTCGTGGTCAGGTGCCATGCGCAGAGCCTGGACAAAGAACTGTACAGCTTTATCGATGCAGTCCTCATAGTAGAGACACAAGCCTCGGACGTAGAGTGCGTCTGCGTTTGTGGAATCCATTCGCAAGATATCACTGTAAAAAAGATTGAAGAATCAGTAAGTCTATTACATCCCACTTATCAGAAAGTTACTAAAGTAACAAGACACTCATACACCATGAACCTAACACCAGTTGTTCCCACCTTGCTACAGACTGGGCCTCTGGATAGCGTCCCAGCAGGGCCAGACACTCGGCCTTGAGGATTTTGAAGCGGTGACAGGCAGAAGCCACTGCTAAGGCCCGGTCCATGCAGTACACCACCTGGGTCAGGACAAGAGCCAATTAACTACACCTGCTACAATCTACTGTAATCGCTGATGAAAGACATGCAGAGATTTGGATCTTTGTAAAACATAACAATTAAAATGGGGCTATTGAGTTTGGCGAAAAAGAGAGAATGGGTATAAAGTACCTTTCTGAAATCACGCTTCTCAAAACCAAAGTCTGCCATTCGTTCGTACTCCACTAGCATCGCTGCAGTCTTATTCTGAAATATAAGAGCAATCATGCGTCAGCAATTTCTTTACAATGTTAACAGGCAAGTTTGAGTTACATCTTTGACTCCAAGACTATGCTCAGTACATATTAAATGCATTCTTGTACAGTAACAGTTTTTCTGCAATCATATGACTATCATGACGTGCAAAATTCCGATGGAGGGCAGGAAGTAATAAATCCATATACTGTGTGAACTGGAAACTGGAAATAGAGGAACGTGACTTATAAAAAGGTTGGATCAACATGCAGGCAGCAGGTATCATGTGAAAATTGACACTCATGTTGAATGTGAGCCATACAAAACAGAAGTAAAGTGTTTTTCACCACAACCTGACTGATTTGCACGGTGTAACCTGATTGTCGTTACAAATTACGTCGTCCTCCAGACCTCCTAATGTTATAATGTTACACCCAAATTTGACCAACTGGCACAGCCATACGCAGCTCAAATCATAGTGCTACCAGTGTTGGTAGCCTGCAGTTGCCTGCCCTCCATCTGGGCAGAGCAGTAATGTAGACAAGCTGTATGCAAAGAAGCTATTACAGTGAGGGAAATGTGAGAAGTTCAGGTGATCCCCACCTCCTGCTGGGCCTCTCTGTTGCTGGGATCCAGCTCCAAAACCTTCTGGAAGCAGCGATTGGCTGCCATGGCATTTCCTAACAACAGGTGGCACTTGCCCTCACGTAGATGACCCTGTGGGGTGGCAGAGGCACATTTCCTTCTTAGGGTTGCATTAAAAAACAAACTTTATTCTGCAAGTGCAGCTGGGGTTTTTGACAGAGCAAGTGACGTGCAAAGCTGAGAATAACAATGATACTGAAACCCACTTTCATGAAGCAGTCATCCAGCCGCACAGCCTGCTGGGAATCTTCTAGAGCCTCTCGGAAGCGACAGAGCATCATGAGGGTGGCTGCCCTGTTTCCATAATAACTGGCAGTTTTGGGGCTTGCATCTTGAGAGACAAGAAAAAAAATCCATGTCACGCAGGAAAAATGAGAAGTGGGTACAGATTACAGATCTATCTAGAACAGTGGTTCTCAACCAGGGGTTCAGGGACCCCCAGGGGACCTTGAAGGAGTCCCAGGGGGTCCCCAGAAAAACAAGAAATATTTATTTCACCGTTTGATTCACTACAGAAGTTACCCCAATGTGGGTTAAAGTTAGTGTCTATTCTGGCACCCAACTGGGATGTTATCAGCCCACTGAATGGCCATTATCTGTGGTTATAAGCCTCATAGATATGGGTCAGTGGTAGGCTGGTAGGTTCAGAAGGTCGTTTCTGCCCATTTAACAGCCACTACTAGTTTGTTAGGTTTAATTTTAACTTTCATTAGGTTTAAGTGCCAAAACAATGTGTTAAATTTCAGAAAGAGCATGGTTGGGTGTAAATAATGGTTTTACAAGGGACACAAACCCCGGTCTCATGGGTGAAAGTCCTGTGCCAGTCCCTATTCTAACAGAAAGACTAATTTTATGGTCTGGTAATGGCCCTCTCAGCCTGACAGTAGGTGTGGCAAGCCCCTACGAAACCATATTTATGCTGCTTATCACCACTGATAGCTATTGAATGGCCTGATAACAAAAATTGGCTGATTCTGATCATAAGTTTCAATTCCTATGCACTTACATCCTCAACTGTAGTTGAAAACTATAAAATTCTGGTCTTAATCATAAAACAATCTTTTTAGATTGAGGTCCCTGAAGCCAGGGACCTCAATCTAAAAAGAAGCCTTATTAAATGGGGGTCTGTGACCTCATGTGGATCATTTTAGGGGTCTTCGTCACCAAAAAGTTTGAGAACCATTGGTCTAGAGCCATCCTTGTGATAGACAGAGGTAAACTGCAAATATAGTGTAAGTCCTATGAGTAATTCAAACAAATAACAGAGGTAGAGCAGCTCCTGATACAGTTTTAAAGCACACAGAGAGAACGTGTGTTGAGAAATACGTCAGGAGGAGGTGATGACTCAACTGTCAATAGAAATTTCACTGTTATTTTTGTTTTGCTGATGTGCTGGGAAAGGTGGGACCAGAAGAGATCATCAGAATTCATCAGCAGGAGAGTATGAACAAAAGTTGGTCTATGGGTAAAGAGTAGTTAGATGTGATCTTACCAATGGCCTTGGTATAATAGTTGAAAGCCTCGGAGTAATCTTTCTTGCTGTAGAATGCATTTCCTTGCTCTTTGAAGCCTTCAGCCTGACTGCAGAGGAGAAACACAAACCAAAGTCAAGGTTTAACAGGAGCTTTACAAAGATAAGAGTTATCCACCCACACAATATAAAGTAAACTGTTCAGTGATAAATCAGTTAACCAATTAAAGCCCTTCACAATAAAGATGTACATAAAACAACTGCGTAAAAGTGAAACTATGCAGGATTAACTTAAAAAACAGTGTTCCAGGGCACAGTGTGCAATTGAGTTTGGGACTTTATATAAAAGGTAGCAGCCAGGTGCCAGACTGGAAGCAGCACACGTCCAAGAGGAAGCTAAATAAATTGTATACACAGCAATGAAAAAACCCAAATACAGCAAAACTGTTTACAAACAGCAGCCAACAATTCCTGTATAGTTCACCTTCAAGTCAGTGTCATCAAACCAGACCAGCTGGTTTGCCTGAACTCATTTGTATCCATCAGAGAATTTCCTGCACACGAGGCAGAGCCTGAAAGGACTGTGGTGTGTAACACCTGGAAGTGGGACAGCAGAGCAGGGCACACAGTCCTGATATGCAGCTTCAGGACTAAACATAGCAGTGAAATTCACCTGCTGCAGTCCTCTCAGGGTGCCAAGTGTTAAAGGGAAAACACTGATTCATATAAGGAAGAAGCTTCACTGCAGTCATTAATGCTTCTAAAGGAAATGCTTTTTCTGTCTTCCACACTTGCCTGAGGAAAATCTTACAGATTAAAATGCTGTTTTGCACAGAGAATAAGAGAAATAAACTACTTATTTGTTGCATAACAGTGTGTAGACCTTCTTTATGCCCCACACCCAAGTTAGTGACATCATGGTTGTTTACATCTGCCAAAAAACACTACAGCTGGGTACAGAAGAAAAACATTTGACCCTTACAAAGTTTCTGCTGACAATAATTATTGAGCTGAATGTTGTGCTTTTGTTAAATGGCTGTTGGGAGAGGTTTCCCTTCAGGGTTGTGAGTCAGAAAGCCCTGATGTTTCACTTATCCCTCATGCTGTTTTATTTGTGTTAATGGAGTCAATTTAAAGTAAACTTTACGGCACTTTATTGGTTACAATTATGTACATCATTTCTGTGGTTTGAATAATATTGTCTCATATCGATAGCAGGCCCCTGAATCTAATCAAAATCATACTGTGGCAGACTTTTTTTTCAAGATTATTTTAATTGGCTTTTTTGCCTTTATTGACAGGACAGACAGTGAAATGGGGAGACAGAGAGAGTGGGGACTGACATGTAGCAGAGGGCCGCGAGCCAGATTCAAGATTCAAACCCGTGGCCGCTGCAGCAAGGCAATGCCTCTGTACATGGGGCGCCGGCACTATCCACTATGCTACCGACGCCCCGTGGCAGACTTTTTAATATCAGCAAATATCTTGTCATTGTCCAAAGAATCAACATAATATAGAAATTGGACATTTACACCCCTAGAAAGTTATGTTTAATAAGCAGCATTATGTTGTTTACAAAATTCTTGGCAATTCATATCTCTAAATTACCTAAATTTCATGGCAGAACATATCTATATTGTGTACACCTCTCCCTACATTACATCTGCAAATGCAGCATTGAACAGTCCAGTAAAGCCTGCGAGCTAGAATAAAAAATATTGAAAGTAGAAGCTTATATCTAGGATGTAAATATAGAAACCATACATATAAACATGTTTCCTCTATTTCCAGATTTTCAAAATATAATTTCAGATTGATGCAAAAGAGTCCATTAATTTCTCTAAACTCTTCTTGGTACTAGAGAGCTGAAATGCCTATTTTGATACAACTACCCTGCTGATTTTAAATTTGGTTTCTTGTTATCAAACCAACTTTAAAAAATCAACACTCTGCTGCTTAGCGTGAGACTGATACAAACAGTTTATTCATCTTATCAATTTTAACATACTGTTTTGGTGGGACCGTGTTTATCAAAACATCTGTTTACAAACTCTCACTCAACTCATGCAGTATAATCTGAGTCTCAGTTATCCAGTTGTATGCTCAGTACTTCTCAAACACATGCATTTTCTCTTAAAAAACCCCGTAAGTATTGGAGTCTGTCTTTGAAGAGAGCACAGATAAGTTTCACTTTCAGTTCAGTTTTAATGAAAGTGCTTGTGTCTCTAAGGCACTGAGGATAAACCCTTAAGGTACTGATCATAAGACTGGATAAATAAGACCTGGGTTATACTGCACCAGTTATGTGAGTTTTTAAATGGGTGTTTTGATATAGTTTTGCTGGTACATGTGGTCACCTATGCTAGAAAAATAAAAGTTTACTTAACAAATTCAAGGTAACACAGCATGACCAATTGATGCATGAATGCTCATTTGGTGGGTGAAGTATGCCTTTAATTATGTAACAAACGTGTTAATTAATTCACATTTGGGGTTGAATAAACTTATATTACCCAGCTAACAAATGTGACAGGACACCAATAATATGCAAAGTGTCCTGTTCCTGTCAGACGCAGTTATTGTTAATTTGCTTATTTACTGACAACTAAAATGTCGTATCACAAAACTTAAGTTAAATAAAATGAGACGTTTGGGGAAGCTTTTAAAGTTACATAATGACTGTAACTTTATCTGGTGTTTTGAGCTCCAAGTAAAGCTAATGCTAACTGTCCGTGTCATGAGGAACTTTCTCGAATGAGGTCAGCCCATAATGCAACATTACTGACCACTAACAGATTAAATTGATGCTTATCTCCTCGTGTTTAGATTGAGCTAAGTGTCCGAACAAACAGATTAACACAATCAAAGAAACTCTGAATACAACAATTGTTGGCTAGCTGTAGCCGAGCATGTGTCAATACTAGCTAATTAGCTAACGTTAGGTTCGGTTTTTTTTTAACAAGATGCGAAATAAATTTTAAGTATGTATAAAGTGTAAATGCATCTAACCGTTGAAACTACAACAACGCCGACGCTTACCATTTAGAAAAACCAATAAAATCTAACATTTATCGAAAAGTGCCGTTTCCTCCTCTGTGAGCTAGCCTCGTTAGCTCGTCTCCAGGCTAACGCGCTGTTGTGTCCGAGCCCTGTCAGCTAACGGCGGTTGGGCTCAGTCAGAGACTCCCGGGTTATTTTCACATGACACACACCACACGGACACACAGAGGAGAATTAACATTTAATATTTACCGCTCCATGTCCTCCGGACCGTGGATTTGAGATTCAGCGTCCACCGGCACGTCGATGTCAACAGCTGCCATTTTTTCTGGAAAGGACTATCACGAAGTGACGTCATTTCCTGTAATTTATAAGCTTTGGTTTTTTCCCTTCTTTTTTGAGGTCATGAAAAACTAGGCCACAGACAGAAAAATAAAATAAAAATCAAATCAAATCAAATCAATAAAAAAAATACAATAAAATAAAATTCGACGTCAAAAACATAACATATACTGTATTTTAATATAACTTTCCAAAAGCAGCACTTATATCATATGAATATATTTTATTATAAATTTAAGATTATTTTTTTAATTTTATGTTATAAATTATAAATATAAATTTTAACTTAAGTAAATATGAACCTGGCCCCCTTCCTCATGTTTTTGTGTCTGTAACTAATGGGAACAACACTTTGTGCAATTTTTTTCTGGAGAGGACGACCATCAAATGACGTCATTTCCGGTAAGTCTTAGCCTTCTTTTCCTTCTCTTTTGGGGTCATGAAAAACTAGGCTACAGACAACAAATTAAAAAAAAAAAATAGAATAAAACAAAACAAAACAAAACAAAATAAAATAAAATAAAATAAAACAAAATTAAATTAAATTAAATGCAGCATAAAAAAATTCAACATATACTGTATTTAAATGTAACGTCCCAAAAGTAGGGCTTATATCATATTAATATGTTTTATTCTAAATTTAAGATGTTTTATATTTTATTTTATATTATAAATTTAAAGAGTAACTTCAGTAAATTTAAACCTGGCTTCTTCTGCCATGATTTTGTGTCAGTAACTAATGGGAACAACAGTTTTTGCACTTGGTCCAGTATTAACTGAACAGGCTGCCATGTCACCACTAAGGGCATTTATGCACCATCAATTAACACAGACTCAGTGCCTCTTTTCTCACCCTGACTTGGTCAGATTGTCTTTATAGGTGTCTGACAGCTTATAGAAAGTGTTCATGCAGAGATAGGCCTTTTTGTAAAAGAGTAAGATTCTTTTTGTTTAACTAGACACAGCCTAGAAGTAGCTACTGGCAAATTCACCAGACTATTTAAATAAAGAGTAATTTCAGTGTGTAAAGAGCCAGAATATTTTCACCTCAAACCACATGAATAAATATTTTTATTTCAACACAACCAGGGTTAATGATTGTTGGAACAAAGGAAAGACAAACAAAGATGGTTTTCGTGAGTTTAATTTGTTTCTGTTGACTTTGAATGAAGTGCGTTATATGATTATAAAATTGCTGTTTATATAAATTGAGTCTAGTGGCTTTAGTGACAGTGATTTGGGGGCTGTTTCGGGTTGAACAAAGAGGATCTTACTCTTTAACAAAAAGGTCTATGTTTGTAGTGTCCTCTTAGTAATGTTGTCAGACACTTTCATTTCACACTTACATTTCAGCCTTTTTGGCCACCGGCTGCAACGCTCTTGGTCAATTTCCTAAAATAGTTGTCTCCATTAGTCACTTAGACACACACACACACAATGAGTAAACTGAGTCCAGGTTAAATGTTACCAAAAAATATAATGTAATGTATAAGTAAGTGATGTGCTACTGCTTTTGGGGCTGCAACTAAGGAATGTGTTCGTTACCGATTAATTTAGATGATTTTCTCGATTAATCGTTTGGTCTACAAAACATTAGAAAACAGTGAGGACAGGTGGTTACATTATGTTAGAGCCTAGAGTGACTTCATCATGTCTTGTTTTGTCCAACCAACATTTCCAACCCCCCCAAAATTAAATGAACTACAATGTAAGATCAAAGCAGCAAATCCTAGCAAAAATTATTTAAATGATGAATCAATTATCAATTTAGTTCCCCATTTTCCATCAATCGAATAATCAATACATTGACTATATCTTGCTGCTCTAACTGTTTTACCCAGCTTCAAACCTTACCTGAGGCTTTAGGCATGTAACTACATCTGAAACCACAAGCCTCTACTTGTAATTATTTTTGCAACCCACGAGCTTACGTCCAGTCATTTCACCTTCACATGAGGCTCCACCTGTTTTGGAGATGTTGTGTTGATCAGGCTGCTACCACCAGAGGAACCACCAGGAACAGTTGGACATGCAAACACAACATCATCTATCCAAAGGTGTCTATGAAGAAAATTAAACTTGATTTTAAGCAGGGTTTGTGCATCAATAATAAAGATATTTAGATGGCATTTCTGTTTTTTAAATACTACCATTATTATTAAAAGCATGTCAACCACTCTAGATTAATAAATGGTTGTTTGTTTGATTGATATGAATGTATAATAGTGTAGGAAACAGCACTGTCATCTCCCTATCTGCCAGCCTACACACCCTGATGTGAGGTCTTGTTTGCAAAACACCACTAGAGGGCACTAGAGTATCATAAAGTATATGGTACACACTGTGTGGCTGATACATCAGCAATGACTTGGTGTTATTTTGTCCCGTACTCAAACAGCAGATAGTTTTCAGCCTCACTAAAGTTTAATGTTAAGTGTCGCTCTGCTTGTATTCATTTTGGCGAGTATCAGTACGGAAGTGTTTTAAAATTGCCAGTGACTCACCACACATGTAAGTACATTTTATACGGTACACTGTGCTTGATGATTCATTTTCTTCCAAAATAAATGCATTTTTTTCCTGCTTATGATTCTCTCTGACCCTTGAGATCTGAAATAAGAATAGTATCATACTGATGCAAGTGTGTGCCTACATCAAAGACCTTTAAAACCCTCTGAGGCCCACCACAGACCTAGTTTTGTCTTTTTTAGGGAGGACAGGGGATATTAAGGGGGAGACAGCAGGTCAACAGTATATGCTACATAGAAATGAAATACATGACCTGAAAGCTGGGAACCTGAAGACTAATTTGAGATGCAGTGGAGCACGGTGTGTCAAGCTTTTCTAGTCATAAATGTGTATCAAACATTGTGTTTTGGTTAGCACCTATCTGAAGTTTGAAAGTTCAGAGTGTACAGGGGCTTAGAACAAGTACATGATGTCCATTCCCATGTTCGATTATGTCTCATGAGTCATTGCAGCAATTTCTGGATTGACATCATTTGTTACATTTGAGCATTTTAGACCACTTGAGATGGACAATGATCCCTACAAAATACCACATTGAGACACTAAGAGCTTGAGGAACACCAGAGTAAAATCCATGCTGTGATTTGATCTCAAAAACTTCTGACATTTGGAGATTTCTGTAAGAACTGCATTTTCAGGAATTGGATGGCGAGCACTTCTGTTCTGGAAGCTGCGCAGAAACCCCTTTATTGTCAACATACCTATGAAAGCCAAACATCCTCTGATTGCCCGAGGTCTCAAAATGTTCTTACTGCAATGAAACAGCTACTATGGGGACAAATATCATCACATACGAATAAAATTGGGCGCATTGAATCCACAAGAGTTTCAGCTTTCCAGTCATACCCGATTTATGCATTTCCAAGACTGTTCAGGGACCCCAGCATGCAGAAATATTCTAATGCAACAAGCGAATATAACAACTCTGTACTGCAGGCAGAAAGCTGCATAGTTTTTGCCCGAACCTGCAGTGGATTAGCGTAAGGGGGGCATGACTTTAAAGGAGAGACTCGTGAGTACCCATGGAAGTCATTTTCATTTAGATGTCTTAGCTGGACATGGTTGGCATCACTGAATTCCTAACATCTTCTAGTTTCAAATGATACCAGTACCATCACTCTAGTTCCAAAACTCAGCCCACTACAACCTCTTAAAAACAGGGGTGTTGGCTAAAGGATAAATGTTCTCAATGTCCACAAGTGTAATCATACACCAAATAAGCCAATATTCACTGTAAATCTATAATAAATGGTAAAAGAAGCTCCAAATTTCCATATGAAGAAAGAAACTGACAACTGTGTAAAAAACAGTTCTATTTATAAGTTCATATAGAATACAGTATCGACATTTGTAGCACATAATCATTTACATTATTGCAAATTGATGCACAGTTACACTAGTCATTAATTTTACCAGGTGACACTTCAAAAATACATATTGCTTAGGATGAGTCAGCACAAACAGGTCGGAGGGGAAAGTGAAAGAATGTGGTTTTAAATACAGCTCTATAAAAACAGTTTAATAAAGACGTCAAAGACACTTTTAAAGGTCCAGTGTGTAGGATGTAGGGGCGCCGTAGCAGAAATAGTATATAATATTTATACCTATGAGTCATTAGTTTATAATCACCTGAAAATAAGAATAGTTGTGTTTTTGTTACCTTAGAATGAGCTGCTTATATCTACATATTGAGCAGGTCCTCTTCTATGGAGTCCGCCATGTTGTTCTACAGTAGCCCAGAATGGACAAACCAAACACTGGCTCTAAACAGGGTCATTCGCATTTTTCCATCAGCCACCGTAGTTCTCCTACACGCTTGGCACACGGGAGAAGTTTTCGTCCTGCAACCTCCACACTGGACCTTTAAAAACTTGTGGATAAATCATTTAATTTTTAGGAAACATTACACATCAGTCTGTCTCTTCATATTGCACAAACAGCACCGAGCTGTCGCTAAATCTGTTTTAAATTCTATGACTTATAATAAAACCATCTCACTGTATGCGTTAGATGTTTGTCTCCATATGGGGATTATTCTTGGCATCATATCAGGGTGGTGGTTGATTGTCACTTCGTAACAAAGAGAGCAGGAGAAACACTTTAAACGGAACAAATGGATGTATTTATCTAAAATAAATTATATAGAAGAGGCATCATTTCAGACGATGGCTGTAAATATCCTCAGTGATCCAAAGTTAAGGATCTGGTCTCTCTTTTCATTGGTGGAGGGCGGTTATATGGGAATAGCCACTTTCATTGGAGTAACACAACTTGATTTTGGTTATAAACTAAAGCAGGAATGAAGTTTTGTACCTCTTCTCCCAGAGTACAACTAGAAAGCTCTGAAAGTGAAAGAATTTTGGCAACAAACACTCAGTAACATTTACACACTCTAGTGTATTTGCCTATAATTGTCTTATAAATAAAACTAAAAGATGCTTGTCATTATGGCTTCCAGAGGGGTCCAGACCCCGGGGAACATGCACTCAAAAGTTTTGTTGAGGGGAAACAGCTGAGCGATGGTCCTTCCATTTTTAAGGGGGGTGGCGACACTGGTCAGTCAGCGCTGAAATCTCAATCCACACCAGGGGATTGTGCATACTGTTCTTATGACTTACACCTGCCAAACTTGACACGCTGATAGGATGCCATCGCAGCCGCTGCATAGTGTCCCTCAGGGGGTCCCGTGCTTTGTCCTCACCGACCAAGTTTAACTTTTCTGCCAGTCCAGCTTTGGCGAGGTTAGGTCCACTCCTCTGTAGGTCCTCCGGTCTAGCGTGGCTCATTGCTAGTAAGGAGAGAAGATGATAGGTGCATGTGTGGCCCTCAGAGGTCCCGGCGCAGGCCTGAAGAGGGTGGGGCTGATCAGGGGACCCTGGATGATAGCTGTGGGACCTGGTGGCAGCCTTAGCGCCAAAGGTCCAGACGGCATGGTGCACAAGGCAGCTGGATTGAGGGGGCTGGTCAGGAACCCTGCCGGCAGGGCCTTAGATAGCTGCTTCTGCAGGGCCAGTTTAGTCTGGAACCAAAGACGAGAAACACATTCAGACTAATAGACTGAGGGTCTTTTCACACCTACCTTGTTAGGTTGGGTCTCTTTAATTCGATCCAAACCAAAATCACAGGTGTGACACCTCCCCTGGACCACAGTCCGGACCAAACAGCCGAACCTTGGTCTGATGGAAAGAGGTGGTCTTGGTCCAGATCAAATTGAACTGTTTGATTTGTTTCTATAGCACATTTTCTGGATAGTTACAAATTACAGGAAGTTTTGGCAGGCTATCATCATGTTATAAGAGTAGTGTAGCGCCTTGTGCGTAGTGTCCATGTGTGGCTGCGCTCAGAGCAGACAGGTGTTGGTGATCGGAGCAGAAGAGAAATTAGCAGTCTAGTTGTCCAGTGGTGATACATGTACAGTGTAGGTTTCTGTTTGTCCATGAACAACGCAACCTAACAGAATGAGCCGCGGTAGCACATGGGGAGAGGAGGAGATGACTTTATAAAGAGTCAGCTGGAGACAAGTCACAAAAACTACTACTACAAAAATGTTCTAAGAGGTTGAGAAGAAAGGGATACGAGAAGACGGGCGAGACGTGACCACTACGCGCTTGAGGGCAGGGAGCCCAGCGTTTGGACCTTCTCTGGAGAAGGAAGCTCAGCATGGCACAGCACATCTTAAGAGATAATGGAAACGTAAATCTGCGCAGCATGGCTTGACGTAGCACGACCAAAACTGAGATGATGAGATGAGATGATGATTGTCTGTACAAAATTTCATAGCAATCTGTCAGTTGTTGAGATACTTCAGTCTAAGCCAAAGAGTTGGTTTCCACATAACAAATAAAGGCACTTGTGTATGTTTGTGTGTGACAAATTCTCACCGCTAAGATAGCACTGGGCTGTAGTTTATTATAGGGGGTGAACTTCGCCTTGACAGGCTTCCCAGCCAAACGCTCTTTGTGTCTCCTGCTGCTCATGTGCTAAAAGAGGACAGGGTTACACAGAACAGTGAGTCAGTCAGGGCAGCTCTGACTCACAAACCAAAGAGACAACACACTGGGTAGTTTTCCTTGCAGAATACAAAGATCAGACATCCCACATAGTTTTTGTTTTCTGTTCAGTGGTTTATACAGCAGTGAGAGTATCACATTTATAATATCAGGATAAACCCTTGTACCTGTTTCAGCTGTGTCTCTGAGTTGACAGACACCTGACACATCTCACAGTGAAAGGGCTGGCTGGATACGCCCACAACCGCCCTGGTCTTGCTGCCCATTCGCTGCTTAATTCGGCTAGTGGGCCGGGGCAGTGATGTCATCTTGACCCTGCGTTGTGACTGGCTGCTGTTGTGACCATCAAGCATCTGTTTGTGCTTAGAGCCTGAAACAAAGAGGACTGAATGTCAGAGTCATAAACTAACACTGAGGTCGTATCAGTAGTGTTGTACAACATACCACTACAGTGAGCCTCCAGCTGGGAGCTGGAGTTGACCGTCACTTTGCACGTAGGACAGTGGAGAGGTTGTTTTTTGTTGCTCTTGGCATCCTTAGCTTCCTCCACCTTCACCACCTCCTCTTCCTCGCCTCCTGTGGAGTTCCCCTGAGGGTCAGACTGTGGGGCTGAACCGGTGGCCGGGCCGCACCCTTCCATGGGTGGACTGTCTGAGGGCAGATCAGAAAGCTGAGAGCCAGGGGAGATTTGTGGGGACAGCTGAGGAGAGTGGACTGAGGTGGAGTCTGTGAGTGAAGGCTGTGAGGGTGGAGCAGGTGCCGGCAAGCCTCCCTGGCCATTTTCTAGTTGCTGCTGTGCAGGTTGGGAGGAAGTACTTGGGCCTGTGGACAGATGAATAAACATAGACGCTGCACTATGAGCCCATTTAGACTTAGTATTACAACATGATATTTTCCTTGGTATTTTATCCTTTATGCCATAAAGTACCAGGCACACCAAAGCAACATGATAATACCAGTGGAGATGAAGCTTGACTGTCACATCGCCTCAGGTCGCCTGTGTCTCAGCCAAAAAAATGCACTCAAACACACCACAAAGACTTCAGCCAACTAGCACATACGTTCTGCGCTTGTATGAGAGGAAATAACTCTCCGTACCAGCAGGCAGCGGTAGTCTGTATTCATCATTCAAAAAGGGAAACTGGAAAACTGATAGGGTTGATTCAAGACACCAGAACGAATGGTATTCACTGTGCACCAGCGAACAATAACACAAACTGCCTTCTGCTGAAAAAACACTCAATGGATAAAAATGTAATCTTACCACATATTCAATAAAGTTTGTTATGATCTCACGGCCCCTTGACTTTAGTCGTTTGTTTACTTTCCTCACTTCCGTTTCTCTTCTCATGCACTGAGCTGAACTGCCAATCATTCACTGACGGGCTCCGCCATCTCTAATTGAACATGCTGAATTCGCTGAAAAAAGCCGTCAAAGGCCGACTAGTGCCAATGGTGCGGGATACACTGCAAAAACTTGAGCGACAGATATCACCAACGGCCCACCATTGACTAACTAGCGATTGTCGGCTTGGTGTAGGGCCCGACATGCCATTGACATCTAAGACGATGGAGCCCGGTGGTTAAAGAAATCACTCTGATTGGCAGTTCAGCTCAGGGTTTGCGAAGAGAAATGAAGGTGGGGAAAGCAAATGGCTAATGTCAAAAGGGAGTGAGACTAAAACAAACTTGTTACTTCCATCCATCCATCCATTTTCATCCACTTATCCGGGGCCGGGCCGCAGGGGCAGCAAGCCAAGCAAAGCACCCCAGATGTCCCTCTCCCCAGCAATGCTTTCCAGCTCCTCCTGGTTGACCCCAAGGCATTCCCAGGCCAGATGAGATATGTAATCCCTCCAGTGTGTTCTGGGTCTGCCCCGGGGCCTCCTACCAGTGGGATGTGCCCAGAACACCTCTAACGGGAGGCGCCCAGGAGGCATCCTGATGATTTGCCTGTACCACCTCAACTGACCCCTTTCGATGCGAAGGAGCAGCAGCTCTACTCCGAGCTCCCTCCGGATCTCAGAGCTCCTTACCCTATCTCTAAGGCTGCACCACCCCATGGAGGAAACTCAAATTGGCCGCTTGTATCTGCAATCTCATTCTTTTGGTCACTACCCAGAGCTCATGACCATAGGTGAGAGTTGGGACGTAGATGGACCAGTAAATCAAAAGCTTCACCTTTCGGCTCAGCTCCCTCTTCACCACGACAAATCCATCTCATGCTCCCTTCTACCTTCACTCGTGAACAAGACTGAGATACTTGAACTTCCTTGCAAGGCAAACTCGTTATCTGAGGTAAGGTTATTTTTTAGCCATTTAGCAGTGTTACTGTTCACTGGTGCACGGTAAATATAATTTGTTATTTCAAAATCGGGTTGTGATGTTTATATGCTAACTGGCCAACTAGTGCCTTGAATCCGTCCTATCAGTCTTCCATTTTCTCTTTTTGAATGACGAATACAGACTGCTACCACCTGCTGGTATGGAGAGTTATGTCCTCTCATGAAAGCGCAGATCATACGTGCCAGTTGGTCATTGGTGGCAGTCTTTGCGGTGTGTTCAAGGGCAACCTTTTGGCTGAGACACAGGGAAGGCAACAGTTGACCTTTGTCGTCACTTGTTCTTTGATGTCAGTTTGGTGTGTCAGGGCCCTTACATACACTAGCCTCCACATGAGTTCCCACAGGAGACACTTATGTCCTTACAACTACACCATTGTGAGATATAATCAGTTGATTAATTTATTTAGCTTTGTGATTTACACGCCTGTTGACCTGGGTGGAGAACTGCATCACACAATAGCTTGTGCAGATACGAATGAAGTTGAATTGAAGATTTTTGCTGGTTTAGTTTAGCATATGCCATCAACAATATGAGCAAGAGAAAGGGCACTCATGAATAAACAGTTTTATAATACCACAACAATGCATAAATTCTAAACAATCAAGGTATGAATATATTTTCCTGACTAATGCGATCCTCTTTTCCCTTCCTGTTCTTATCAGTCTTTTTCTGTGCAGCCGACCCGTCATTTTTTCATTGTTGTATTTCTTTCACATAACCTTGTTATTATAATTTCTCTTCCCCTCACCTGCTTACTTTTCTGCTCCATCATCGCTCTTTAATTTTCATATATTTTTTTTCCCCTGCCTTCTCAATCACTCTTCCTCCGTCTCTCTGTCAATTGTTCGCTCCTTCTGTCACCATCAATCAAAAACCATGGCAACCGCTGAATGTAACAAGCTTATCATTGTGTGGTGTGGAGGAAATTGATAGGTGCTGGGAGAAAATGGGAGGGGGAGGATCAATAATTAAAAGGAAAGCCAGACGGAGTATAGAAACGAAGATGGTGACATATTTTTAGTCGGGCAGAATGAGAAGCAGAGTGAGTTAAAGACAGCAAAGTTGCTTCTCTTACAGCTGCTCTTCTGTCGGCAATATTGCCAAAGAACCAGTAGCTATAATGTTAAATATATAGAGAGAATCAAGGGCTGTAGCTACCAGTGAGGACACTCATGTCCTCTGTATTTTGTCTGGGAAATAAAGTGCTGTTTGGGTGAATTTTAACAAGCTAACAGGCAGTTTAAAGTGAAAATACAAAGTTATGCTTGGCAGGTTTTGGCGACAATTAATGTGACAAGAAGGAATAGCGTGTACACTAGAAGAGGGAGGACATATTCTAGCAAATTTTCATTTTCATGCATATAATTGCAGTGAACCATGCACATAAAGGTTGGATAAAGTGGAATATAAAATTGGTGGCCCTCAGGTTTATAATTCAGACTTGAGGGGACCTGGTTCTCAGACATATATCCTTATTTTAACTTTAAAATCCCATTTTTTTTCTCATTTCTTTTCTTTCTTTCTTCCATATTTAACAGATTTCCCCTTCAACACTCTGTAATTATATTAATTTAAAAGACAGCAACTGCAGAATGTTAATATCAAAATTATGATGACTATTATTTTAGCCCTGTTTTTTTATCCATCTATATTTTACATATATATATATACTACTGTATATCATGATCTATCGGTCATCTTGTTTTTTTTCTTTCCTCATGTGAGTGTATTTCTATTTCTGTTTTTGCAACTGTTAAGTATACTGTTTTGATTTTGCAACACCAAAAACTTTCAATAATCAACAAATAAACAATTACAAAAACAAAGAATGAAATGTTTCATTTTCTTCACACACAAACACAGAAAAGAATAATCCAAAGTTTTACCACAACATCCACCCCTGGCCCAAGGACGCCTGATCTACTTGGGTTGTTGCACCACATCTTCTGTCTGCACTTGGCACAAAATTAACTCGCAAAGCCATTTTCAAACTTGGCTCATCTTTAGAGCTCAAACGATTATTTGATCAACTGAAGAAAAACAAAAGAAATTGGCAACAACTTCCCTAATCTTTTAATCATTTGGGTATTTTCATCAAGCAACAATGACAAATATTTGCTGGGTCCAATTTTTGTAAAGATTTGCAGGATATTTGAAGACATTTACCTTTCGCTCTCTGACATGCTATGGCCATTTTTCCACTTTGTTTTTTTATTTCACAAACTAAACGATTAACTGAAATTGTGAAAGTTAACGGGAAACTTTGGTATTTTTCAATTTGGACTTAATTGTCTCATGTTTTTGAGTCTAAGTGACTAATGGGAACAACAATTTTTGAAATAGGTCCAATACTGAGTAAAACCAAAACAGGCAGCAATGTAACCATTTGGGGCATTTGTGCACCATCAATATACGTGTATTAAAGTGTCTGTTTTTCGACTGACAGAGTGTGTCAAAATGTTTGACAACATTATGGAAAGAATCCCTACAAAGATAAACCTTTTTGGAAAAGAATAAGATCCTCTTGTTTATCAGGAACAGCCCCAAAAATCACCATAACCAAACCCACCAGATTCCATTTAAATAAACAGTAATTTAAGCATGTATCCAGGCAGCATATTTTCACATCTAACTGGGAGTATTAAGGGTTTATTTCAACCAAACCAGAGTTGGTGATTGGTGAATCAGTGAAAGACAAACCATGTTGCTGTATGTTAGTTTTATTCTGTTTCTGTTAACTCTGAATGAAGAGTGTTTTATGATGATAAAATTACTATTTATTTAAATGGAGTCTGGTGGGTTGGGCGATCAAGATTTTGTGGCTATGACAAAAAGGTCTATCTCTGTAGGGATCCTTTCCATAATGTTGTCAGACACTTAGAGGAATACTCTGAGCCTGTCAATAGCAAAAACAAGCACTTTCAGTGGATGTAAATTGACAGTGCACAATTGCCCCATGTGGTTACATTGCAGCCTGATTCACAGATGCCAGCTGCAGCCTGCTTGGTCAATACCGGACCAATTTTAAAAACTGATGTTTCCATTAGTCACGTAGAATAAAACACATGGGGAAATAGGTTCGGGGTTGAAAAAAACAGAGTTACCCTTTAAAGTCCCTGTAATCTAAAGGCCTGCCTATTTCCATCTGAAACTAACTTGATATTTGCTTATATAAAGATATTTTGCTGATATTTCTGTGCATGTGTTGTGCTATTCTTTGCTACTGGCAATGAGTACAGGCCTCCTCCATGACTGGTCCTTCCTGTCTTGACCTCTCCACTCTCTCAATCTCCTGCTGCTTAGTCTGATTTTGACAAGCAAACATTTTGGCACAAATGACTCATACTTTTGGGCCCCTTTTCATAATTTTCTCCAACCTTTGACATGTCCATTAGCAAAGCGAAAACATATTTCATAATAGGAATGAGGAACTGTAAGTGGGAGTTGTGTTGAGCCACTGTTGATTTACAACCAAAAATCAAACTCAAAGAAAGTCACACCGCTACATCCCTCTTCAGATAGCATCCCCCTTTAAGTGCTTTAAGGCTCCTCATCTTTGCTTGATGGGAGTAATTACTCATCTGACAGAGCCAATGATAGCAGGACAGGTAATAGCTGGTAATTAGCCAGCTGAGTGGCAGCTACCCAAGCCTTAGTGCTTATGTCTCTCCAATTACCACTAATTACTCGGAGGATGGAGCGAGGGGTGCCTTTAAAAAAAGAAAGATTTATACCTGTTATGTGTTTCAGATGCGAGTCCGTGGGCACCGTTCCTCCTCCCATCATCCCCCTCTCTCGGTCTTTCCCTGTTGCGGATGGACTGTGTCCGTTCTTCTGCCGGTTCCTCTGGGACTCCATGGCCTTCAGCTTGCGAGCATGTTTGTGACCTTTGTAGTGGGCCTCAGCCTGGGTCTGACCATCACACACAACCACACACACACACACACACACACACAGCAGCAGAACAAACAGAGGAGAGAGTCAGTGTATGAACAGAATCACTGACATGATTAAATTAATGAAGGACAGCATGAAATCAGTAAACTGTAATCTTTCCATCTGTTCCATCTCTGTGGCTTCACATGCTTCCGTGGAGTTGGGGAGAAATTATGCGATTGAGCATTTGACTGGGAGGAAGAGCCACACAGCCATTTTGATCGTCATCATCGTCACGGTTGTGCACAAATGAGCATCATTCGGACTCATGGCATCTCATGACCGTCCTGTGAGCTCATCTTTCCACTGATTCGTTGTGACACAAAATGGTCCGTGTCTGTTATTCTGCAACACAAAATGACCTCTGTGCCTTTCTCTGTGAGGGGAAACACATTTGTGGCTGTGCGACAACAGATGCATGCAGATTTGGGATCCGACAGTGACTGTGGACAAAGCAAAATGTGCTCTACAGAGGGAGATTCAGCGAGTAAGAGTGCACCAATAGTGAAACATAACACATTTTATCTAGTTATCCACAAACACATTAAAATATTCCCATACCACACAGCAAATCTATGCATTTTAACGACTTAGATTTACACAACAAACACTAATGAAGTAAAACATTTTGTTGCCTGTTTTGTTTCTCATATTCTACAACAATATTTTTCAAAAAAACAGACCTGTGTAGCTGTTGTGTTTAATATTCAGTAACATTTTCCATGATGACTGAGCCATCTCCATGACAAATGAGCAGACTCCATCTGCTGATAAAGACCTGAGAGGTGGTTACGGTATTTTGTTTTCGTCATATTTCCTAAAACTGTACATCTTATGCTTAGATTAAATCCATCTGTTTGTCATTCAGTACTTCATAAAAATTCTAACTGTTTCACAGATGAAGAAATATTAGTCAGAGCAGACACTTTGAACTGTCACTGTAGGTAAAGCACAGATGTTACAGATAACACTAACAGTGACTCTGTTCTACTCAGTTACCGCAGTAAGTCATGACAGCGTGACAGTGAGCCGGCATGAACAGTACCTGTACCCTGAAACTGAGGCAGCAACACAGAATTCAGCTATCATTCATTTCATTATTTACATGTGTGCTTTTTTTTTTTTTTTACTGTGGTATGTTAGTGTCCTCTGTGGGAAAGTCCTATAACCCACTCTCGGAAGGTGAAAAGGTTCAAAGAGCTTCAGCAGCTTGATCAAACTGTACATGACATCAATACAGAACAAGCAGAAGTCATAAAGGATATGTCTGGTTATACGCTGTACTTTTCTTATTGTCAGTAAATCCCATGAAAAGACCAACGATTTTACCAGAGGTGTGGACTTGACTCACTCATGTGTGTCACTGGGGGTTCCATAAGAAGAGATTTTACTATTCCATTGAGGAAAAGTGTTTTTATCCAGTCAGCCTGGTCTATTCACATCAGAGAACTAAACACATTAATACACATGTAAGCACTAAACTCTTCTCTGCTGCTTCTAACAATATGTCCTGCTGGTGTTGCTATGCTGTTCTATATGGAAATATGTCACTACTGCTTCTACTGCTATTAAAATTGTATGTCCTTTTATATTGCACCAACTTTGCCTAAATCACACATTTGATGATCATTACATTCTTGTGACTAAAAAAACATGTTAAATTAATTTCTTGTCAGTGTGTTCAAAGATGTCTTTTAAACTGTGTGCCCTGTGTGTATTGATATTGTTTGTTTTTTGGGCTTTGTTGTATTTTAGGTAGCCCTGTGTAACATCTTGGCCAAGGGACTACTAGTGAAAAATAGCCTTTTGGCTAATTCTGGCATATTTATACCATTTGTATTATTAATTTGCACTGTCCCTTCTTAAATAAACTAAACTAAAATAAACTCACAATTGATGACTTTAAACAAAATCCAAAAAGACTTCAACTTTGGCTTTAACACAGATGACTTATGATTTTATTTGGACTTGAGCCTTATAATTGAAAATAAATGAAAAAATATTATTTAAAAATGGCGCCATGAATCACTTAATTCCCCTTTAATTCCTTAATGAGCTAAGATTAACGCTATTCATTCCCCCCCAGCAAGTCGACACTTAATTCCCCAGATTCACTTTGTTTGAACTAACCCAACATCCAGTCAATGTTGCAGGAGAGAGCCATGAAGTACTAACTTTACTTTACTAAGCACTAGTTAGAAAAAAATGATACCATGGATTATTGTGAAAACTGTGCAGTGGTAAACAAAACGGATTGCAATATACAAAACATGCGGATTCAAAATTATACATAAAGATGCGACAACTTCCAACAAACTTGTTTTAACAAATAAATACAAATTTTAAAAAGGTTTCATGATTTTTTGTAAATTTAATGTTGATGTTAAAATGACATTACATGTGATATGACTTGTTTATGACTTAAAATTTAAATTTGTCTTGACTTGGGACTTGAACGCAAGGACTTGAGTTTTTTTTATTTTTTACACCATGATGCTGTAAATACTCACTGGAGCACCAAATGTATGTTAATCCACCACTGAAAATAGTTTAGTAAAATGCTAAAAATGTCTCTCAAAAAAATGATTTATGGGGTTAGTGGATAATGCTTTGTGCTAATGTTTGTTTTATTAACATGTTTTAGTCAGTTAACAACTTATTTTGAGAAGTTGGTCAAAATAAAAAACAATTTTTTTTTTATATTTTTGAGTAGCATTGAATTAAAATAAGTAGTTAGAATGTCTTAAATAAAATAATTTTACCGCTAAATATCACCACAACCTTTGGATAAATATTAAGTTGGTTCAACTTAATTAAGCTTTTCAAGGTCAAAGCATATCATGTTGTTTGTACTTAACTGATTCTGATTGAGTTTGTCAAATTATAAAAGACTCATAGGATTTATTCAATAATACCAGAGTTGGAACTACTTAAAAAGATGCATGCACATTGTTACCTTAATTTTCTTTAGTTGAACCAGTAGTTTATCCCTTTAAAAATGAAATTATACACTATTTGTGACACATTTTAAAATATTTACACAGGGATGAATGGGCCTGAGTAACACAGACAGGGAAGGGAAGTTGGACGGACTTGTTCTTTTCATGGGATCCACCAACAATAAGAAAAACATAAAACATAACCAGCCTCATCCTTTGAGAGCATACATTTTTGCAACACTAGTGCCTTTCTGTATACCAAAGACACAAGTGCACTCCCTAAATCAACAAAGAGTCTGAGTTTGAAACAAGCGAACAAGGCTCCAAGTATCCAGCTTCACATGAGGCAGTTAGATAATTTGTGAAGGCTCAAATTATCCAGTTTCCAGGCACACACTGTACACAGTCCAGCCTCTGAGCTCAGTGTGCAGAGGTGATCTTTCAGTGACTGTGAGGGGTACAAGTCTCCCCATCAACACTTTGCATAAAGCTTGGGCTGCTACACAAACAGAAAGGGCACCACTGTGGGTCAAAGTGTGCGGCGGGGGGATACAGGGCTGAGCAAAGGGTGAACGACCCCTTTGGCTACGTTGAATGTCAGCGCACACTAACCATTCAGCGTGATCTCCAACTGAGTCAGAGGGATGATTCTGCTTCCATTTGCATACTACCATACTATCTGGCATGCCAGTGTAGTATGAGTTCACTATGTTCCACCATAGGAACTTAAATAGAGATTAATATGTGGAGTAAGTGTCCCAAGATCCTCTGTTAGAGACACCTGAAAGAGCCTGTCAGGACTGCTTGGCCCCCGCTGACCTTGATTCAAGCAGCATTATGCATTCACACACCACTGATGCCCAAACTCTTCATACACAGGGAGCACCGACTGTCCTCCACAAAAGGGCAGCAAAATTAAAATGTAACGTGTGATCCCTCAGGCTTGAATCTTTCATGCTTTTTCAGGGAGTTTAGCAGCCTTAAAGGAATAATTTGAAAAGTCTATTCCTTTTTTTATGCACACTGATTATGTAATATATACAGTAGATATCATTTTCACAGCCAGCCATCTTTGTCTTCATACTGAACAAACAGCTCCAGGTTTCCATTTCTTAGTCCAGGCTCAACACAATAAAGCACTCTACTGAAGAAGCAAAAATTACTGTAATTATTTAATTTAATGAGCAACTAAATATAATGTATTCTTTATATAACATCCTGCTATTGCCATTAGTTGTACAGTTAGTCCTAAAGTTGCTCCTACTTCAACAGTGTGAGTAAGAATTACTTAGAATACTGAGTTTTATCGCATTACGCAATCAATCTTATTGTATTTTACTATAATGAGGGCAACACTAACATTTTTGAGTTGAACAGACTAAAATGCATCAATTTTTGGCCCTAATTGCACACCATCGTCAGCAGCATTTTTCCAGCATCTGATTGGCTTAATTCACAAGAAAACAAATGATTGCCTCACATCGTTGGTTTGGATCTCGGTGGTACAACATACACATTTTTAGGCTTTAAGTGTACTGAACTTAATTTCTCACTTGCAATCCTATTAGCATTTCACTCAAGTAAATCATCTTTGATTGATTACTTAATTATTTTAAGGGCAATCACTTGCCTTAAATATTTTAAGTACAATCAACTAATCCAGGTTTGCAGTGTTCTTATACCTGCTCTTTGTATTTTGCCGACTATAATCGGTGTGCATGTTCATACATGTTCATATATTTTATCCATTATTGTTTATCTTACTATATCTTACCATATAATGATGAAAACTCTGTCTGTGTGTCTGTTCCACGTTTTTCTCCTCACTGACTTGGTCAATCCATGTGAAATGTGGCACAGTGGTAGAGGGTCATGGGAGGATGCGAATGAAGCAATATTGCATCAATTGGCCAAAGGGGGGCGCTATAGCAACTGAGTGAAATTGCAAACTTTGAATGGGCATATCTCGTGCCCATATGTCGCAGAGACATGAAACTTTGCACAGAGATGCCTCTCCTCATGAGGAACAAAAGTGCCTCAAAAACCCATAACTTCCGGTTATATAGATTTTCCGCCATTTTGAATTTCTTTGAAAAACACTTAAAATCGATCTCTTCCTAGGACGTTTGACCGATCTGCATGAAGTTCCCTCTTGGCAAAAGTTGGAAAACTTACTAAAACTGAGCTTCTATAAGGCAATGAATATTGCGGAGGGCGTGGCTCATCACATAAAGGTGTATAACATCTCAAGGGTTTCACCGATCACCACGAAACTTTGTAGGCATATGACCACACATAATCTGAGGGGACCCCTCCATTATTGACCCGATAAAACAAAATGGGGGCGCTAGAGAGCTAATTTCTTATCTAGGCCTAACCGCCAAATCGATTTTTACTAAACTTGGTAGATATGTAGAACAGGACACCTCAAGGTGACTGGAAAAATGTAACTCTAAATGGCAACTGGGTGGCGCTATAACAACAGAAAAATGCTTAAAAATTTAAAGCATTGAATTTATTGTTAAATTCATCATTACATTTTGGAAACTATCTCTGTTTATGTGGGTTTAAGCTCCTGGGATGCAGGTCTGTTTGTTAACCACTTTTGGTCCAAACTGTAATATCCTGATAGCTTTGAATTGTCTCTCAATTCAATTTAATAAAGCCCAATATCACAAATCACAATTTGCCTCAGAGGGCTTTACAGCATACAACATCCTTCTGTCCTTGGACCCTCTCAGCGAATAGGAAAAAACTCCCCCAAAAAACCCTTTAACAGGGAAAAAAATTGTAGAAACCTCAGGATTTTCATCCAGATATTCATGGTCCTCAAAGATTTAATCCTAATGAATTTGGTCCTAATGACTTATGGCAGAGATACTCAACTAGCTAAGCCCGGGGGCCACCTATGCGAAATGACAGGACTAACTAATCTTTCTTTGAAATTCTATAATTTCATATTAACATTTAGGATTAAATCACTCATCTTTGCCAAGAGACAAATCCAGTCGTTTGTTTAGTACTAATGTATGGTCCTCTACCTTCATTATAGCAATGATAACAAGGTAAATGTTTTGAATAACCACTCAGTCATGTTAGGTTTGGTTCCAGCTGCAACAATCAGTCCACAATTAATCAATTAATCAATTAATCAATGGCCAGAATCTGCAACTATTCTGATCATCAAATAACTGTTTTAGTCTTTTTTTTTAAAGCAAAAAAGCCGAACATATGCTGGTTTGATGCTTCTTAAATGTTAGAATTTGATACTTTTTTTTGCCATACATGATAAACTGAAAAGCTTTAGATTTTTGGACTGTTGGTAAGATAAGACATACCATTTGACGATGTATCAAACAATGACTCATAGTTGTTTTGAACTTGCGCTGAGGCTGCATGTCCAATATAGAAAATAAACACAAGTGACTGTGAACATGAAACCTACTTTATGTACTACACAAGCAGTGAGTATAAAATATGTCACTAGCAAATTCCAGCCGCTCGGTGCAGCCCCCTGTTGTGACCTGGTACCTGCCTGCAACCTGGCATCCAACTCCTGGGTCAACCAGCACCCTCAGCTCAGCTGCAGGTAACACAGAGGGAGGAGGAGAGAGCCTGTTAGCTAGAAAACAGACTCCTTACAGCATCACTGTGTCCAAAGGTACAGAGCAAAGAGACAAAGAGACAGATGAGGAAGTAAGGGTAGCGTAATGTGCTCGTGCCAGTGTCCTACTTCCTTCAAGTTTCACAATTCACACAAAGAGGAATCATTGTCATTCCACCAGGTTCCTCCTGACAATATAAATGCAAATATGTATAAACGAACTCCATAGGAATAGGAGCCAAATGAATATGAATAGGGAGTTGTGATAAGGAGGAAAAAAAGCAACAGAACTAGCTGACTGGTTTCCTTTTAAGAACCCACTGGCGGATTTTAAAAGAATGGAAGCTGCAGAGATATACTGATCGGACTGATAAGAAGAAAAGCCTGCTTCAAGGCTGTTTTTGGACAAATGGGATGCAAAATATTAAATGTGTTGCAAATAAGAGGACGCTTAGCTGGCTGCGAAATTAATCCAAAGATGAGCTTTAAATGACAATTCATAAGGAAGTTGGTCAAGTTTTAAAGGTTCTGTATGTAACTTTTTCAGAAAATCCCTGTCATTAATGACACCTCTCTCTGAGGCTGTTAAGTGAACGGCGGTCAGCATCTTGTTGCTTGACCACCAGTGCTTGAACTCTGAAGCCATGAGCAAGCATGGGGCATCGTCCAAAACCATGACAAACAAGAGACTGACTGTGTTTGACAGTCATAATGTTCATAGAAGGCTGGAAAATAAATTACAATCATATTTAGAATAAAGTTACTATCTGTAATCCATCCATCCATTTTCATCCGCTTATCTGGGGCCGGGTCGTGGGTCAGCAGGCCGAGCAAAGCACCCCAGATGTCCCTCTCCCCAGCAACACTTTCAAGCTCCTCCTGGGGGACCCCAAGACGTTCCCAGGCCAGATGAGATATGTAATCCCTCCAGCAAGCGTGCGCCAGCCAGATCAGCCCTGGAGTCTGGATGAATTAATGACATTTATCACCCAAATATTTTGCTACCTTAGCTAGCTAACAATTCATTCTCGTTAGCAAGCAAACTAACGTTAGCTAAGCACGATATCACAATATATTTCACATGTCAATGCTTCCTCTAATTTTAGGATTTTGTTTCAGCATGGTGAGGCACTGAAATTATGATATGGACCACTGAATTTGATGGATTTAATGTTTATCAAACCAAAAATGAAACAAGAATTAGCTAGCTAGCACAAACCGCCGACTCTCCTCCTCACTCCCCACCGCTAGGATACTAACGTTACTACCCCGGGACAGGAGTGGACAGCAGCTCAGACCTTAGCCGCTGTAGCAACTTGAATTTAGCGAGCGGAAACCCGAGCCCTGGCGTACAGCGGGCTGGTGGCCAGTGGGTCTAACAGCATCAAAGTGAGGTGGTTGAGAGGGTGGCCCAGAATCCCAATTTGAGTTGCTACAGGGTGCTACGTGAAGGTCCGTCTCCACCAGGCCACCGCTGCAAAATGTGTAGCATGTGTGGACTCTGTTGTGGTGGGTGCTGCTCATTTGTCAGCGTTAGCAGACTTCATTTCTTAGCTAACATTAGCTACTGTTGCACACTGTTAGCGCTGTAATGAACTAAAGAGAGGCAAGGCACTCGGGAACACGCATAACGTCACATCCTTTGGATTTTCCTTTCCTTTACATAGAAGTCAGTCCACAGGCTGCTAGAGGCGACAGAGAAAGTCTGGGAAGGTCTCAGTTTTTGAATTAAGTTATCACTTGTTCACCCACTAGTAGGGCCATAACGGTACATGTATTTGTGTCGAACCATTGGGTACGCGACTTTCGGTTCGGCACGACCCTGTACCGAATTATTGGGCGCAGGACATTATTTTATTTTATTATGTTTTATTTTAATTCCGTTTTTGCGAGCCGAACCATTTAAAATATCTAGTTCCCCGACTGACATAATTGAGTGACGGACCGAGTCCGACCGTAAATCTCCGCCTTCACTTTGTGCAGCGCATTCTCGCATTTTGACAACATGGCAAGTGAGCCTGACGAACCTGAAGACCCACCTGCAAACCTTAAGTCCTCCATTCGGGAACACTTTGGTTTCAGGGTAAAATACGAAGATGGAAATAAACAAGTGGACAAGACAAAAGCAGTGTGCCGACACTGCAGAACAGCGGTCGGGTATGTACTTGGAAACACGTCTAACATGCTAACACATCTAAAGCAACATCACCAGAGTTTGAACGTTAACCGGCATGACTAGAAAAAGCAATCTGGTGCAAACTACGATATCGTCATCGTTTAAAAAGAAAGAGCGTTTCCCTGACCATTCTGATCGCGCTAAATAACCAACGCCATTGGAGTTGAGTAAAATTGTTTAAGCTGCACTTTAGATATTGAAGCATGTTTTGTTTACTGCACTTTAACAAAGTGGGAAAGCTAAGTAAGTTCCCAGTAAAACCGAATCTGAGCAGGCTTTAAAGCTGACCAGCTGCACTATACTTTTTATTTTATTTGAGGATTTTATTTTTCACTTTTATATTTCTATTTTCATTCAAACAATGTGAAAAAGCAGGATTTTATATATATTTGTTTCATTCAAAAATTGTGTAAAAAGAGTTAACTGTTGTGGTGGTTCATTTTAATAAGGGTACCAATAAGTAAAAGATATTTAATAGTTGTCTATTTTTTTCATTACTGTACCGAAAAAAAACGAACCGTTACTTGTGTACCGAGGTACGAACCAAACTGTGATTTTTGTGTACCGTTACACCCCTACCCACTAGTATAAAGTTACATACAGAACCTTTAAAGTATGAGTGTTGTTTAGAAAAGCTGACTTTCAGCAAACATCAGGAGGGTCAGAGGGTGAAGTAAGATAATATTGATTCAACACTTTAGCATATAAAAATGCACCGCAGATTGAGGTCAAAGGTGTTTTCCCCACCTTCCAGCAGTGAATTAAAAAGAAATCCAGACCTGTTTCTGGACTTTGGTTTTATCAGATGAAAGCACAAAGAAGGCTCAAGGGAAGAAACCAAAACGTTTTCCTCTGCATTATCAGCGGAAAGGACTGAACGAGTGTCTGACTCACAGTGGAGTTGAAGCGCAGGTGACAGATGTTACAGGAGATGATGGGTTTCTTCTTGGGTGGAGCCACACCAAAAGTGTGGTTGATCACTGCCTTCTGCACTGGGTCCATCTGCGAGGTGAAACATACAAACACACATAGATGAACACGAATGTCCTGTTTCAAGTTGGTGATACCTTTAGGTTTCAGAGAGAAGTGCAAGTGCAGTTTCCCCAGTTCAAGTCAGGCCTTTGGGTTCTCCGATGCACATCATCCCTCCTCTCTACACTATTGTGGGACTACCATCCTAATTTCCTGTCACTTTTTCGTTGTCCCTGTCAATTATAGGCAACAATACCATAAAAGAATTTGTCATAATATTTAACTCATATTTTTTTCCGCCAGTTTTAAGGTAGTTTCTTTAAAAGGACAGTTCACCACCAAAATCAAAAATACATATTTTAACTCTTACATGTAATGCTTTTTATCAATCTAGATTGCTTTGGTGTAGGTTGCCAAATGTTGGAGATATTGGCGTAGGTGTTGGCACTTTGCTTGTGGTGCTTGTAGTGCCAAAAGCTACATTTGAAAAACTCAACAGCAATGTCTCTTTCCAGAAGTCATGACCTGGTTACTCAAGATAATCCACAGACCTTGTTGTGAGCAGTTTCATGTAGGAACTATTTCCTTTCTACCAAAATACACCCTCCAACAGTATCACTGCGCAAAAGGAAGCGTGCATCTCTCCTTTTTCTTTCCTTAATTTATTCTGAAAAATACACTGTCTAATTCTTTAAAAACTTGATGTAGCATCCATGTTTGACTTATGTAGACTAGATCTTAAAGTCAAACTAATCTCCCTTCACCTTCATGTTCACACACTCGTTTTTATAGAATATGATATATTATTACATTTTTAAAAATCCCAGGGCCTTCTAATCAAAGATAAAGGGAAGATAAAAGTCTATGCTGCTCCACTGGAAACAACACGACAATATTTAATTAATGAGACCATTAGGGTACACACACCAGGTTAAAACATGTCCTAACAGGTGCTGTGACAGGCGACACTTTGCCTAAAATGTTTGTTAAAAGACAAAAAACTGTTTTCGGATGAACAACCTGTACATGAGATTTTTAAAAATTAAATAATATATCACATCAAAACGAGTGTGTGAACATGAAGGTGAAGGGAGATCAGTTTGACTTCAAGATCTAATCTACATGAGTCAGACATGGATGCTACATCATGCTATGTCTTTTAAAATATTAGACATTTACAGTGTTTATATTTGTCAGAATAAATGAGGGAAGGAAAAAGGAAATTACACTGTTGAATTCACACATTTTAAATAACCTTTGTCCTCACTTGATATTTTTAATTCCTATAGTGATAGTTGAGTCGTATTTTTAGCATCAGGTGTCAGACAGGAATCTTTTCCCAGCCGCCCACATGCCTGATACATTTAGCGCATTCCTCTGACTTGTCTCATGAAGGGTTAAAGCTAAATGTGACTATGGAAGTGCTGCTTTATCATTTAGAGCCAGACCAAACATATGTGTGTGTGTGAGAAAGAGAGAAGTGTTATATTGGGGATGTCTCAATCATATTTTTACCCCCTGATCGGAGCCAAGTTATATTTATGAGTCTATTAATATTTTCCTATATAACACGGCTACTAAATGCGCATTCCATGCAAAATAAAGCTGTTTATGTGAGACACGCTTCACAGTTTAATAGTTCCGCTTCAGAGCTTTCCTTTAATAGATTTCTTTTTATAAATAAATTGAGGCTAGGATTAAAATATTTTAATCTCAGACCATATTACTAGTCTTTTTCATATTTATTTATATTTTCTTTTAGCATTCTTCTTAGTAATGACAGCAAAGAGATGACAGGAAACAAGGGGAGTAGCACGCCACAGGGGCACCCCACTGAAGTTCAGTTTGATGCAACCAAAATGCTCTTCAATCTTTTCTTGAATTTGGAGGTTCTGTTTGGGACTGAATCACTATAGCCTCATACGTGATGAGTGTTTGCGAGAAATGTGGTATTGTATCCTACCGTGCTGAAATTGGGGAAGAGGCTGAGTGGCGAGGAGCTGTTGACCCTGAGCGGCAGGAAGTGCTCCAGCTGGGCATGAGTCTGCGGCTGTAGGGGTCGACCTGGCAGAGGCAGGGAGCCCAGGAGTGGGTGGACTTGGCTCTGGGAGAGGGCACCTACAGCAGGGGTGATCACATTTGAGAAAACACATCATTGTGACAACCATTTTCTCGCTTAATCCTCTATCTCAAATGCATTTGTAGAGACACATTTCACCCTGTTTCATTTAAAACTGCACATCCTCACACACTCACAAGGATAAAGACAGACTTTAGCACACAGCATATTAGATCAAGACCCATTCCCACAGTGAATGATTCACTCAGTAAAGATTTAATGACTTCAGTAATAGCGGGGGATAAATGATGAGAGGCTTTGTGTGGCCTTTTCCTGCTCTACAAGTCCATAGTTTATCCTGACAAATGGATCTGGCCTTTAAACGCAGCACTAGAGTGTAATTGTCTGGTTTCGTTCTTCCTCAGATGCTACAAAGTGGTCAGGCAAAAGGACTGCAAGGTTGTTTTAAGGCCTAAGGTGACCAATTTACTTCATTTTTATTGAAAGTCCCCCTCCACACGTTTTACTAATATTTTATTTAATGTGGTTTTCCCACATACAAGTTAGAAACTACAATTCCTGCCTCTGGGTTGTAAGACACCATGAATTGGTCAAATTGCAGTCACAGTTTACATCCAGATCTGTCCAGACTCATATGTAGCCGTGAGTTGATACCTCATATATGGGTGTTGTTGCAAAGACGCTACACTTTCTAAAAGACGAAAGCTTCACGCACATCTTCAACCTGCTAGCAAAGATGATCAAAGCAATCGGCACAGGGTTGGAAATTAACTTTGTTGTTCACCTGCCAATGTGGCTGGTGGATTCCAAAATCGACCAGCCACTCAATAGATTACCATTGTTCTTTTTTAGGCTGGTGAATGAAGCAAATTTAGCAGCCACTTGCATTTGGCTGGTGGCTGGTGCTAATTTCCAACCCTGAATCAGTACCTGAGTACCTGACCAAACGTCTCCCCCTATGACGAATAATTACCGCCAACGTCAAAGTGAAGCTGATCTTTAACCTTTCGGATACAAAATGTCAACACTTCTTCATTATATTCTATCAGACATTTGTGCAAAATTTCATCATAATTAGTGTATGAATTATTGAGTAACAAAGGACTTCTGGTGGCGATGCGCCATGGGTAACAGCTAAACAGGCAAGCTGCTGCTCCGTATGGTTAAACATTGTTATATCTAGCCAATCTTCATAACTGAACTATAAAACAAAGCCTGTCCAAGAGAGGTGCACACATGAATAGGCAACTACGGAAACTTCAACAATCCTAGTACAAAAATGTTGCATTTGGACAAACTAGCTGACACTGCTAATAGTAGCACTAGCAACCCAGCTGCTAGCACACAACAAAGATGAGGAGGATAACCCAGTGCTGTGCGGGTTTCTCAACATCAATCGCAACCTGGAAACAAAAATCGACAAGGTAATCAGGGACGTAGCTGACGTAAAAGGTTTGGTGGATTCTCTCAAAGCTGACGTGGCCGTGCTTTCAAGCAGCACTGATGAGACAGAACAGAGAATCTCTCAGCTGGAGGACGATAACGCCAGGCTTAATAGCACAGTGGCCAAAATGACTGACACCATCGCAAAACTCAGCGAAAGGCTACAGTATCAGGAGAACTACAGCAGAAGACAGTCAATCAGAATTAAGGGACTTATTGAGTAATGGCCAAAACATGTTTTGTGAGATCATATTGACATCAGACCACCAACTTCTGAACAGTTCATCCTTGACTCCCAGTGGACGTTTGTGCTAAATTTGAGGAAATTCTCAAATGTGTTTTAAAGAATGAGAAGGATGCAAGGTCATAGAGACCTTTAACCACCAAAATCTAATCACTTCATCCTCAAGTTCAAGTTGACGTTTGTGCCAAATTTGAAGAAAATCCCTTTAAGGCATTCTTGAGATATCATGCTCAAAAGAATGGTACAAACATACATAAGAACAGAGGAACAACCCCAAAACATAATGCCTTGGGCCACGGCTGGCACTGGCGTGAAGGCTTGAAAAACTCTCAAAAGAAATTTGCTTGCAGAACGTTTTGCTTTCTTCAGCGCGTGGTTGACCAGTAAAAGAGCAGTGCATATCACAATGGCGTTAGCATCTTGTTAGCATCAGAGGAAAACATCTGATTCAGCCATACATGTTTGAGCCTCAGTCAGACACAGACTCAGTCGAGGAGTCTGGTGTGCAACAAAATCAACGACTAGCAGACGTATCAGAGTGGTAAGTGTAGTGAGCATCTTTTATTTGTTTATGTTGTTTGTTAGCTCGTAAGCTAACTGGCAGTGGCTGAGAATGAGTTGGCCGACACTGTGTTAGTGGTTGTAAAATCTACAGTAGTATCTGCTACGATGGGGTTTTTGGTAGATAGTGGATCAAAGTTCCAGGGTTTGGTTTACATCTAAAATGCACAGACATCGCTACCTTCAGTGGAGGAATGCGCAAACACCTCTCTGGTGATAAACTTCACACAGATACAAATCAGTATAGTCAAGGTCAACATTTCAAGGAACATAATCATGAGAAAAACACATTTTTTACTTAAGATATATCCAACTGCTGGCTTTTTGTTGCTTACCCATTTCCTGTCTTTCTGCATATATTACTTTACCTATGAAGTGTTTGTTTTGATGAGCCCTGCAGCAATTTTAACATCCACATTTTTGCTTTGAATCTCTTTCCACATGACCTCTCATCTCATCCTGCTTAATTTTGGTTGGCCTAAATGCTTTCAGACGGCTCTTGCTTCAAAGAGCAGCATGGCACTGACCTTTGTCTAGACCCAAAGTAAACATTAGTGCGCTCACATTAAAATTCACAGTGTCTTACATAAGCATGGTGATTATTGTAATGCCTGTATGTTGAAAGTCCTGAGGTTTTTTATGTTAGAAGGTCATGTGTAAATGACAGAATACAGCAGCAATGAATCGTGAACATGTGAACGTTTGTTTAAATTTAAGCATTGTTGTGTACAACAGGTGAGAACTGAATTTTTCAATGACAGTTCCTTTAAATATCTTTAAGATATTTGGCAATAGAAATTGTAACATTGGAGAAATTGCTGTTTTGTTTTTCATGTAGATTCAGATATAAAGAAGTGACACTAGAAGCTTGAGCTTGTAGAGTACAAAAAAAAGAGGTTCTTGACAGATTTTCCACATGTAATTTCAAATTATAACCATAACTATAAATAAGGGATTTATTTTCTGCCTTCATGTTGTTTGTGCATGCCAGTGTTGTAGTACTTGAGACCGGTCTTGGTCTCAACACCACTGTTTGAAGGTCTAAGTTATGTCTCAGACTTGACCATAATTTTACTCGGCCTTGTCTTGGTCTCAGACAAAGTAGACTCTGGATTGTATTTCAAGACTGATCAAGGCCACAACTGTGGGGATATCAATAAATTTCCTGTGCAAAATAAAAAAGGAGCATTGACTAAAGATGGTGAGGTTGATGCCAGTTAATCAGTATTTGGTTGTATTTGCTAATAGACATCAGAGGAAAAATCCCCCACATAACATTAACCTCTGTAATGCCTTTTGATTTTTTTTTATCAAGACATTTCTCATGGTACACTTAAAAATACATACTGATACACAGGTCCAACCACAGTCTGCTGGGTGGTTCGAGTGAGATTGTCAGAAAAAGAAATATGGGTTTCGGGCAGTTCATCAAGTGACCAAACAGTGTTCTGAGTAAGTTATTAATAACCTACAGAAACATGTGCAATAGTCCACCTTCCACCCTCTCTTACCCTCTCTCAGTCTCTTTCTCTTACACAGCAAGCAGCTTTATCATCAGCTGCTGTGCTCAGGCCCTCTGTTATTTGGCTTTTGACCAGGAAAATCTGTTGAAGTCTGACATATTTAAATCTCTGCAGTCATAATATCTAATAAAAATATTCTCCTTTGCAAATATGCAGGCCTAACACAGTATCATAACAGCAAGCAAGTGCTTCTCTGTCCACAGTGAATCCGTTGAATATGCACGGCTGTTATTAGCAATGTTCATTACCAGAAATTTTCAGCTCTGGTTTACGGGTTGAATCAGGCCATTAACACATATGTTTACAGGTTGGGCAGGGTGGATTGGCTCTCATAACGGGCCAAGTTGGTGCAATAAACCCTGACTGGCAGGTTAGCTCTGGTTCTTGAACTTTGGTGTTATCTAGCAAACAAGCCCACGTTTCCACCAGTTTTGTGCAGAACCGTTGTTATCAAGGCTGTGTCATCAATGGAGGGTGCTGCACAATGTACAACAGAAGTAAACACTAGTAGCAAAATCATGGATTTCATCGACTACCTGCAAACTTTTGTTCTGTTATTACGATATTTGTTTTTACCCAAAAAACAAGCATGAACCAACCATCAATGAGTCCACAGCACACTCTCTTATTGTCTGACAATCTCTCGCTCAACTTTCCCAATGTTGGATTCTCCATCCTCTCATTCCAACCTATAGATTATGGCACGCCCAGTGGTGTCGTCACAGTTCGCACTTCAGGTCAAGGACAACCTGATATTTTTTGGTTTCAGCTGAGAACCATTTTTTCCAGTTCTGAACCAATTTATTTTTGGTCAAAATGCTCTAAATGGTTCAAATTTAGGACCAGGACGGAACCAGTTCCATGTTGGAAAAGAGGTATGACACATACGGGGCAGCAGTAGCTCAGTCCATAGAGACTTGGGTTGGGAACCAGAGGGTCGCCTGTTCAAGTCCCCGTCCGGTCCAAAATATGGAGCGTGGACTGGTAGCTGGAGTTGCCAGTTCACCTCCTGGGCACTGCCAAGGTGCCCCTGAGCAAGGCACCGAACCCCCCAACCACTACTGCCAAGGTGCCCCTGAGCAAGGCACCGAACCCCCCAACCACTCAGAGCGCCTGTCATGGACAGCCCACTCTGACATCTCTCCACTTAGTGCATGTATAGGTCCAGTTTGTGCATGTGTGTGTTCGGACCTGTGTGTAATTGACAAACAGGGTGAAAAATTGAATTTCCCCTCGGGGATTAATAAAGTATATAAAACTAAATTAAATTAAAAAATGATGATGAAAGGGGTGAATTAAGAGGAATCTTTATTTGTTTTCTGTGTGTTTTTATAGAAACGTGGATTCTTTAGATCAATTTGAGGAGTACCTATGGTTTGTATGTTCCACTTTTTTTGTCATGCAGTGCGGGACTCATACTAGTCTAGTCATAGTCTTGAGTTGGTCTTGGTAAAGGTGGTCTTGACTACAACACTGGTGCAGATAGCACAACAAAGCACTACAGATGTATTGTGTTTCTTGAATGTCTGAGTGATTATAACTTGACTTCAAAACTCGTTTTCCACAGCCGATTATCTACAGAAAGGAAACTGCTCAAAGTTGATGGTGAAGTGAACTCCTCGTTAATATTTTATGAAATATTTTTGAGGTAAAAGCAGCAACAAAATGTGGGATGAGAAATCATTGCAAGTAGCAGTCTTTTCTTCCTGTATAATACAATATCGAGTGTTTTTCCTCCAACTGAAAGACAGCGCTTGACTTGATTTAAAATCTGTGGTAACTGAGGGTGGAGGGAGGTCTGGCCTTTGCGTGACGGAAAATGTCAAGAGGAGTTTGATGAGACAGCTGAAGGGAGCACTGGCTGGTAGGAGGAGCCCTCTGCATAGAAAAACTGAATGAAATTGACTGATGAAGCCAGAAGTATTAACATACCAGATGACGGCTGGAGGATGAAGAGCGATGACTCACTAAGTTTGGATTTAGGAAAGATATGTGAGGAGATATCTGAAGAGAGTCTTGTAGCATATAGCATCAAACATAGATTATCATAAAGTGCTTTGTTTTTCTTTTAAATACTGCAAAGAGTAATTACAGTCCGTCTCAGTGCTGGAGTCTAATTATGTTACTTCACAGCACTGAAAAGCGCACCAACAAGAAAGCAATTTTCCCCAATTTTCTGCTTTTTTCACCTCTGGATTTGAGGTTTTATCTCTGGGGATAAAGCAGGTTTGAAAGTCCTTGAGCATTAACATGATTTTACTAATCTGGTCCCTTATTCAGCATGCTTCTTAAAGCCTGAGCGGAGCTGAGAGACATAACAGAAGAAGCGGAAGGGAAAAGAAAAACAACATTTGCAGATTCAAAGCATGCTCAAAGAAACTGTATCTGCAGAGGGAACACTTAATGCTGGCACATGATTTTAGGAGTCACATAAGAAAAGGTTATGAGAGAGATCAAACATGTTGTTCCGTGCAGGTGAGCCGGTGTTTACTATAGGCAACAACGAATAGAGCAGTGGATGTAACAAACCACAGTGTGTCTCGTTTTATCATTGCCTGCAGCTACAAATGCCTCAGGGTACTTTTTTCTGGCAGTCAGTTCATCCAAAGCCTGCCAGAATTAGTTTTAAATCTGATTCAAGCTAATCCAAGCAGAAGCCTTATATGGAAGTGAAATATGATAATATATTTTGGAAATCAGACGAAGAGTCTACAGGCATGCTAGCAGCTGTGAAATTGTACGTAGGTAGTGTTTTGAACTAAACTCTAATAACACAGGCGCAGTTTGCGTTGGTTCAGGGGGCTCACTGAACCCTCTGCTGGTTGCAGCCAAAAGTGCACATAAGGATTTACACATTTTTTTTTATATTTTTTATAACACATAACTAATAAGTTGAATAACTGCTTTGCAGCAGTGATGTGGGTAGATGTTCTGTTTTGGTGGTGTTGGATCTTAGTGCAGCTTTCGATACTGTGGATCACAGTATCATGATTGAAAGGCTCAGACAGTGGGTGGGTGTCTCTGGGAGTGCCCTTGAGTAATTTCGCTCCTACTTTCAAAAAGAAGTTTCTCTGTCTCTCTTGGTCCTTTCAGCTCTGATACTGCTGCTCGTTCCTGTGGTGTACCTCAGGGCTCTGTCTTAGGTCCTATATTATTTGCTTTAAACTTGCTTTTACTAGGTCGCATTATTAGCCAGTTCACAGGTACATCATATCACTGTTATGCTGATGACATTCAGCTGTATGTCTCATTTAAGCTTGATTACACAGACAAATGTGCTGTTCTTCACAACTGTTTGATTGCCATCAAGGATTGGATGTCAAACACCTACTTACAATTAAACACAGACAAGACAGAGGTTCTGATAATTGAGAGTATTGGGTCCCTTTTGTCAGCTATACAGTCAAATTTTAGGAATCTTGGTGTTATTTTTGATCAGACCATGCATTATGATCATCATATCAAATCACTGACCGGCACTTGTTTTATACAACTAAGAAATATTGCAAAGCTCAGGTCTATGGTGTCTCGACCTGAGCTGGAGATGTTTTATAGTTTGATTGCTTGATTGTATTTTGTGAAGCACTTTGTGAATTTAATTTCTGTGAATGGTGCTATTTCGAATAAATGTTGATATTATTATAATTATTATAATATTTATTATTATTATTATTATCATTATACAGGGATTTGGACATTTCTAATAGTTTATTAACGTACAAAACGTCACCCTCACGGTAAGAAACACAGCAAGACATTCAGTGTGGAACTTATCATTATTGATGTGTTTTACAATGTCTCCAAAAAGTCATCCCAGTTTATGGCTGGATTAAAATGTTTCTGAAAGAGATACCATCACACCCAAGCCCTCGTTAGAGCAACGGCACAGTGGTTAGCTTCTGGGCAAAGAAAAGAGGAAGTGTCTTGCAGCATTTGAGAGACTATTAATGTCAGTAATAGTAATAATAGTAATATAGTGTCCAGTTTGTCAGATTTCCTGTTTCCTGTCAGTCCTGTTAAACGCTTGGTGGTGAGAAAGACTCATGCACGCAGCTCAGCTGGAAAAGCTCTGGTTCAGCGACACAGTAAGCAGTTTATTTTCATATTATTTCAGTTTATTTATTTTTAACTTCACATTCATGTCAGTAACCTTACATTTACTTTTCCCTTGCGCGATAAGGCAACTGCATGAGACATTCCTCTTGTCCAAACACAGAGTTTACTTGGCCAGCAGGCCAGTGTTTATGATGAGCCATGACGGTAATGACTGAGATTTCTATCTGATTTACTGTTATTTTTTTATTTATTAATTTATTTATTTTTTAGATTTTTTGGGGGGGAATTTTTGCCTTTATTAGACAGGACAGTCTCAAGCATGAAAGGGGGAGAGAGAGGGGATGACATGCGGCAAAAGGCCACAGGCTGGAATCAAACTGACAGCTGCTGCAGCAAGGACAATGCCTTTGTTCATGGGACGCCCGCTCTAACCTCTGTTGGGTTTTGCGGTTTGTGTGAGTTTGGATTCAAGTGCTCTCACAGTATTCCATCACTCATTGGGCATATTAGTCGGGATTTAAAAAAGCAACTGCTGATATTCTAGTTATTCATTTCATGTAAACGAAGCCCCTGATGTACACATTAAATTTCCTCTACATTTCTTATTGTGAACCCTCAAACTTAAAGTTGAAACTGCACCTATGACTAATACATCATCCGTACAGCCTCCTTGTATTTTCTGCTCCCCAAGTTTAAGTTTTATGTGTCCTAAAGAAAAACATCAAAAACAATAAAAATATTTTGGCAGAGACACAAGTGTCATAGAGACGACAGTAAAGAAGCACCTTCTTTAAAGCTTCCCCCATAAAATATTTGGAGGGGATCCAGTCTCTTTTCCCACTGCACAAACAGCATTCAAACATGGTTCTGTTATTTCAGAACCATAGACAGTGCTGTTTGTTGTGTGTCATCAGGAGATTTATTTATTAGATTTGATCCTCACAGCATGCTGTACACCGTGTGATATCAAAAAAAGGGTAAAACCCTGTAAGAGTGTGAGAGAGCTGCATGAAAGACAAAGAAAGACAGACAAAGCTGTCTAATCTTTTTTAAATTAATGACCCTGATACTGCTGGTTATTATTCTGTTGAAGGTTACAGCTTTCATTAAATGTAACACCAGACCAATTTTAGCTGGTGATCTAGCAACATGCCCCAAATATTCCTATTTCATATTATGGCCATGATGCACAAACACATAGAAAAGGTAAGGTAAGGCAGGGAATTATTCACATAGAAATAGGTGTAGCTGGATGACTACCTACTGTTTTACTATATAAAAAGATTTGCCCCCTCGCCATTTTTAACTGCCCCCTCAGTCACTTCTTCTTGGCGCCAGGCCTGATACATCAGTATGCTAATATGCTCACATTGACAATGCTAACCAGCTAATGTTAAGCACGTATTTGTTTACTATCTTAGTTTGTGGTTAGTGTTGTATTTATATGGTCAAAAACCAAACGATTGGACAAATCAAAATGTTCATCTCCTGATGGTACCAGGTGGAAGTAAAGTCATCACCAAAGGTATTATTCATCCTGAGGGGTGGTGAATGTCTGCACCAAATTTTATGGGAATCTGACTGGTTTCGTTTTAACTCATGTATTATCTATAAGTCTGTTTTGACCCTTCAATAAGCCCCGCCCCTTCGCTGTTAGCCGCTGATGGTCCATTAAGCTTTTGGAGCTAGCATGGAGCCTACTGTCTCTATCTGCACTGCTGGAAAAATGAAACAGTGATTCCAGAGAGAAGCAGACAGAGGGGTCTACAGTCTGTGTTTGAAGGATATATCCAGGATGTCAAACTGACTCAGCAGCAACAACAGCTATAAAGATAGAAGCTAAAGCCTAACGTCACAGATCACAGTGTAAAGATGAAAAACTACATCACCTAAAGACAGAGAGGACAGTTCACTAAAGGGAAACTTTGCTAATGTTCACCCTGCTTTGAAAGAAGAGTGTTTGGTCCAAGTGCTGGCGGCACAGGTTGACACTAAACACTGTTCATCTGCACACACTGCGATGACACACAGCTGGTTGAATATCAGCAAAGTTTCCCTGCTTCCCTTCACTGGTTCCTGCACAGCAGGGTCGGCCTTTGTTTCACTGTTATAATCATTAAAAAGCAAAAGCAGCATGTGTATACATTCAGTAGGCTATATCTTCAGTAGCTAGCTAGCTAACCCTACACTTTTCAGGGTTTGATTTTGGTTTTGGAACAGGGAAGAAACATATATCTTTTTCTAACCTCTCCAGGTAATGAGTGTCATTAATACACGACGTGCCCCAGACACAACATTTAGCTCCAAATCCACAAAACCAAAATCTGACACAATTGCATGAGAGTCTGTGGAGCCCAGCTGTGTAGCTATTATTTTACTGACTTATTTTTATAATGGTGTCATGCTTTATCAGTATGTCCAGCCCAAACAGGCTTACAAGACACCATTATTTAGATATAATATATAGTTTTGCTTTGCTTTGCTTTGCCACAGGAAAAGTCAGGGGATGACCACAGTCATTGGGATTCACCATCTGGGCACCATGAATGTCTGTACAACATTTCATGACAATCTATCCAATATCTGTTGAGATATTTCAGCTCGGACCAAAGCAGTGGACGAACTGACCAGCTGTCATTACCTTCCCTTCAGCCTCACTGCTAGTTGGCTAAACAATATTCACAAAAATAATCAAAAAATAGTGTATCTGTCAAATTAAAATTTTACACTACTACACTACAAAAGATGAACCACTAAAATACTTATTCCCTCAGCTGGTCAATAGACTGACCAACCAACAAGAGCACCAGTGAGGAATTAACCACAGAGCAGTGCTGCGTCACAATCTCAAACCAGAGACACAAGACTGAACAAACTGAAACTGTCTGTCTGGAACACTGAATAGCAAACACAAAGAAAAGTGAATTTCTATCTGATTCAAAGCCATGAATAGAAATTGGCAGTTATGTCTCCGTCGCTACAGAGAAGTGACGGATGTGACCAAAAATACAGCCAGAATCATCTCAGTCAAAACACCAGAGGAAGGACAAACAAGTCCTGGCTATCAAAAGAGGAAACACTTCAGGCAGGTTTTGAAGTCCAAGATAGAGGTGTGAGAAATGATGAAGGTGTGAAGAAATTCTGACTCAAAAATCTGTAATTTTGGAGACGGCCAGTTAGAATAACGTCACTGAAAAACATCCAAAATGGGGGACAGCCAAAAGTAACTTCTAATCGACCTAATAAAGCTGTGTGTTTACTAACGTTATCACATCTTAATCTTTAGCAAATATACATTATGTGGCTTGTCTTGCTTTAGCCCTGTTTGTTCAGTGATTTACAGGCACTCGAGCACACCATGTACTCTTTAGATTAGCATTTGAAATGATTAAAGCTGATTAGTGCTGTTTATTTGATCCTGCATGTGTAATGTGCCCCCACAGATCTCTGTGGAAAACACATGCACAAAAACACACAGAGGTAACGTGTCTACTGATTTGATTTTGTTTTTGATGAATTCCAATTTCATCTAAATGCTCCACCAGGACCGTTCGTGTACCGCTGGTGCCAATAAAGTGTATTGAATGGCGTTACACTGGATCGAGAGCAAATGACAGAGTAGTGTGAAATGAGAGAAAGTGAAGGAGAGACGGAGAGAGACAACCACGGGTGGATGAGAGAGTGTTTTTTTTCCCTCCGCTAGGCCGATGTGCTTAATCTGCCTGTCAGTATGACTTTTGGGGACATTGATTCCCTCTCCTACACAAATCTGAAATTGATCTCATTAATCTCCCACGCATATATTCACAAAACACAGCAGGGCGAGACGTTTAATTAACTGCGTTTTGCGCTGAACAAACTACAAACTGACATCATCTGTAAGAATTTATACAACATCAGGCGACAAGAGGAACGTGTTTCTGACGGGACTGTCCCTTTCAAGTTACACGTCTTGTTTGCATCCAGAAAGTGTCACAAAAGCTTCACTGCAGCGACTTTGACAGCATGGACTAAAGCTGTGGTTATATTAGTTTCATCCAATCATGCTGAGAATGTGTTAACCAGAAAGGCCTTGATTAGTTTTTAAAAATAGTCACTCGTCACATTGGAACTTCATGACCTCGAACTTGTGAACTCAATTACTGTGCCAGTAACCTTAGATAAAAAGGTTGAGTAGAGGGATGTAGTTAACCGTTAAAGACAGGAAATAACCTCACATACAAGAGGGGGAAAACAGCAAATCTACCATAAATGTATTCAATTATGCTGATTTAAGACGGTGTGTGTGTTATTGTATATATACATATTATACTCATACCATTGGAAATGCTAACCTTGGAAGTGGCTGGAAATATTCCCATTACTTTGATTTTGTCGGGAGGAAAGACAAGAACACTGTTGCAGCTAGTCAGACTAAAACTCTTTTCACTGCAAAAAATACATCCTCAAACCTCTGGTCTGAAACACCTCAGCTACTACAACTGACAACACAGCAACGTGAAGCTCCAGGAAATGCACCCCACCAAAGGTGAGTCCTAAGCGGCCACGGAGGTCAGCTGCAGCCTTACACTGGCTAAACAACCAAAACTGGAAATTACCCGTGAGCCGCTGCAGCTACAAACAAGAGATGAAGCTTGTGGTTGGATATGTGGTGGATGAAATGTTACTCCACTGGTCACAGGCAACTGAAGACCCCTAGGTAAATAATAAAAAATTGCACACTATCCAGCCTTAGCTACACTTACCGGCGATTATCCTGACATTAACACAGAGGCACACATCAGAATTTTTGGGCAATACATAATTACCGATTTCATGGGGTGTAACGAACAGGTAATATGACCATTGGTGTAACGAATTAGTGTTGGCGGGGAGTAATGTTAAACTAAGAGTAATGAGGAACAAGTAATACATTAGAAGCATGAGCCTCTGCACAGTGACAGTTAGTTAAATAATATAATAACGTATATCACAAGCAGGATCAATGGCAAGAAGCAACCCGGACAGAGGCCAACACCCACCAAGAATTCATGGTCAGGATCTCAAGATGCAGTCGAGGGGAAGAAGAGATCCTGTTTGGGGACCTCAGAATTGCATCTTTGCTTTTTGCAGATGATGTGGTTCTGTTGGCTTCATCACATCGTGACCTCCAGCATGCCTTGCAGCCGAGTGTGAAGCGGTCAGGATGAGAGTCAGCACCTCCAAATCTGAGGCCATGGTTCTCTGCCGGAAACCGGTGGATTGCCCCCTCTGGGTTGGGGGAGAGTTACGGCCTAAAGTGAGGGAGTTCAAGTATCTCTGAGTCTTGTTCACAAGTGAGGGGTGAGTGTGAGATGGAGCAGTGGTTTGGTGTGACGTCAGTAGTGATGCGGGCGCTGCGCCGACCTATCTTGGTGAAGAGGCGAAACTTTCGATTTACTGGTCCATCTACGTCCCAACCTTCACCTATGGTCATGAGCTCTGGGTAGTGACCAAAAAAATGAGGTCATGGATACAAGTGGCCAAAATGAGATTCCTCCGTGGGGTGGCTGGGCTCAGCCTTAAAGATAGGGTAAGGAGCTCGGACATCCGGAGGGAGCTCGGAGTAGAGCCGCTGCTCCTTTGTGTTGAAAGGGGTCAGTTGAGGTGGTTCGGCATCTGATCAGGATGCCTCCTAGTTAGAGGCGTTCTGGGCACGTCCCACTAGTAGGAGGCCCCGGGGCAGACCCAGAACACGCTGGAGGGGCCCGGATTTGCCGGGCCCGGATTTGCAGATAGATGGATGGATACATAAATCTATGATACATGTTGAAGACACATGTAAATAAAGAAACAGAATTATCCTGAATTGTATGTAAGATTAGGAAAAATCTTAAATGAGACTGTAACATAATTGCTTTGGCTGCTGAGTTTATATATTTGTTGGTTCCTAATTCAAAGTGTTTTTTTAATTTTGATGTTAACAGTAAATACTTTCAGGGATGAGGACTAAATGACGTATCTGGCAAACATAAGACTATCTGGGGTGACATTAGCTGGAGCTGTTGGAGTGTAAAGTTCCCAAAGTCTAATAAAGACCAGAGCAGAGCTGCTAATGTTACCCTAACCTCTGATAACATCCAGAACCCACTTCCACATAGTGGGGAAATAATACACAGCTGTCACGGATAGTCATGTGTTTATTTAGTTAATGATATTCTCCCTGGGCTTAGCAGAAACCAGCACTTACTGCTGTGGGTAAGCCAGTTTGCCGGACTTGCTAACAGCTGCAGGTTAGAGCGGACAAACACACTATTTAATCCATTACACTTTTGCTCTCGGCGGGGGTTTAGCAAACAGTCAATTGAGCTGGGATCGTGTCACTTTCGATTTTCCTCTCCTTTCTTGCTACTATAAAAGTAATTCCACATCTTAAAAAGGAGCCAGTTCCTGCTCGCTCTAATCTGTATTCACTTTCTTTTTCTATGCAGGAAGATAGCTTCTTCGTGGAGGCTGGGAGTGTAGGTCACAGCAGCCAACCTCCCCGCATTGAGAAGGGATAAAAGATTATGAGCTGGAGAAATTATAGCACCTTGAAAAAAACTGGGGGAAAAGCTTAATCTCTATTATTTCCAGGATTAGTCTCTGGGTGACTCAACATCACAGCAATCACAGAGGGAAGGAAATGGCATCTTTTCATGAAGGGTGGAAAAAAGGGGGGATGAGAGGCTTTCATAGCGGCGAATCAGAGCGAAAGCATCAGAGGAAGGGCTGCTTCGGTTCCTTTCATGGTGAATGCATTTCTCGGGATCATCTGTCTGAGCCAGGCTCTCTGTCTTCAGTCTGAACCAACATGGCGGTGTGGAGGCACGCTCTCATTCCTGACGCCTACCAACCTCCCCTGATGAGCGTCTGCTGTTTGGTGTTAATGCCTCTGACATTAACAGCTGAATTAGGGTTGTTTCTTCATTTCACTCAATTTAATGTGGCAAGGCATTAAAATATTTTGCTGTAATATCACAATCAAAATATGTTTAATGAATTATGCAACTCTTCTAATCTCTTCTCAGCCATTTAAGGAACACTTAACATTTGGTTCAGCTGAAAGTGACAAATCATCATATTTGGAGATGTTCTCCTGCACAGTGAGGCTATTGCTTCTAATAATTTAGTACTATTTATTATTTTCTGTAAAATAAACTGCTAATAGATGTATGACGGTGTTCATAAATAAATATACAACATTTATTTTATCTTTTTAACTTTTCCTTTGTGTTGAATGTTACGATATTCTGTTTCAATATTACCTCTACAGTATATTGTGTCAAGCTCCACTCATCTGCAGACTGGAGTGGGTTTGGGGAAGAGGGAGGAACAACTGTGAAATAAAAACTAGAAAAGTGCACTCAGTAGAGTGCAGATCTCTGCCAGGCGACCGCTCAAGCTGATCACAGCCTCTCTATACAATTCTTGTAATTCCAGCAGACACACTGCAGTGCATTTCAGAAGACCCCGGAAACTAATAAAAACACACACCTCGTCTATTTTTGACAAAGTCAGTGCGTGTTGCGCAGAGCAGATTGATTTCTCCCGCTAACAGGTACTGTATGTGGCATATAGATACGATATAATTATGAGGATGTATTTTTAATAACCAAAACACAGCCATAAATATTTGATCCATGTCGTTCTTAACTGGACTTTTAATGGTATTAACTTTGTCTGTTGGCTGTAGGCACAGCAAGGTATGAAATAAAATCAATAAACACAATTAAATGGACAAAACAAAACACATAGCCTACTTACTTACAGTTTTTGAGCCAAGATAAAGGCTAAAATGTGGCCTACAACAGATGAGGTGAGGCTTGCTGCTTTTAGCCGACGATTTCTGAAAAACTCGTGGCCCCTACCAGCCAGATGAAAGATGCCCAACGTGAAAGAAACGTGGCGATACTTCTGGTAACGGCTCTCAAATGGTGGCCCAATGTTGCACAGTGAGAGAGGTTCAAAGATGGCTGTTGCCACGATCTTGCAATCAAAGACAGCATGGGATAAAATTCTGACAGTGTCAGAAATTTGGGATGACCATCTCACTGTGTGACTGCTGTTATGACCTATGCCTACTGACTAACCAATGGAAATGCAGCATGAAATGATGCACTAGCACTAAACTCAAACAAACAGTTGGAGAGTAGCTCGCCATGGAGGTAAAACACGCTAAAAGAAATGCGTGTATGATGTGTCCTCCAGCTCTTACCATGACCGCGTAAAGAAGGACGAAACGCAGACAGAAATAGCTTAAAGCTTAAGAGAAGTGAGGAGTTAGCAATTAATGACGATATAAAACAGTCAATTCAACAAGCCTGAATCACAGCAACCACCAGAGGTCCTTGAGTATACAGTCATACATCTGCACGCAAAATATTAGGCTGATTGGTCCAGTAGTTTGTGATATCAGCTGTAAAGAGAGACACACACATGATCCCCTCCAGGCTTATGAGTGGCAGAGACAACTAAACTAATATCTCATATAAGTAAAATCTGAATGTAATGACATGTAATGTTTTAAGATTTATCTTCTGAGCAAAAATATCAAACCCACCCACCCAACAGACGGCTGTAATATCACTCAAGAGCTATTTCACAAATATAATTTTCATCTCACCAAAAAGGTCACAGTTATAGAGACTATTTATTTATTTGTTGTAAGCTTCTCATAAAATGCTCCAGTGCGCCAGACTTGTGTTGAGCTAAAACTAAATTCACATCAGGTCAAATATGTTTTGGGGGTTTTTGTACGTCCTCCCTTTTGGAAACCACAAGTCTGGTAATGTGTTTATATAATATCTGGTGTGGACATCAGGGCATCAACACATCATAAATCTGAATCTCAGTCTATAGTGACAGTTTAACAACCTGTGTTTGGCTGGTTGACATCAGCAATGACTACAGAGTTTCTTATTACATGACATAACATTTTACAACTCACCCTTATTAACACTTCATAAAAACTTATATTAGGCTGTATAAGACATCATGAGTATTCTGAGCATTACTGTGTTAAAACTGCTGATAATATATTTAGTGTAGCTACAATCACAGCATCAGAAAATATAATAAATTGACAATGTCTTAAGGAAGCACTTTATGACCGCATTAACAGTGTGCTGTTTTTCATCGGCATAACGGCTGCTTTGACACATTAAGTCAACACTGTATTTTCTGTAGGTGCAGATCAGACAATCCCACTCATTCTATCTTTAACTAACAGTAATCTTTCTATTTGCAGAACAGCACTCAGTCATAACAAACGGTCTAATCAAATAGTCAGGATTAAGCACTGCAGGAACGTGGAACTGAAATGCCTGGAAGTGTTTCTCCCTCTGACAGGGTTTTGCTGTTAAGCCTGCAAAAGACATTGTCTAATGATGAAAATTGAATGGTATTTTTTTTCCACTTCATAATAGCATGAAGCACACAGCTTCTCTGAGTCATAAAACAGAAGTGGTTAGTGCACTGTGCTGCTGCAGTAATGATGATGCCATTCATTGCTTACACAACAGGCAGCGAGCTCGGCATTTATGATGAGCTCTGGAGGATGAATTAGCATCCATTAAAACTGCCATTGACAGCTCCGCTTAGCTCCCTCCACTGGAAACAAAACGGTGGAAGTGAAGGCCTAATTTCCATGATGGCTTAAAATGCTGCCCCCGCCTTGCACTGTGTGGTCTTTAAATAAATCATCTTTATTGTGACAAAGTACATTTAGGCCACGACTGGCGGCCAACAGGCAAATTCTCCCGCTGGCTGTCACCGTCTATTTAAACTCACACAGCCACAGCTGGCAGAGCCAGTGGCTTCGTGAGAATTTCTACCTGCGGGGCACCATCCAGCCCAGATCAGGCTCCCCGCGGTAATCTGGCCTACTTTCAACGGGAGCACTGTGGGCCCATTTTCACCCCAGGGTCCATAAACTTCTATTGGATTTGCTCAAGGTGAAATCCAGGACTAGTGTCCTCTGGTCAAAGAGAAATCACTCAGATTACTCTGCAAAGGATACAAGCTATGGCAGGAGAATTAAACTAAAAATAATCAAAAGATCCAAAATTCATCATGTTTCCACAGTCGTTTTATGCGCACTGCTGGCACGAAAAAGCAGATCAAATAGCAAATGTGATGCATATCTGTTTAACCAGAACTTAACAGGAGGCGTTCGGCTCTCTGGGACTTTTTATTTACATTATCACCACAGTTTCCACAAGGCATCACATTTAGTCTGATGTTAATACTGGCACCAAATTATATTCAACGACTGCTGCGCCTGGCACATTAGGAGAGAAATATTCTAAGTATGTTCTGGTGAAGCATGATTAGAGTTACTCTCAGTGTGATCTTCCATTTACATAGAAAGCAGGTAAACACCAAATTTAAATTTGATGCACATGATGTACTTTTGATTCAGTGGCCATAAAGGATAAACAAACACCAGGAGATAACGTTGATCTGCTGGGAAATGAGCATGAATGCGCTATCAGTGCAGCTCAGATAGAGCAGCGTTTGTTGTGTTTTGTTTCCTCTACCGACCCTTCTGCCCTTCCACAGCGCTCTGCACGTCTTTATCAAGCGCACTTAAAATAAACTGCCACCATCTGCTTGAATTGAGATAAGCCTGAGTCCAATCAGACCTGCTGAACGGCAGTCAGCAGATGTGCTGCACATACTTATTGATATTTAAAGTCTGTCGCAGCTTTATCCGCCCCATGAACTTAGTAATTAGCAGCTTTCTGTCTGGGTGCTCCTCTCTGGCTGTCAGCCTGGTGGAGAGAGTTTGAAGGATCGTAGAATCACAGAAATCTCTGCTTACTGGTGCATCTGGAAAGATGTTTATCAGGATGGAGAACACAAGCTAGCATCAGCAGATGTGTTACAGAGTTAAGAGCTGGGTGTAGGGCTCTCTCTGGTTTTGTTTAAGGACAATAAAGTTTGACAACCCTGAAATTCTGGGGGATAAGTGCTGCAAAGTTACTCAGTCGCTTATTTGCATATGACATCATACATCAGAGTGCTGCCCAGATGGAGGGCAGGCAAGTGGAGGCAAAGACTACCAACACTGCACAAATGCCAGTGATTTGCTCCATTTGCGACTGTTCCAATCGACCAAACTGGGAAAAACAAAGCCCTCTTCAAGTTCCGAAAACAGTAGGATGTAAAAGAGAGGAGAAAAAAACTCATTGAGAAACAGCGGCAGATGGGGATCAAAACTTTTGTCTTCAATCCAGAGGAGCGGAGTCAGCTCATGTCACACGTTAACATTAAAGGGTTTTGTTAAACATGCCTTGAGTTGGATGCAATTACAATGTGCTCCGACAACTTCTCTGTGTTTTTAGCCATGACCAAGATTTTTAATGGCGTTTCACCAAACCTCTAGGAATGGCTCAACTAGCAAGGAGTAAAATAGAAGCTAAAGTTAGCTAACATTAGCTAGTGAAATATAAAAGACAGTTATACTCAAGCACATTTACTTGCCCCGCCAAAAACAAGACAGCAGTCATTTCACTCTTTAGACCCTCTTAGCATTTCAAAACGTATTCATAACCATCAGGGAAAATACTGAAATATATTTATAGACATTATATTGTAATTCATTGCAGTCCACTGCTCTTTGGCCAACAGCGTTAGGTCTCTCTTCTCTTGCCACATGCACAGGCAGTCAGTAGGTGTGGGGCAGACAAGAGGATGCTACTTGCTGCAGGAGTGGGAGTTCAGTTTTAGTGAATTTCTATGGTTACATTGATGCTCTTGCTCTCTGTATTGGAAATGTGAGAAAGTGGTGCACAATAGTACAAGCACCATGGAACTCATGGCATTTAAATGTTTCGTTGACATTTTTTCTTTCGAACCTTTTTTGTACTAGGCTGTAATATCTGCTTGATGCGGACTGACTTGCTGCTGGAGCCAGCCTCTAGTCAATTCACTCACTTCAAGAAACTGAAGTAATGGGCACTTCTGCTTCATTTTTCATTTCCAGAGGTTGCTGCTTGATCTATATCTGCAGTTACAATAGATGGAATCATTAGCATGTTGGGCTAACTAGCTTACTACCTAGTACTTCTGAGTTAGAGTGTTAGCTTATCATAAACTAACTAAATGAGTTTGTGTACTCACAGGTAGAGCTGGGTATCATTTAAAAAAGCAATACCAGTACCGATACCAGTACGCTTAAAGTGATACCAAGAGTAATAGAGTACTTCATTTGATATCCATAATGTGAATGGAATGGCATGAAGTAAAACCATATAGCCATTTTGGTGGCATTTCGGTATGCTTAACCGCCAGCCCTGTTAAATACTCTGCACTCGACTTCACCACACCACACACTGTATGGGTTGAAGCTGCTGCTGTGGGAGTGTGAGCTTAAACACCAGAGACGGTTGTGAGAGCTCCCCCGTACATACACAGTGACAGGGCTAACTGTTATTAGCATCACACAGCTAACATTACCTAATGTTGAGCCATTTTAGATTGAATTTGTTGGGACCACTTAATGGCTCTGAGTCAGGTGTTAGCCACTGCTGCTGTGTTAGCTTGCGCTAACTTGGCAGATGTTGAGAGTGGCTCTGGAGCCAGCAGCAACAGAAAGTTTGCTGATCCAACAGGGAGTAGGGATGGTCCGGATCAGACCCTTAACGCAAAAAGAATCTAATGCAGATAGCATTTGACTGGAGGCGTATTAATACTAGTTGGTACTGGGATATTCTGGTCAATACCTAAAGGTACTGGGTAACGGTAAGGCCTAAGTCCTGTTCAGGACAGCACATCCAAAGTGTAACCTTAGTCTGTCTCCACTATGTCAAAGCCAGTTTTGGATAGTATCCTAAAAAAAACAATTACGTGAGCTGATTATTTTCCTGTGAAGTCTAGCATGATATCATGTATGTAGCCATCATGGGTATATTTAAGATTCCTTTCACAGGTTCAAAAATCACACTCACAAATCTTTTCCTACAGACACTTAGAAGTGTGACACCTCTGTTTACTCCGTGAAAGCAGACAGGAAAAATATGATCACACTAATAGCATCATGTTGGTTAAAACACCCGTCTAAAGGGAAAGCTCAAAGGCTGCGTGGGTGAAAGAAACATCACTACTCAACTTAAATCTTACAAACCTCACTGCAGCTCACCTAATCATGCACACATCTTGACAGTGTATTGCATGAATCCTAATAGAGAGCACTTGAATTTGTAGTCAACATTTTGGGGCAATGTCATGTCTCCTGGCAGCTGCATATTTCAGCAGGTTTTGCATTTTCTGCTTGATTTTCGAGGCACATCACCGGATTTGGGAGCACAATATTTTCATTCACGTCAGCATTTCAGCAAATACCAAAATGTGAATGCGTTTTGCTGACACAGTGTGTAGTTTGTGTGTGTGTGTATGTGTGTGTGTGTGTATCTTAAATCGAAGCATTTGAGCCATTTAAGAGTTTCTGTAACAATTGACCTCAATAGTTTGTCACTATTCCAAAGAGGGATTAATTCTGAAGAAAAAAGAAAACGTCCTCAGTCAGCAGCTGTTCGTGTGTGGGAGCCAGCAGGAGGTAGAAATACTGCAAAGCCAACTTCATGCATGTCAAAAGTTAGAAATGGTCCTGGCTGTTACACATCCAGGAAGCCGTTTTTCAGTCACCATTGCACATTTCATCATAGTTTCTGCAGACAGCAGGGTTCAGACAGAGGCAGAGCCACAGGCTAACAACTCCCGTTTGAAGGACATGGAAGGAGTATCAGTGCCAGTGTCCTCGAGAGTCCGCTCCCCAATGGTGGCAACACAGAAAAAAACATGGCTTCAACACAACAAATTGTCATTTTGCCTCAGAGTGCAGGATCTTATTTAGACTACATGTACACTACAAGCAAGTGGGGCCCAAATCTGATGGGTTTTTTTTGCTCTCATGTGACACAGAACTAGTGTGGACACAGAAATAGATCAGATCTGGACCACTTTCATATGTGATCCTAAATCCAATACAAACTAGATCACTGGCCATGCTACCACTGTGAGAATGGTTCTATTGGAATTAACGTCTGTGTATTGGTGCAATATTGTCATGTAAAATATCCTGATACTATGCTGTATCGCTTTTCTCCCCCACCCATACCCATTATCCCGAAAATAAATGCCCATAGCTCAGGAGGGCCATTTCTCCTAAAATATCTTACACGCACTCCCGAACAGAAACACATGGATAATCATCACGCAGAGTGACATCATCAGACATTCCTACTATGGCGATCATTTAGGAGCTTACACTGCTATGTCATTCCTTTTCCTCCCAAATGCCTGTTATGCCAATGAGACATTTTTATTGTTGTTCCAATGTGCATGTATGTGACGCTATTGACTGCATGTGAGGCGTTTCAGGGTAGAGATCCGTTCACACTAATGGCAGAAACAAGTCACTTCAAACATGAATGTGCACAGTCTGGGCTGAAAGATTGGATCTGTGAAAATAATCAGAATTGAGCATTAAGCCCTGTAATGTGAGCACAGCCTCAGACTGACTGTTTTGCTGTTGAACTGGATAGCCTTCCTTCATATGACACCTAGGACATGGGACCTTGTCAGGTGCAAATGAAAACTGTGTGTGAAACAAAACTGTGATACAGCCGGTGGCACTCTTTACCTGTCTAAACATTGTATAGAATCACATCACATGATATTCTTCCTGGAGCTGTAATGTGCTCATGACAATCTGCCTGTTATTTGTGACAAAGTACAATGTTAGGCCTGATTGTGACCATGAAAAATAGGTCACTAATTACATCATCACAGCATTCATCCTTGATGGAGCATAAATATCCACAGCAAACACAACGTAGATCTATAAAAAAGGTCATGATGTCACTCAAACAATCTTCAGGGCACGGTGAATATCCATATCAAACTTCATGACAATCTGAACAGACGTTGTGGAAACATCGTCCTCTGGACTGACAGTAACAATCCCTCCAATGTGCACTATTAAAATGTCAGACTGTGGGGTTTGTGGTGGAAACTGAACCTCGAAGAAGGAAAAAATTAACAGAACCAAATCGAGGAGATTAGCTATTAGGTTTGATATATTGTGATGACAGGATTGCTGCCACAATAACAAACAGCAAGACTCAAAGAATGTAATCTTGGTATCCACAGTATAAAGCACAGTGTGGGGGATGTCTAACAGCTCCCTAGCACAGATTCAGTACAATATGTGTCAACTCATACACAGACAATTTAAAGAAATATGTGAATCGCAATACATTATACAGTCTCCTGGCTGTTGACACAACACAGCGCCTCAGACATATTTAACCTTGAGCTGATGCGGATGATTATTTAGAGTTCAGTTTATCCTCCCTCCTATTTCTGACTTCATGCTGTGCAGGCTCATGTTTTTTTTTTACCAGTTTATTCAATTCAAAACTGAAGCTGCACATCACAACACCACGAAGAGGAGGGCAAAGGCCACGATGAGTATGTTAAGCAGTCTGTTACATGCATGGAAAGCACTTACTGTGTGGTCAGACACAGAGGCAGCGTAATGTCCCCTCTCTAAATTCAGAGGTTTTTGTGCTTCCATGAACTCCACATAGCGCAGGTGGAAATCTTGATGAGTTTTGTTTTGGAATATGAGTCGCAGGGCGGTCAGTTATCAGTCAATCAATTGCGCAGATCAGATTGATGGATGAGAGGAAAAGTTAAGTTTCAACTTTGTTTCTGCTACTCTGTCTGTGCCCAGAGTACGCTTTGCTCACTGAGAGTGTGGTGCAGTGAATAATATCTAAAATAAATAATAATAATATATATAATATAAAATGAATTATCGACTCCCCGTGTCAGCGTGGGTTTTCTCCGTGTACTCCGGCTTCCTCCCACAGTCGAAAGACATGAAGGTTGGGGATAGGTTAATTGGTGACTCTAAATTGCCCGTAGGTGTGCATGTGAGCTAGGGCTGTGCGGTATACCAGTTCATACCAAAAAACGGTATTTATGATTTATGATATGAATTTTTCATATTCCACAATACCGGTGAATAGCCCAAACAACGTCCGCAACGTTAGCGGCGGGAAAGTGTTTCAGCGGGGACCCATTTCACTGCAGCGCACCACAGGCGTGCTAGAGCCGGCTAAAGTGAGAGCATAGAGAAAAGTTTAGAGGCAAGAATGGCTGCCGGTGAGAGTTCTGCAAGCGAAGCAACTGTACACGTTGCTGAAGAAGAACACAATGACCCAGAAGAACTCATACCAAAAAGAGCAGTGTTTCTCCTTTATGCATATATATACACCGCCACTTTTTTTTCATCTTAGCTCTTTAGAAACTACTGTTATATTATTTGGCGCTACAGACGCTTCATATCCAGGCCTATAGAACAGGTCTATACCTTGTCCTTTTATTAAACAAACTAAATAGCCTTGTTGTGCTATGGCCTATTCAAGTGGGCTGAGCCTGAGCAAAATACCACCAAATAACGTGAAACCGATATGACTTAAAAAAAAAAAAAGTGATACGAAAATTTTGTCATACTGCACAGCCCTAAAGTGAGCGTGAATGGTTGTCTGTCTCTATGTGTCAGCCCTGTGATAATCTGGTGACCTGTCCAGGGTGTACCCCACCTCTCGCCCAATGTCAGCTGGGATAGACTCCCCCCGCAACACTCAAGAGGACAAGCAGTTACGAAAATGGATGGATGGATGGATGACTTATTGAAATCTGTCAACATGCTGATGATATTGGTACATCATCTGTATCGGCCAGTATCAGCTTTAAAATTAACTATCGGAATCATCCAACATGGTTTTTCTTAATTTGCACCATGAGTATTACATATACCGACCGACCATATACCGTGCGTCTGCTCCTGGGACAGAAAATGTCTAATTTTTGAGAAATATATGAATCCCTTCTGCTTGTACTGCACCTTACCCAGACTCTTAAAGCTCATTTAATTAGCAGGCCTGAGGTCACAGAGTCAGATCTGATGAAAACAAGTTTAATCAGTTTGCCCAGTCATAATTCTTCTCCAGCATTTTCCTGATAGTCCACAGTAAGCTGTCTCTACTCATCTACTCTACAGGTCCATCCCAGCTTTGTAATGTGTTGGCAAATGTCTCCCAGACCTTAAAGGACCCCCTTGTACCCTTTCGCTTCAGTGTCCTCCCTGCGTGTCCAACAGACAGTCCCACATGACCCCTGACATCACCCTGTCACAGTCCTGGTTACCAGATATCTTGAGGCTGCATGAGCTCTTTGGCAAATCCAAAAAATAACAGAAATCCATGGCATGTGTCTAAACCATTAAAATGACTTAATGTAGTTGGTCTTGGCATGCAGCTCCACTCCCAGGGCACATTTGGAAAAAAATTTGCTCTCATTTTGATGCATGATATGAGTCACTCTAAGCCTCTACATGTACAACTACAAGTTTGATTTAACTTTCAAGAAGAAAATCGTTGCATAAATCTTCATCTTTTGCCAGATTTTGATGTTTTTTAACTCACTGTCCAACAGCTTATTACAGATTCACATTAAACTCAAAGCTCATGATCATTCAAGTATGAGATGTGCACCACATCTTATTAACTGTACAGATCCAAATCAGAAAATTAAGAAAACATTTTCTCATTATGATGAAACTGATGTGAGGGACATCATCAATTATAAATATAAAGAGACCCACTAATCATGCCAATCAATGTGACGTCTTCTGTATATTAGAGCTGCACAGTTAATTGAAATATTACTAACATCACAATCTAGCCAAGTGCAATATCAAAATCTCGGTGCTGGAGTTTTTTAAAGGTTAAATGTGACACAATATACAATTATAAAAAAGCATTGTGGTGCTACAGAGTGGCTCCGGCCTGCAAATCATATTCCAGACATGAGGGAACATGCTTGTTTAGTACAGACCCCAGCAAAAATCACATCACCATTTCCTTTCCTCTTTTTCAGTGATGATTAAATGTAGAAATTACCATTCACATTAAAACCATGACTCATATCCCAATAATTGTAATATGAACTTTTTGCATATCATTTCTTACAGACATAGACATACATACATTCCTACAGACCCTTTTAGGGCCGACGTCACAATGAAGTCAGTTTGTTAGCTGGAGGCAAAACACAACTCTTCACCACAGGGCTGTAGGCTACATAGGAGTCTTAAAATGTGGTCTTGTTGTGTTATTGGGAGCCAGAATAGAAGGAGTCATGGCTCAAACTTAAATTTTATCACAAACCAGCTGCCACTGCCCGTCAACAGAAACAAAGACAACTATGGTTGTCGGAGGACTGTCGAAGTACTGGATGGAGGCGATAATCAAAAATGCTCACAAATGCAGCGCACACTTCATATCAGGTTAGGGAAAAAGTATTGTAGGGATGAATAACGTTATGTGTATTGAGTGTTATCATGTCCACATAATCAGAAACTGGGGAGGTATTAAGAGGAATATTGGATTTCTCTGTAACGCTAACTTTTTTGTGTGCATTAGCTAACGTTAGCTTCGATAGCAAAACAAACCGGAGGAAACCGTTCAAATGTCGTCCTGCTCTGAATAACTGAACGGTACATTCAGACAGTGCTCCGAATTGATGAAAGGTCCAGTTTGTGCCTCAGGCACTCAGAATGAGTATTTCTGAATGCACCACTCACTTCATCTTCCTCCACTGTCTAAAACAAGCCAACAGAACTTGCTAGCTAGCGCTGGATAATATCTGTGGAGAATAGAGTGTGCCAGGGCTGACGTCAAAACCCGGAAGTTTAGCACCGCGCTGGTTCCCGGAAGAGAAAGTGAATGTGATTTTTGCATTGCGTTTTGGATTATGTCAGAAAATAAGTGGCTAACACAAGTTTATGATACTTACAGGTTTTGTTCAGCGAGATAATCTTCACATATGAACACCTTTCATACCGCATTTGAAGCTTAAATGCAAACGCCAGAAGTAAAAAGCTAACGTTAGGCTTTAACGGACTACATGACTACTCCACGGTCACATGACTCTTGACATCACCGCCACTAAGCTTTCAACTGATGGCCGCTTTATTTTAAAAACACTGTATAATGGGGAAATCGGACTGTTAAATAAGAAGCTGTAATGGCGGACTGCCAGCACTCTCGCCCGTTCGGGGGTGATGACGTTTAATGTCCCTGAAAGGGTTTGTAGTCGTATTGAGCAACTTGTTAGCAACCGCCTTTTTTACGACACGTAAAAGCTTCAAAATTCACAAGTAGGGTATTTACTGACGTGTTTTATGTCGTAGAACAAAACCTGAAACTCGCTTAAGCTTTTGTTAACCACAGACCTTATTTGAGGCATTTTACCAAAATCCCATTCAAAAAACGTATTGACTTTTAGACGAGTGAATCGGAAGTGCTAAAAGCGCTAACGGAGTTCCGAGTTTACTGGCACACTCTATTGTTTTGCCTCCAGCTAAGCCCCGTCCACTAAAAAACACCATACTGTTTACTAAATGTAAAAGGGTCTATAAAAAAAAAAAAAAGTGCCACTTATGTAATAATCACCTTGTGGGGACAGTAACACTGAAGAGACTGTCCACTAATGTGGGGACAGAACTCAGAGCCACACGCTGGAGATGAAATTAAAAATGCCCTTTGTAACCTTTTTCGATCACTTTAAACATATATTGTGCATCTATCTAACAATATACGTAAAAGTACTTCCAAAAAATCTATTTCTTATTATTCTTATGTCAAAATCCAATCATGTTTTCTTCTTTGAAAATATGTGTGCTCATGAAAACTAGCTTCAAGAATAATATCATCATTCACCCATCAATCAATCTGCAACCTCTAGCCACACTATCTGCTTTAGCGATTAACGTTACATGGAGCATATGATGTGTTTCGTCTCTCTCTTTGATGGATACTACCATCCCGTCAGCGTCACACCATCAGGTCCTCACTGTTATGACAGTTATGACACGCCCACTTTTCAACCATCAAATTATATTCCTCCTAACATTATTTCCCTACGGCCTATCCTGTTTTACTCGGAATTACGTCACAAAACTGAAGCAAGCTCCCAGGAACAGCGCCATGCTTTGATGCCAATTTTACACAGTGGCCAAATGTGGACCAACAACTTCAGTGTCTTGTCATGTGATGCCATTTGGCCAAAAAAAACTTTCTCCCACAGACTTCCATTGAGGAAGAAACATCTGTTAATCAGTGGATACATTTTTTTTTTTTTTAGCGTCACAACCCCTGCAAAATGACTGGTTACACTAATGGGAACTTGTCCAATCAGTCCGACGACATTTCCAAAATCTACTGGGTGAAATCTAGCTCACTTGGTAGAGTCCTTCGCAGCAGTACGTCTTTGATTCCAACCTGTGGCCCTTTGCTGTGTGTCATCTCTTCTCTCTGACCCTCCTTACCCTTCTCACTATCCAGCTTCACTATAACAGCAAGAAAACCAAAAAAAAAAATATTTTAAAAAAAAAATCTAGAAGAGCTGCATGCTTAAATAATTTTAAATTTTTATTTAATAATTATAATATTTTTTAATTTTAGAGTGTGCTTGCTCTATGGGCTTCACACCGCAAAAGATCCAGGTAATTGTAATACTGCGTAAATAGAGCTTTTTTGGTTTCATGTGCCACTGAGCAACTTCCATAGAAATAAATGGGGCCCCGCCTCCAACAATATATCCAGTTCTCTTTACTCTAAATACTCTCAAAATGCCATTTTATCTGGACTTCTTAATTATTTTTTAATGGGATTAGATTTAGATTAAGGTCAGGGTTTGGGTTTAAGTTCAGCAGATGGCACATGGTTTAGATAGGAGTGACCATTCAGGGCATGTAAATCAATGTAATGTGTGTGTGTGTGTGTGTGTGTGTGTGTGTGTGTGTGTGTGTGTGTGTGTGTGTGCGCACTCCCACAGTCATTACCAGTCAGTCTAATCAGACTCCCACTGTCAGCACAATGACTGATTGGGCTTGTCAGACTCTGTTGGCAGGGTTGAGGTAACGGAGGGCACGTTTTGTTGTAACGCACACAAATTACAGATGGTGATGACAGGATGCCACATTTATTCAAACAGTGTGCGTACTGCATTGAAATGAGCTCCTGAAAATCAAAAGAATTTGGGAAATGAGCATGATGTGCTCAGATGCAAATACAGTGTAAATGCTTTATCCTCTAAGTGACGGAAATATGTTTCCCTACCATGAAAGTATGTTGTGACAGAGACATAATGACCAGGAATCTAGTTTTACATATAAAGATGACAGAGGGAAATAAATGTGTTATAGACAGAATCACTGTGACATTGCGTTAACAACAATAACTTCTGCGTAGACAACTAGCAAATAATTTAAAATGCAGAGATATGTGAAATCAGCAAACTTGTTTATTTCTTTCTTAAAAAAAAATCTAATAAAAAAGAAAATATGTTTACTGATTTAACACATATTAGATTTTTTTAATGATGTGAGAAAATTATCATGTCTGAACTTGACTCCTCACTGACGACAAAGCTTCTTTCAGATACTGCTGTGGCACAAATAAATTAAAACGCTCTCACCGACACGAGGCACCGAGTCAAAGTACAGTAGACTAATTAAATTTGTTCTCTGTGATAATCTGTACTATCAGTATTGCAATTAAAACCATACTGCGCCATACTTATTACCCCACGATTAGAATAATGAGTCATTAACGCTGCTGGATGGTGAATTTGAGCCCCGATGGGAAAATTAATGGTCCCATCTAAACTGACTCATAAACTTCAGTCACGTCAAACATTTTGAAAAACTTCTACCTAACACAACAAGGAAATAAAGACGTGCTCCATCTACCTCTCTCCATCCCCGCAGAACACAGATTAATGTCTCACAGCGAATATGATGGGTCATAATATCGCACTTGCTAATGTTAGAGGTTCCCAATAAAGTAGAGTTCAGTCGTGCAGTGGAAGGTTTTATTTTTCTTACTGCATCAGAGAACTGTTATGCTGTTACAGCTAGTTTTGTACTTTGTCACACAGACACTTTATTATGCGTAACTATCAAATAAAATCGAATAAGATGATCACTTCACCCTTACATGCTGTTCATATTTTATCTCTGCAGTGAGGGTCAGTTTCACCACGGCCCAAGAATCTCCTCATAACAAGTGTCTACACCAAAGTTTGAACCACAGATCTTTTTTTAGAATGAATAAATAGCTTATTTGACATGAATAAATGGCTGATCAATCCTTAATTAATGTTTCAGAGAGCAGAAAGATTGTATTTTTTAAGTTTCACCCCTTTATATAAAAAACTCCTATCATGCAATATCATGTCTTAAAACACCTAAGACATGACATTTTTCACGGACATTTTACACGGAGTCCGCTCCGCTTATAGTATGCCCGAGTCTGTGGGCACCTGTGTCTGCCTCTTCGCCAAGCGCACAGCGAGCAGGAGAGAGAGAGGGGTGGGGGTGGGGTGGGGACTGAGCTAGGGGGTTCGAGTGCGCATGCGCCGAGGCCTCTACTGTAGCCTGGAGTTTGTTAATAGTGACGGGGAGTCGATAATGGCGGACAATTTAGTCTCAAAGAAATCAAAGAATGCACCACTATGGCAGGCAACCCTTGTTTGCACTGATTGAGTAAGCTGCAAAATTTATTTGTAAGGAATAAAAGAAACAACTTGTTACTGTCACTCTGTTGTCCTAAAGTCGTTTTTTTATTTTAAATGAGTCAATTGCGCCCCCAAGTGGCCAAAAATACCGGTATTACCGTCTTTTACAAAAACCGGACCGTTCTTTTTTTTCTCATACGACCCAACCTTAAACTGTAATTATATAATATATTTTATTGAAACTGAAAATGGCAAGAAAAGTCTAGAACTGTGGGGTTTATTCTATAACCATTTATAACTATTACAATCCTCATATCTACTATTGAATTATAACTACAAACAAAAAAACGCTTGAACGTAAAACTCTATTAGGAGCTACGCCTTGTCAAAATAAATCAAAAGCTTTTTGACTGGACCTTGTAGGAATTTAATTTGAAAGGACAGACACAGGAAGTGGCCACGCCCATTCATTTACAGGGCTGGTACCTGCGGTTATTCCACAGGCTAGTTAATAACATGTCGGGCAGGAAATCCAAAGTGTGGGATCATTTTGAGAAGGTGAAGGACGAACCCAAGGTGATATGTAAACTCATCTTCATTGGTCGACTACAAACATGACGTATCATCTGAAACATGGAAGTAGCTACATGCCCATTAGCCCACAGCGTCATTAACAGGCGGCTCGCTCAGTGTGTGACGTGCACTTGTAGATAAAATATAGGCCTATATTAATGAAGGTTCATTAGTACGGTTTTGTATTTCTCTGTAATGTAGCACAGTGTTAACAATGTTACTGATACTATTCTTTCTCACTCCTTCAACTCAAACCATTGTGTTGCCCCGCCCAAAATATATCATTTAATAATTACATTAATATCGTTAACATGTGGGTGACTAGTCGACTAATGGCCCTCAACGATGACTATTGGTCGACTAGGAAAATTCTTAGTCAGGGGCAGCCCTTGTGTGCGCCATATGTGATTATGCCTTTGCTGTTCCGTGATTCAACCTAAGGCTGGGTGATATGGCCTGTAAGTATAGTGATATTTGTGGAACACGCCGTGATACATCAAGTAAAAACGATATATTGCCCCTTCTTAAATCCCCCATGATGTTTCAAAGACCAACAGGTGCCTGTCTCAGTGTGAATCTGGGCAAATGTGGTGGGAACTCAGGTAGTTCTCGTGATAATGTCAAAGTCCAACTTGAACTTTGTCACTACTGTTGCATAAAAAATACACACAGACGTGGCATCTACATTTTCAACATTCCCTAAAACCACCATTTTCTGAGACGCCCAATGGAGCAGACGTGTGGTTAGACAGCGCCGCATATAATCATTTCAAAATTCAAACACATATTTTTTTGAACGTTCCAACCTAAACTTTACACATAATGCCTCCTAAACCTTTCACCAAGAGGAATGAGAAAACTGCACCGAAAGAAAAAACACTGGACGAGTGTTTGAGAGAGGGGAAGGATTGACGTGCTAGCTAAAATCCATGAGGCAACACTTGCAACGATGGAGACTGGCTCCACAGTGACATCAAAGGAACCCTCGTCATCAGACCTGCTTCTTGCCATCACACACTTAGACAAACCATCAGTTACCTTGACTCGACTCACACTGGTGGATGTAAAATCCATTTCAATAGAAACAACAGTGCGGTGGGTCACTGTAGGAAAGGGCATCACTTCTGGCTAGAGTAATGACATTTAAGGTGTTTTTACTGCTGTTAAATGTCAAAACAGGTCAAATCTGACCTGCACAGCACAGCTTCATGATCTGCTGCAGTTGGTTATTTCAAGCTGATCACACAACTGACATTTGTTGCAAATTTACAGCATTTCTGTGGTGTTTTTAACCTCTGACATATAGTAAATAATTTGTGTGTGTGTAGGTGGGAGAATGCATCGCAGCGTTTTATTATGAAAATGCTCAGCATGGCTTTGCACAAGCATAAATAGGATTTTAGTTGAGTGTAGACTTTCGTTTCACGGCCTGTAAAATGGAATTGAGAGGTTAGATGTTACAACTCAACCCAGCCTGTGTTGCACTTAATAACATATTCATTTTTTATCACAACCCACTTCCTGTGTTTCTTTTTTATAATAAATATGTTGACATTTTCCAGCATTTGTTAGCTGACAGTAGAGGGCAACAGAAAAGATGTAGGAGGGGGAACGGGAGGTTGATGACTCAACTCAAAACTAAAAGAGACAAAGTGCCCCAAAGCACTGGAATAAATTATTTTACAATGTCATAACGAGTGTATTTCTTAATGTTATTAAAAAAATGACTTTTAAAACATGAGGCTTTCATCATTTTTACCTATTTTATTGTTCTGTGTTGTGTCTTAAAAAACTGTTTTACCTATTTCTACTAAAGGTTTATGCTTTCATCATCTTGTGCCTCACTGTATTAGCTTTACTGCCTCAATTAGCAGTTTCATGTTGTACTGTATAATAGAGCATTTTGATCTTGTGTTTTTTAAAAGAGCTAAATAAATATTTTTCCCCAGCCAGAACCAACCATGTGGCAATCACACTGAATGCCTACCAAACACTTGAGGACTTTGAACACGCTATGAAAGGACCTTTAGAAGACTAAAGTCCGACACCCTCTCATATCTGGAGACAATGTGAGTTTTTAGTACCACACTGTTGGATTTTGCAAACACATGGGGATTTTGCAGGGTCACTATTTGCAAGACTATAACTAGATTTCCTTTTAAAATTATTTCCCATCCTGCTCCTGGTGGAAAATATTATGCCAAACTCCCTTTAGAAAAGTAGTCTGCAAAAACACATACATCTAGAAACACTAGATAAAAGGGTTTTATATGTTGATAATATTCTTGGCAATTCGGCATCAATATAATTAATAAATATAACCGTATTTGCATCCATCCATCCATCCATCCATTTTCTAACCGCTTATCCTCTTGAGGGTTGCGGGGGGGCTGGAGCCTATCCCAGCTGACATTGGCTGAGAGGCGGGGTCCACCCTGGACAGGTCACCAGACTATCACAGGGCTGACACATAGAGACAGACAACCATTCACGCTCACATTCACACCTACGGACAATTTAGAGTAACAAATTAACCTGCATGTCTTTGGACTGTGGGAGGAAGCTGGAGTACCCGGAGAAAACCCATACTGACACGGGGAGAACATGCAAGCTCTGAACAGAAGGGCTCCCTAACCCTGGGTTCGAACCAGGAACCCTCTTGCTGTGACTCTTGTTCACTCCACAACTCCACCAGTTTCTCCCCCTTTTCCACACTCGAAGAGAACCCAGACTTGTTCACGTTCTTGTGCCTCCCAGAGTTCCCTACATGTTTACGGTCTACCTGGTTTGCTGCTGCTTGTTTGGTGCTGGAGAAAGCATAGCTATTGGTCGTTGCCATTGTTCACATCATTGAACTTCACTATTTGCATGAGCCAAGACTAAAAACATGACGATAATATCTGATGTCTAATCGGAACGTCAAGATAAGAAAAAGCATGTCTTAAAACAGCTCGGACTGAGTTTTATGACCACTTTACACCAACGGATTGAGATGTCAGGTGCGCGCACGAACCGAGGTAAAACCCCCCTGATTTTATTCAAATATTGGAAATTGTCTGCAACAGTGAAATTGCTTGAAAAGTTGTTTGGTACGAGGCCAACATTAAGCGTCTTACACCACTGGATGCAGCTAATTTCCAATTGTGGTGCAATTGTGCACACTGAACACGTAATTACCAAAACCAGTCACTGTGTCGTACTGCGGGTGACTGTGATTTGCATCACTGAATATGTGTCATGTGGTATTATGCACAGAAACAGGGCTCCTAATGTGCACTATTGTGGTCCTGGTGTGTTGTATTATGAAGGTTTTATGCAGTGTACTGAGGCAAAGCACTGGCAACACTGCCTCTGTAACTCCTCCAGATTCTGCTGTGCTACATTTCATTTTATGTCGACTACTTTCCAGCAAGAGACGTATGGAAAGATATAAATCTCAAAGCTGAGAAATATGCTCTTTATTCTAGGATTTTTACACATCTTTACGTGTCTTGCGTGTTACACTGAACAGAGAATGAGATTTATATACATAAGCTGTCACTGCAGGATCAAAACGGAGCTCTTGGCGAGGGGTGGAGGGTTGGGGACAGCTGCAGCATGGCTACCAGGCAAAACTCTACAGTTATCTCCTCTCCAACTGTTTCCCCTTGATCTCTCTAATCTGCCATTTAAAGAAGACAGTATCCAGAGCTGCCACACAGACACTTCTTAGTGTTTCTATCCAGGCACACACGGCACGGTGTGTATGTGTCCATAAGCTACTGGAGGGTATCACAAAATGCAAATGTATATACATTATTTCACCCTGTGCTTTATGTTGCTTCTATAAGATGAAAAAGGGCCCTTCTTTCTCATCCTCACCACATGAAGACTGTAGGAAATTAAGAACACAGGCATATCTAGGGCTGCAGCTATCGATTGTTTTCATTACCGATTAATCTGCTGATTATTTTCTTGATTTATTCATCAATTGTTTGTCTATAAAATCTCAAAAAAATGGTGAAAGCTGCCCATCACAAGATGCCAGAGTGACATGTTTATGTTCCTTGTTTTATCTAATCAATAGTCCAAAACCCAAATATTATCAATTTAAAGGGACAGTTCACTCCAAAATCAAAAATACATCTTCCTTTTACCCATAGTGCTATTTAGAAATCCAAATTGTTTGGGTGTGAGCTGCTGAGTGTTAGAGATGTCTGCCTTTTCTCAAATATAATGGAACTAGATGGCACTCCGTTTGTGGTGCTCAACGCGCCAAAATAAACATTTGAAAACCTCAACAGCAATGTCTCTTTCCAGAAATCATGACCCAGTTATTCAAGATAATCCACAGACCTTGTTGTGAGCAGTTTCATGTTGGAACTATTTTTCTTCATAGCCAGCTACACTCATAAACTGTATCACCACACAGAAGGAAGTGTGCATCTACCGCTAGCTCACCTAGCACCACTGAGCTAGCTAACGTTACAGCTCAGCTGAGAGGACGCCATTAATGTTTACATCCCGTGGTGTCATGAGCCTCTTCTGCATGAGTAGATGCACACTTCCTTCTGCACAGTGATAGGGTTGGCGGGTGCAGTTCAGTAGAAAGAAAATAAAACTGCTCACAACAAGGTCTGTGGATTAGCTTGAGTAACCAGTTCATGATCAGTGGAAAGAGACATTGGTACCAGAAGTTCAGTGCCGCCTAGTTTAGGTTTGAGAAACTCCCCTGCTTACAATAATGTAGAAAAACAACAGAATACAAAATTATCGCCCAAAAAAAAAAACGCTGAAAAAAGAGAGATGCCCATAGATATAAATATCCATGGACTGGTGTAAGAAATGAGGATAACAGAGATATAGGCCTACTGCCTTTGTGATAGAGGGATGATTGCTCACCGTGGTAGGAGTTTAGGTGAGGCAGCTCTTTGTGGAATGAGTCAATGGCAGACTTGCGTACTCTGTTGGTTGGTGAGTTTAAAAATGGGAACAGAAATCAGCAGTGTTGCCATCTTTAGTCCCAACTTGTTTATCACATATCTTACAAATCACTTCATGTTCTCTGGCTCTCTTTTTTCGTTTGGTTTAAAACCAAAGAATCATCAAATAGGTGCACTTGCATTCGTTTTGCTAATGAGAGCGGACATCTTTCCTGCTGCACTTCAAGGCAACTCGGCAATAATGTAGCTGCCACGCTGTTGTTTTGTGTGAACGCAGTGTAGCACAATGTGGTGAAGCACAGAGACAGCAAGAGAAAAAGAGAGACTGTTCTGTTATCGTGGATACTGGCTAGGATCTTTGTGGTTGCCAACCAATACGGTGTTGAGGGATAATCTCGTCATATTTCCCAAGTCAAGTATCAGTATATATGAGCAGACATCTCTACGGCCGATATCTCCAACAGTTTGAAACTGAAACCAAAAAAAATCTAGCTTGATAAACAGCACTACAGGAGGAAAATATGTATTTTGGATTTTGGGGTGAACTTTCCCTCTAAAGTGAAATAAAACCACGTCCACATACGACGTGCAAGGTACCCTGGGTGCGATAGTTGTTGACGAAGATACATTTCCGTTTTCACAAGAAATTTAAGGTTTACACACAGTCTCTTTCAAAATAAACCCACTATGTCAGTACAACACCGCAAAATGTTGCGGGTTTACGCAACTAAAGGAAGTAGTTAGGTTGAGGAAAAAAAGAACAGGGTTTGGCTTTAGAATCTTATGGGACGCGACCACCACTCTCTTGGGTGAAAGTCGGTGTTTGTTGGACCCATCCACCACCACTCCCACCCTCCCCACTCGGACTTTCGCCGTCTTAACTTTCGTCCTTGCCCTGATGCGTTACCCCCTGTCGTTAAACTATAACGTCAACCGGCTGTGTATCATTCTGACGCTAAAGAACGGACTTTTCTTTGATAGAATACCTTTATTGTCATTACACATAGTGCAAGGAAATTAAAGTCACTGCCGCAAGTCAGTGCCAAGCATCGGATTTCAACGACTTCGGAGTGAGACCGGCAGGTAAATGCAGAAAATTCTCACATGTAAGAAGCTCCCACCACTTTTAACATTTTTGCTTGAAAAGTGGCTGAATGATAAATTGATCATCAAAGTAGATTATGATTAATCATTTCATCTCTACATATATCCATCTCGTCGTGTTTACTCTTTCAATTGAATCCATTTATCTAGAGGTCAAACTATGAAGTGTATACTGGTAAACTGGTAGCTATGGATCTTTCTCTGTTTCCTTAATGTAGTCATTATTATCATTATTATTGTTAATAATCTGTCTACGTGTACCACTGTACCAACGTGTGCTGGTAACATTAAAGAGTTTAACTTGCCAAAACTAAAGTGGTTATAAATTTAAAAACCCTAAATGCAATCAGCGTTTTGCTCCCTTAGCTGAAAAAACATAAACACAAATGACTAAAAAATCCCCACACTGCCTTTATCTTTAACAGGCTCCAATTATGCGAGCTAATCTGGGCATATTTCCCTCGGGAGGCAAAGACATAATTGCCAGCAATCTGCGCAGTGATATCAGCGCTGTTCTTGTGTGGCTTTAAAATGACTTGACACATCTGGGAGCGACAGTGTTGTATTGGTCTGAACTCCACACTTGGCTTCATCAAAAGGGGTCAATTAGAAAAACAAACAGGCGAGGGACTCATTTTGGATGCAGAGCAACTGAAAGAGGGCAGATGGTGGGCAGGAGACTGAGCCTGCCCTTGAGCAATGATGTGAAGTCATTGTTGTTTGACAGGGGAGTACTCACGCGCATTTAGGCAGATGGATTCCACGGAAAAACAACACATCTCAAGACAAATAAAACCTCAGCTACTTGCGAGGGTATTGCATTCCCATAAATAGGTGAGACATACTGTAAGAGTAAACAAACGGTCTTACCGAACAGCATCTCCACGTGTTTTGTGATTCCTCTGCTTGCCACTCTTTTCTGTGTTTGACTCAGGCGTCTCCTGCCAGTTTATCTCCCATCAGAGAAGTTCAACAAAAGCCAACAAAGTGCCTCCTCGCAGATAACCTTCTCTCTGTGTCTATCTTTCCTCCACTTTGGCTCTCTGACTGAGGTGGAATCCTTTCTCGGTCAGCGACACATCTTGGCTGTGATCCAAAGTGCCGCGGCTAAAGAACGATACATATGTGCTTCAATTAAAAGCCCCTCGCTCTGCTGATCACACTGCCCTTTATGAGGCGAGGGAGAGAAACAGCGAGGCGGACTGAGAAGCGGAGAAGGAAAAAGAGGCTGAGAGTGTGATAGTCTGAAGAGCAAGTGTGTATTCTTCTGCGTGCATGAGTATGTAAGAGGGAGCGTGTGAGTGAGGAGGAGAGGGAGAGAGCTGGCAGAGGACTGGCTATCAACAACATGAACATCCCACCTCGCTCCCCCTTCTTCTTCTCCTTCTTCCCAGCACCATTTTCTATTCAGAGTTCACACCTGCCTGCTCCCTTAAGGACATTCAAATGTAATTTCCTTCCTGGAATTACTTGACAACAATAGGCATCATTTATCTGCTTCTATTCTGTTAAGATAAAAGCAGCTGTTCTTCATTGTTCCCCCAAGTTATCAACATCGTAGGCACAAAGAGGAAACATTTATCAGCTTTCAGTCCACATCCAGATGATTCACCCTATATGTTTATGTCAAGCACTGCGGTCCGGTGTTTGCGATGATTGATTACAAGGTCCTATTTGATTAGAATACATAATTCCCACTCTCCTGTTTACATTTCCAATAGGTTGAGCATGCAGAGGTTTCAATCAAAACACCCGAGTCACTCATGCAGCACAAAGTCATTATTTTTTCCGCCACCACTTCAGTGTGACTGATATAATCACTATTATAATTAAACTGCAGCCCAAGTAAGCGGTGGAGTAATATTTAAATTAAGTGTTTGTTCCACAGTTTTCTACATAAAACCTCAGTCTTCAGTGCTCTGAAGCTTAACCCTCTACTGCACGTCATATCTTTAGGCCACAGACAGTCCCTTCAGGGTTTTGCGACGCAAATTCAGCCAATCCTTCTGCAACCTTGTAATATCATCAGTCTGTTATCTAGAGGCAAAACACGACTCGCCACCACAGGGCTGTAGGCTACATAGGAGTCTTCAAATGTCATCTTGTTGTGTTATTGGGAGCCAGAATAGAAGGAGTCATGGCTCAAAACTTAAATATTATCGTATAGCCTACTGTACCAGCCGCGACTGCCCTTCAAAAACAACGAAGACAACTATGGTTTAACGCGATAAGACGAAAGGACTGAACGGAGGCGATCATTAAAAATGCTCACGTGCAGTGCACACTTCATACCAGGTTAGGGAAAAAGTATTTCCTGTTGTAGGGATGAATAACGTTATGTGTATTAAGGGTTATCATGTCCACCTCATCAGAAACTGGGGAGGTATTAAGAAGAATATTGGATTTCTCTGTAACGCTAACTTTTAGCTCATTAGCTAACGTTAGCTCCGATAGCAAAACAAACCAGAGCAAACCGTTCAAGTGTCATCCTCCTTTGTAAGATTGGCATAGTGATCAGCCAAAAGCTTCCTGTGACATCATCCATCCATTGAGTGAGAGCATATGGGTCGGCCAGTGTGGTCCCGTTGGTCAATGTTTACTTATAAAAGTGACACTCTCGGAGAGTGAGTGACCTGACATGGTACGTTCGTAAATTCAGTCTGACGCTCTACACTAAAATGAGAGCCCTGTTAGTCAAAGAAACAGCGTTATATTTCTATATGAATTAATGAATGGTTAAGTTAATTACACATTCACTCCGCTCGATGCTCTGCTGCTCTGTTTCCCCAGACAGAGTGAATTTACGAACGATGCAGTATGTGTCAGAGTACACTCCAGCACTTGGAATGAACACACCACTCACATCATCTTCCTCCATTATCTAAAAGAAGCAAACAGTACTTGCTAGCTAGTGCTGGCTAATGTCTGTGGAGAATTGTTTTGCCTCCAGCTAAGCCCTGCGCACAAAAAAACTTCATACTGTTTACAGTAAAAGGGTCTATAGATGACCATTGTTTATTTGGTTGGTGAGTGGACCAGATCCAGGCCCAACCCTTGTTTTCAAGTGCCACCTTGCCCCTCGGAACTGAGTTACAAGGGGTTACAGTTGACAACTTCCACTATGAAATGGGACAACCTTTTAAGAACCTGATACTTCATCAGTATATTGGTGTTTGACCTACAAAAACAGATATGGCGAGTGCTGCCGGACAGTACGAATATGCCGTCTTCTTCTGTGGTATTTTCTCTTGTGAGGTCTATAGACAGCCTTTTGCAGTTGTCAGGATGCTTGTGAGTCGTTCACAACTTCACGCTATAGATCAATCAAACAAGTCATCAAATAAAAAAATAAAACTGCTTCATTACCAGGCCACTAGTGGTGCTCTGTAGCCAACGTTAGCTGGCTTCTACCCTGGTAGTCTGCTTTGATATTAGAAGAGCATTAACAAACCCAGAAACTTTGCTGCTGGACACCATTGGGGATGGGGGGGTGGAGGGACTGCAAGCAATGTAACGCTAGTTAGCTAGCTAGTTAGCTAGCTAGCTAGTTAGCTACCGAGACACAGATACAAGCAATTTTTTTTGTTATGCTTGTTTTTAAGAAAAGGACCATACCACATCAAAACTACATTAAACAACGATAATGCTCAGAGATAATGGTTAATAAAATATGTTTTATGTTGCCTGTGGAGCCATTTTGCTGTTGATTTCTCATAACTTGTGCTTCTGAAAAACCTCTGCTTGGAGGGCCATGTAGCCCAAACACTACTCACACAAACGGCCTACCCCTCTATCCCAACAAAAATTGGGACACCCTACCTCAAGACATGATCACGCAAAACAGAGGGGTAAGGGCTACGCCATAGGGGCAAGGGACCATTGGGATTGGGCCCAAATCGGCTGAGTGTGAGGGTTCCCCATCCCCAGAAACAATTTAAAAATCTGAAAACTTATTTCCAAATGTATCATTTATCATAAGCAAATACAGACATACAGATACATGGATATACAATAAATGAAAGCTACTACTGGCCACATAACTTACACATGCAGCATGATATCAATGATTGACATTTTACTCAGACTTCGCATGGGCTATCTGACAAATATAATGTCACAAAAACATTCACACTAGTTGAATACTAACATATAAACACCATTGGGTGAATTAATTGCTAATTAACTACTTTTTTTTAACTCTAATGACGATAATTGATGAACTGGGTGTCAAATAGGTGCATGCATTGGTAGGTAACAGTTTTAAATGTTGTTTGATGTCTATTAAAGTATTCATTAATGAATGCATTTTTTAATATGCTATGCACTTAGTTAAAAGGTGTGTGTTTACATTTTCTAAGACAGCCAGACCTTTATCATTGGCAGTAAGGGAGAAAAGATCTGCAGTCATCTAGGTCTCATCACTTTACAGACACCACACATTCATAATCTTAAATGAAGCAGATGATTCTTTAACCAAAAATTGTGCATATTTACTATTTATGATGGTATAAAAAGCATTTTGCAAAGAGTAGGATGAGTATGTATTCAGGGAATAAGTATTAGGGGAGAATACATTTTTTAGATGCCTTATCAGAAGATCCCAATCTTCCAAAGCTTCCATGCATGTAGAGAGTTATCACTCTGTAACCAGTTACATAAATCATGGAAGCTTAGCATATTGATAGTGCAGCTCTTTTCCCACTCAACGCTAATTCAAACTATTTGAGATCAAGGTACCGACAGCGTGCAGCTCCAGCAGAGTGTTTATTTTAATGAGCAGGTGGGAGAGATTATTGTTCACCTAATAGCTCACTCATTTTCCTGACTAATCTTTGGATAATTACTGTATTGACACACTGCAGAGCCAAGTTTGATTCTGGGTTCTGTGTCGCCTGTTTTGTGTGATATTTACCTTAAATGGCTCTTTGAGTTACAATGTGTTAACCACAGCGATGGTCTTGGCATTACCATTGCGAAATTATGTGGGGTACATTTTTTTAAGTACATCATTTTAATACATTTTTTACATTATACTTCAAAAATAAATATGGATATTTTACAACATTAAATTCAGTTTTACAGCTATTCCAGCTTGTTAATAGTTACTTTGCAGATAAAAACTAAATGTACATAGACAATTGATGTTAATGGTTAACCACAGAGAATATTTTGGAGTGGTTACACGTCAGTCTACAGGTCTGGTGGGAGCTAACATTAGCAGCACCGCTCACAGAATGCCCCAGGAATGAGTCAAAAACCTGGAAATGAGTTAGCATTTTACTACTCCCAGTTCCCTCGTCTCAAAGTCAATTTTTTTTTTTAATTGGTTTTTGGTTAGATGCCTTAAATAAGGTCTGTCATTCACACAAGCTTAAGAGACTGTCATGTTTTGTTCTAGGACATAAAATATGTCAGTAAATACCCCACTTGGGAATTTTTAAGCTTTTATGTGTGTCGTAAAAAGGCAGCTACTAACGAGTGGCTAAATAATGTGGGATGGGATGTTAAGTCATACGACTGTGGCGAGGTTCATTTATAGTCTAACGATAACTGTTTACTTTTGGTGATTACTTTTAGGCTTCAAAAATCACAAAGGTGGTGTTCATTTATAAAGATTATCTTGCCCACTAAAAAAAGTAAGCATCATGAATATTTGTTTGCCATAGAGCCTGTTTTTTGCAATAATCCAAAAAAATCCAATGGAAAAATCCCATAGGCTTTTTGACAAGGTAACCATGGTGATGTTAACTCCCACACTGGCCTGCAGAAAAACCTCATCCCTGGAGCACTCTATTTGGGATTTACTGCTAGTAACACCGACAGCAATGCTGTGGAAAAATGGTTGCCACCCTCTGGTCTCCTCTGGTGAGTAAGCGGCTCAATTTTGAGTCATAAACCACCTTTAGCATTGTTAACCAAACACTGTTAGCTCTGTCAGCACCCTCAGCAGTATCAGCGTGGCTAGTGGTGATAACATAGTAAACAATGCTAAAGGGGTTTTGCAGCTCAAAAAGAAAGGAGCCGCATACCCACTGGGGCTATCTGGGGGACAATGGAGGGTGGTAACCATGTTTCAGCAGCAATGCTAACAGCAGTAATCTCTGGATGAGCGCGCTACTAGCTAGCTCGCACCCAACCGCAATGGTGTGAAGCGCAGAGGAGCCAAGGCTAACATTAGCTAACCTGAAGGCCAGAGGGTGGGTGGTGGGCACTTTGTTTCCGAACGTTAATGCTGCTAGCCGGTTGTCAGTCACCAAAGCAAACAAAAACTAAAATAAAAGACAAGATATTTACATCACAAAACATTAAAATTTCACTGCATTTAAATGAACAGCGCTTTGAAACGCAGCGCTAGAACTCACTGAGTATCAACGGAGTGCTGGACTGAAAGAAAAAGCCTCTTGTGTTTCACGTAATTTTGCTTTTTTTAACTGGTTAGTTATCGCTTGATGGGTGTTGATCTATCAAAAACAAAAATGAATAATAAGAAACTGATATCCTAGTGCTGACAAGGACAAAAGTTAAGGTGGCGAAAGTCCGAGTGGGGCGGGCAGGAAAGGGTGGTGGATGGGTCCAACAACCATGTGCTTTTGCTGTGTTGTACTGATGTAGTGTGTTTATTTGAAAGAGACTTTATGCAAACATTAAAATTCCTCTGAAAACGGCAGTGTATCTTGAAAGACGATAATGCATGAACAGGCAGAACTTGACAACGTGTCCCAGAACGTCAACAACCTACGCACCCAGGGGACGTTGTGCGTCATATGTGGACGTGGAAAGTCCATGACCAAACACGTCAATATGTGACGAGGTCGGAGTGAGAATATGTTGATACAAACCATTGTGTGGGCATTTTTTATGGGATATCATATGAACTGTTCTATGAGGACACCTTAAAAAGATCTGGGTATTTCTTACAGCATCTAATGGCTTTCAGATAAAACTTTTGTGTTAATTTTCACTGTGGACATGTTGTTAAATATTAAGAGTACACATTAACGGTAAAACTCACTTCTATATGTGCCTTAAGTTGCTGAAGAAGAATTTCAGTGCATCTGAAAACTCGACTCATTCCAGAAGCAGGTAGCTGGATATTTGTAGAGGCAACACAGAGGCTTGTAGGAACCGCAGGGGAGGGCAGGCCTTCAGTGCATTGTTATTCATTCCACAGTCACTATAATCACTTCAAATAAACACAATTATTTCTCACAGTCTCTGCCCTGAAACCCTGGCCTCACATATCATACACAAGTGTTGCTAACACACGCAGACACACACACAGACACACACATGCACGCTGCTTGTGTCTGCCCTGTGTGCTCCTTGCTGGCTCCATGTCCACTTGAATAAGTGTGGTGTGGAAACACAACACTGACAAGGCCTGACAGTTATACACTTGATTTCAGGCTGCTGCATTCAAATGAAAGTGCAGGGAGACAGCCTCGAGCATAACAGTTGTGCGTCGGCTACACGCAGCATGCTTTCGTCTAGCTGTGGACCCACTAAACACTGACAGTGCATACCTCTATTTACCTATATGGACTGTGTAGGTGTGTATGGTTGGAAAGACCTTTGGAAATCACTATTTTACTTTACTCTCACTCTGGAAAAAAATGTTTTTTAACAATATATTTTAACAATTATAGGTTTAACATTAACAACACTTCCTAAACAGACTTAATAAATGTAAAAACATTCTGATGTGCACTTCTTTTATCTTGCCAAACATCCAAATTCAACCTCTGAAAGTTACACTTTTGCCACCAAGATGAATCCAGCATTCCTAATGTTTGTTTTCGAATATCAATATGACTCTCCCTCATATGCAGAATCAGGGATGTCAGAGGAGCTCTGAGTAAGCTAGCTAGCGACCCCTGTCAAGCCTTGTCAGCTTACCCAAGTGGGAGCAAGCCAGGCCCCCAGGAAAGATGCCCAGCCTTTCCTCCAATTTTTCCCAATGGCCACCCGCAGTATTGCAGTGAAAAAATCCCTTGCAGCCCAAAAAGTATTTTTCCCATAGACAACAATTATAAAAGAGATGTCTGTAAAACTGTTGACAGGACAAATCCAACTGCAAACAAGGTCAATAACGACTCTTTCTATTATGAATTTTTGATCCACAGAGGTTTCATATCTGTTAATCTTTACTTAGGCAAAGAAAAACTATTGAAAAATCAGTGACATCATCACAGTGTTAAATCTATGAGCCAAGCGGGAAATTGCGGTCAGAGCCAGAGAAAGAAATACTATTGCACAAATTCAGTGGGCCGCAAATGGTGGAAGTAATCCCGCAAGCTGGAAACTTTTTTTGGCGTATGCACCAGGCAAGCAACTCCACCGGAATATATAGGTGACATCTTGGGATACATTATCTAGCAAGTTCGGCACTTACCACTAGTGATGATATCCGAACCCAACAACGTTGCAGTGGAAACATTCTACTCCCCACCTCCAGGCTCAATTTTAATAAACCGAAAACTGCGTTTAGCACTGTTACTATATTATCACTGTTAGCTCTGTTAGCAGTGTCAGCATGGCTAGAGGTGCTAGCATAGTTATCAATGCTTAAGGGGTTTTGCTGCTCAAGATGAAGCTGCTTACTCGCTGGGGCTACCTGGGGTGAGACCAGAGGGTGCCCACCGTGTTTCCACAGCAACATTGTCCCGCTATTGGGACGGCATTGTCAGCAAATGAACAGTGCCATCAGCTAGCTCCCAGCCAACCCTAGCGCTGCGAAGTAGGGGGCTGCCAAGGCTAACATTAACTAACCAGTGGAGACCGGAGGGTGGACTGTGGGCACTATGTTTCCACATGTTAATGCAGTCAACCGGCCGGCTGTCAGCAAAGCCAACAGATTATAAAATAAAAGGCTCACTGAGTCAATGAAGGGAAGGGAAGTCCTCTTGTATTTTGTGTCGTTTAATAACCAGTTAGGTTATGGGAATGGGTGTTGGGCTATCGAAAGGAAAATTAACCAAACTGACATCCCTATACTGGATGATGACTGATGTTCTCACAAACACAACCCAAATGCACTGCCAATACTAAAAAGGTACTATCTCCTTGTTTTATTTGGGTCTAAAATCCAGATGCAGCTCCCTCTGAGACCTCCGTGACCCGCCGATGACACAACCACTGGGAATACTGTGAAACAGGCGTCTGCTTTAATGCTACCAGCCCCTGAGGCTCTTGGTGCCATATCTGCCAACCACTGAGCCAAAAAAAAAAAAAAAAGAAATAGGAATGGTGAAAGAGCCAACATCACCCCCGTGTTTCCGTCTCTCTGTCTCCAGCTCCACTTCTTCCTGCAGGCCCTCAGACTGTGCAGAATGGCCGGCGATGACAGATCAAGTGACATCTTAAAAATGGCTGCTTTTGCTAAGCAGCCTCTGCTGTATGAAATGAGGCCAAGCAGCACAAAACTCCAGCAGATAAATGTCCCATTTCACAGCTCACGCAGTGTGTTTCAGCATGCGTGTGTGTGTCTGTGTGTGCATATGCGCCTGCAGACATGCCGCTTTTATGGTCATTTTTGTGATATATGTATGTTGGTGTATCGGAGAAGGAACAATTTAACCTTCAGAAAAGCATTAGGCCGAGTCAATCTGCAGCGGAGCTCTATTTGAGAAATTTAGAGATTTTCCATTAGTGAGGGGAAGCTTTGTTCCAGACAGAAGAAAGGCTTAATTCTCCCTTTCAGTGGGAAGATTGTTATAAACGGTGCAGGAAATGTTGTAGGTCACCTCTGTGACCAATATTATTTTTCAGGGTTGATTCAGGATGTGTGTTTGAAGAGTCTCAATTTGAAAAATCAAATCAAAGAAGACTGGAAATCCAAGTACAGTCACATTAGGTTACTTTGAAAAGGTGTAGTGGTGCATATACACGGCTATATATATCTAAAAATAGCCACAGATACATATCAGTGTACATCTTGCAGATTAGACCTGCAGGCAATGATGTTACACTCCTGTTCATGTAATCTGTGGTGTTAACTACACACAGGAAACTTTGGCTCCCTGATCTTATCCTTTAAGGCTACACCTTCTCCCAGGCGACATAAATACCCTGATAAAACAGCACCAAGCATGGAGAGGAGCAATCTTAGGACAGTGTAGGTATGACGTTCAGGTTGGCCACTTTATGGGTCTTGCAGGAAAAGGCAGAAATTAAAGGCAAATGTTTGTGATCTCAACTGATTAACTGGCATCCCTACTCTGTATTCTTTCATTCATTCATTCATTTTCTGTAACCACTTATCCTTATACAGTGCTGGCGCCTATCCCAGCTGTCATTGGGCAAGAGGCAGGGTACACCGTGGACAGGTCACCAGACTATCACAGGGCTGACACATAGAGACAGACAATTCATGCTCACATTCACACCCACGGGCAACTGACACCTCATTTCCACTTGCATATGTGACTGGTGTCCGTAGATCTGTAAAACTATACGTATGATGCCTCTAGTGTCCAACGCAAGGAAGTGCATTTCTTTACGGATGGATAGAAACCTGATAGAAACATATGCGCTTTGAACATTGTGGGGACAGAAACAGGACGTCTCAGATTCGTGCCATATTTTGTGAAATATCCAATTTAAAAGACATATAAACGGCTGAACCAGTCATAATGACGGTGACCATATTTTAGCAGAACAACATTACTCAGTTTCATGATGTGTTAAAAGTAGATGAACAAGTTCTTTTAAATTATATTACCTCACTTGACAATCAGCACAGGCAATTGAATTGAAGAAATAGCTAGTTAGCAGCTTGTTAGCTAAGATAGCACAATGTCATACAGTCTTTCCGAAATCCAACACAAAAGTTAATTTATTTATTTTTTGCCTTTTCTTCGTACACATACATAAGTGGATTATGAGGAATTAGAGTGACCAATTGACCTAACCTGCATGTCTTTGGACTGTGGGAGGAAGCCGGAGTACCCATGCTGACACAGGAAGAACTTGCAAACTCCATACAGAAGGGCCCCGGCGGGCAGTGGATACGAACCCAGTACCCTCTTGCTGTGAGTCGACAGCGCCAGTTCTCTATATTAAGAGCTATTTACTGATTTGTCTGCAAAACTGGCATGAACAATGAACATATGTGGAGAGAGCTGTGGTGTGGTTGTTACTGTGGTTTTTCTGTTGTTGTTTTTTTAACCTCACCTACACCTGTGGCACCGCCAGAGGCAAAATAGTTTTTACAGACTGAACTAAGACGATGGATCTCCTCCACAACTTAAAATAGGCTCTTTCACTGTCATTCAAAGTTATTCAAACTGATTTTGAGCATAAAAGATGATGATTGAGATCAGTAATTTAAAAGTCAAGAAGAAAAAAAAGTTCTGCTTCAGAAATCTTTATTTTTTTGGAATATTCTTTAATCTTTGCTTTTTTTGTGAAATATTGGATGGTTTAACCTCATCGGACCTCAAACAATTACTCAGATGAATCATCTGAGAAGTTCAGAGGGGAAATGTGATCCCAATTAGACTCAGTTTGAGCTGCCAGATACATGAACTAAAAGACCAAAAAGTGTAATATTTTCCTCTGAAATGTAGCAAAGTAGATGTATAAAGTAGATTAAAATGAACGAATTCAAGTAAAGTAATTGTGCTTTCCACCACTGGTTACTTGGTCCAACCAAGTAAAACTGCCATCGTGACTCTCCAGAAAAAGCCCAGTTTCCTCTGATTGGTCAGTGTTATCGGGTCTTCCAAATCTCTACTCTCGGCGTCTCTGCACCGTCATTACAGCCGGTGGAATGACTGTAACCGCACTGAAGCAGCACTTTCTATCTTTATAGTTTGTTTCATTGGAACTGCATTACTAGGCAACAGCTTGGGTCCATGTTTACTTCCTGTCAGATGATGTCATTCATATACACTGTAAAACATTCCAACAGGTTACAAAGGGTGCATCTTATTGACAACTGGAGACTGCTTTACATATTGAGTCGGCTTCGTAGCAATGCCAACAAACGAACAAACATACGGTAAAACAACTGTGTTGCTCCGCCGTCCTTTATTTTCTCAAACTGAACATTTTGCAATAAAAGCTTCACTTCCTGTTAATTTGTCACATATGGACAGTAGCTGCACAGGTCCAAAACGTCTTCAACATTACACTAAAATATATTGGACAGTGGACACAAACATCAGGCTTGCGCGTAAGAGTCCAGAGTTTGCTTGGCCAAACCATCTCCCCTCCTGCCTGCCAAACGGACCTTTTTGTTCTTTATACTACGGGAGCTGCCGAGAACGTCAACAAATGCAGCTGCCTCGGTTGCCTCATACTACAGCTAAAGGTTGCCTCTGTGCGTTGGTGTCTGACGCCAGTGAGACTGGGTTGGGACTGTGAGCATTTCTCTTTGGATTGAGCGTTTTGATAAATTCAGAATATTTATATAACAGCAATACCTGCTTTATATTAAAAAAGACATCGGCACCTGACTTTTTCCAATATGGGACATTTAAATTGCTGTCAGATTAACATGAAGGGGTGCACGACTAAAAGGGGCTTGTATCTTTTGTTCCAGTAAATTTTCCATAAAAGTCCTGGTCCCACTATGTCCCCATGCAGGTAGATGTATTTTCTTTAAATTACCTCTATTCTTGAGTGTGCCTTTGCAGCATCCACACATATCAGAAATGCCACTTGATGTGACTTTTTATACATGACGCAACCACATATCATTCTAATAAAATTTGAAAACCATAGCCCGTGAACTAAGACGACTCCACAGTGGTCCAGAAGCTTAGCGTGGAGTGTAGGAAGTGGAAACTGCTTTGGTCCGTTCTCTTTTCAAAAGGCCCCCAGTGAGAAGCACCCTATTAAAATCTCTTTTCATTTGAGCAATCACTTCATGCGGGCTAAATAAAGGGAATGCTAGTTCAGCTGTGGGGAGGGAATGGATATTATTAGGCTGGTTTCATCGCAGCACAGACTGAATTATACTAACAGTCACCTTAATTGACTTGGCTCGTCCTCCTTTCCTTCCCTCCACTTTGAAAAAGGCAACAGGGAGAATGGCTTGTGAGGCACTTTCCAAACTGGTGTTTGTGTGTGTGGGAATCTTCCTTCCTGTTTGTAAAGGTTTTACAGAACTTGGCCGCTGTTTCTCGTATCAAAACTGTTGTTGAATCCTGTAATGAGTCATGTTGTTTTACAAAATGATATCAGCTACCACATTAAGGGATTCTTAGTGCTCCCCGTAGGAAAAGAAATCCGACAGTTCACTTATCCATGGTGGTTTCTGTTTGTTAAGTTTTTATTGTTGCTGTAGGAAACAGCCAGTGATAAACAAAATACATATATGTGCAGGCCGCCGTCAGGGGGATCAAAGGGTACAGATGACCCTGGCCCAAGGTCAAGGGGGGCCCATGAATAGGTCTATGGTTGACCCTTAACTGGGATCACAGTCAATTTACTTACTGACTGAAATCACTGACAATACAAGTTACATGTATTTATGGTTAATAAATGTAATTTTATTTTTAAAACACGTATCAACAAGGAGGCCACTTTTAGAAATGTTGTCCCCTGAGCGAATTTCCTAATGGCTGGCCTGCATGTGTGTATATAGATGTGATTAAACAAATTTTTTTTTTTTAATTTATAGATATGCAGAAGTGTTAGAAATGATTATTTCAGGTATCAAATATACCATGAACGATTAGCCATGCACTTTTCCCAAAAACTTAGAAAAATACACTCCTTGTCTATTTTTGATGGGGCTGCAGCAAGTTGCACAGAGAGATTGATTTCTCCTACTAACAGGCACTGTGTGAAATATACATAGCCTAAGATGTATTTATGAGGATAAATGTATTTTCAAGTCAAAGATTTCTGGAAAACTTGCTGCCCCTACTGCCAGATTAAAAGGAGTGAGGAGTCAACAGTCAATGACAGTATAAAACAGTCAATAAATTTGGTTTTTTAACCATGAATTAGGAGTGGGTGATAAGGCCCTAAAATGATATCACAACGTTTCAGGGTATTTTTGCGATAACGATATTTTTGATGATATAATTACAAAAAAAAAAAAATGTTATCAAGAACATAGAATTGCAACAAAGTAAGTGATACAGTTTACATGTCAACCTAAAGCGGCCTTCACACGATAAGAACAACGCGCTTCGCTCACCGCCAGGTGCGGTGCAGCGGCGCGGTCAAAGTTAAAATAATTTCAACTCTGAGCGCACCACTTGGGCGGAAAATCCGAGCGGTGCGCAACGCCAAGGGTAGCGGTGCCGCTTTGACAGGAGTTGCCACCCTCTCCATAGACAAACAATGGGACAGCCAGCGCAAAGCGGTTTTACAGCTGATCATGTGTAGAGGCCTTAACAGTATACCTTCAAATATTCAGTAAAAACTAAACACAAATTATTAAAAATAAACAACAACAGTAACTCAGAGTGAGATTCAGATTCTGCATACAATATTAATAGTTCAACTAAATAAAATCTACCACAAATTACAAATTTACACAGCTCCCAAATACAAAAAATGTACCCTGCGACCTATATCTCTATAAATCAACAGGTGATTTCCTTCTTTTAGTAAAATCCTAAATGACTGAGTTGTTTTTTTCCACCTGGACCTTTATGCTCTGCCATTTCTCCTCTAATCATCACGCTGTAACCTGTGACAGGTGTGTGTGCTCACAGCGGGAGAGGAGAGGGAGAGATGCTGTGCTGCTGCCGGAGGAGCAGCTGAATGAGTTCCCTCTGAGCAGTAACTCGCTAAAAGAGTCTGAGAAGTCCGGGGCTGTTCATAAAACATTCAGGGCACCACAGTTTATTCCACACTACTGAAGCTGCTCCTCTTTTTGGAACCACAGCAGAGTCGGTAATAATGTCGCTTTCAGCCATGCTTGTTGTTGCCGTGGGTAACAGTATGACATCAATATGTCAACAAGTTAAAATATTGCGAGTATCAAGATATAAATTTTTCATATCATTAAAAAATGATACAGGTATTATCGTGAACGAGATGATATGGCACAACCCTACTGTGAATCACTGCAACCATGAAAGGTCTTTGAGCATACAGTCATAAACATGCACACAAAATATTAGGCTGATTGGTCTAGTAGTTTGTGGGAATAGCTGCGGACAGACAGACAGACAGACACAGACACAGACACACACACACACACACACACACACACACACATGACCAAACACATGATCCCCTCCAGGCTCCACCTGTTGGAGATAATTCATTGCTTGTAGATTGGCAGAAAATTAATTAATCGTTTTATCAATTAATCGTTTTTACAGCAAAAATGACACTGGTCATAGGTTCTCAAAAAATGAACATTAGTTGCTTTGAGTTTTGGACTGTTGGTCAGACGTAACAAAATATTTTAAGATGTCACCTTGAACCTCCAGTAATGTATAAAGGGCATTTTTCATTTGCTGACATTTTACAGACCAAATGATATCAATAACTCAAGTTAGAAATTGTTAAGTAATAACACTGAGACATACATAAGTTACAGGTTTAAATATGACAAAGGAGTACAGGATATAAGGCAGTCTGTGTCTTTAAAAGGACCATTCACAGGCTATTTTTTTCCATCTGTAGTCTAGTTGCATTTTTGCTCGAAATTAACCATCTACTATTTTTATACCAGGCTGTTGTTGTATTGTCGTTTCCACAACAGCCTTAACAAAAGAGGTCACACACTGGAGGGTCCATTAACCAGTTCAAACATGGCAGGTGTGAAATCAATCTGTGGCTCTTCACCCTAAGGGACTGACACAAGCTGCCTATGAGTGAGTCTCATCTTAACCGTCAATTATTGGATGAGATAGCACTGACATTGTTGCCTGCGGCAGGTCGGGTGTTTAAACACTGTCAGTGCTGTTGATGTCTGAATCTCAATACGTGCACCAAACGCCCGACAACAAAACAGAAACAAATACCTTCTACCGTCAGTCTGATTATGTCAACACCCATTTGTCTGCAGTACACTGAGGAGTAAATGTTGTATGTGTAATACTGTAGTGTGTTCATGATGGTAGGGAAGTACTTCCTACACAATGTTCACCTTGTTTCATCGAAATGTGTCACTAAGGGCAGCATTTCATCTGACAGAACAAATTGCTCCTTGCCAGCAAACTGGAGCAGAATGGAGGTCACATTCACACTTTCTCAGATTGTTGTGGCACTTTAAGACACTCATATGGTTCTTCAGATAATAAATCTCTTCAGTCAAATAAATATGCAGACACAGTCTAAACGACGGGCGACAGCTATCCACAATCAGACATAAGCTGTGACCCATTTCCATAAATCTGAGCAGGTTTGAGTATGTACTGTGTTTACTGTACAAGAGGGAAGTGACAAAATAAAGTATACTTAAAACAGCCACTGTGTAAACTGGATATAAAGAATAAAACGAGATAATGGGATCACATGTTAATACAGGGTGTAAATGAGGCCGGTGAGTCAGCACATCAACCATTATTAATTTTATCATTAAAAACTGTGCCTTTCCCTCTGTGACATGTTGAAATGCCTTCTGTGAATAGAAAGCCTATAAGGGATTTAGCCGACGGACAGGCCGTTGGTCAATGTCAGGCTGTCTGTTAACATCTGGTGCCCTAGTTTCAGGGTTCCCACACATTTTCATAGACAAAATGTCAAAACTTCTCCATATATGTAGCACTAATCATGGCAACACAAGAGCAGGCACTTAGTACAAGATGGATAGAGGCAGGAGTCGACCACACCAGACAAGACCCCAGGTGCAGGCTGTGCAAAGATGCTCCTGAGACAGTTCAGGACCAACACCAATGCCATAACCAAGTGGCTGGCATAGTGTACAGGAACATCTGCACTGAGTATGGGCTGGAAGTCCCAAGGTCATAATGGAAGACACCTCCTAAGGTGGTTGAGAATGACCGAGCTGTGGGATTTCCAAACCCAGACTGACAAACTGGTGATGGCTAACCAACCGGACGTTGTGTTGATCGACAACAGAAGAAGGCAGAGGTAATAGAGGTAGCAATCCCGAGCAACAGCGACATCAGGAAGCTTGAAAAATACCAGGAGCTAGAAAAGATGTGGGGAGTAAAGGCAACAGTGGTGCCAGTGGTAATAGGAGCACTCGGGGGTGTGACCCCCAAACTAGGAGAGTGGCTCCAGCAGATTCCAGCTACAACATCTGAGGTCTCTGTCCAGAGGAATGAAGACCTAGGAACAGCTAAGATACTGCACAGAACCCTCAAACTCCCAGGCCTCTGGTAGAGGACCCGAGCTTGAGGACGACACACCACCACTCCCCACCACTCTTGCTCCACCTGCCTGGCGTTTTTCAAACATCAGATTCAAACTCTATTCAAACATAATTTCAGTGATTGTGAACAAAACATTGTCACATATTGATTAGAGCTTCCTTATATCATCGGCTACATAAAATAGATTTGCCGTCATGTTACATTAAGTATAAAGTTATCACAGAAAACTATTGTTACAATTTAATTACACACAACAAAATTCCATGACTTTTCCAAAAACTTTTAATGACCTTTGCAAATTCCATGACTTTTCCAAAACTTTCAATGACCTTTGCTAATTCCATGACTTTTCCAAAACTTTCAATGACCTTTGCAAATTCCATGACTTTTCCAAAACTTTCAATGACCTTTGCTAATTCCATGACTTTTACAGGTTTTTTATGACCATGTGAATCCAACACATTCTCACTTGTCACAACATTGTCACATGTTGACGTTTTGCTCATGGACTTACCCTGGGTGTATTGGTTGTTAACATTCTGGGACACATCAAGTGTCAAGTTGTCAAATGTCAAGTTCTGCCTGTTACATGTCTTCTTTCAAAGTACACTTCAGTTTTCACAGGAAATTTACTGTTTATATACAGTCTATTTCAAAATAAATACACTACATCAGTACAACACTGCGAATTGACCTTTTTTTTGTCTTCAACAACAAACATGCATGGTTGGGTTTCGGCAACAAAAGGAAGTGGTTTGGCTTAGGAAAAAAGAACAGGGTTTGGCTTTAGAATCGTACAGGACTCGAACACTGCTGAAACACGGTTGAAAGTCGGTGATTGTTGAAATTAAAACAAAGGTGTTACATTCGGTAAGATTATTTTTATTTGGTCATAGAGCTCTTTAGCAGAAGTGGTTTGTAGTTTTTTATGTTTTTGTTAACTAGCACACAGTAAATCCTTTGTTCTCCCAACATCAGGTTGTTTTGTTAAAGCGCTAACTGGCTAACTAGCTTCTTGAATCTGTCCTGCTAAGTGTTCTGGTTTCCCTTTTTGAAGGACAAGTACAGACTACCACTGCCGGCTGGCATGAAGAGTTATTTCCTTTCACACAGGGGCAGACATAAGTGCTAGTTTGCCATCGGCTGTAGTCTCTGTGTTGTGTTCAAGTGCAACTTTTTGGCTGAGATACAGGTAATGTGAGGCAACGCAGCATTCGGTCTTCGTCATTCTTTGATGTCAGTTTGGTGAAAAAGAGAACAGTATTACTTATTTTTTTGTTGTAAGTCGATGTACTGTTGCATTGGGTTGTCTGGTCATTATGTTGTATACTGAAAAAGTTGATTAAAACTTTTATTACAAAAATAAATAAAGATATATCAGTCCGTCTTTATTATAACTGCTGGATGGCTGTGCCAAAACCACAGTTCAATTCTATTTGGTTTTTCACATTTTCGGACGGCTAATTTCGACTTACACAGCAAATCTTAGCTGTTTCCAAAATCAGTATTACATGCAATATAGGAAGCACTGAGGTAGTGGATGAGGGAGTGATTTCACACACAGCTCTCGTCTGTAACTCTGCCTGTAAGCTCGGGGAGGGTGTAGACAGCCATGTCTCCCCACATACGCAATCACTTATTTTCCCCTACTAGAAAAGAAGGTAATTTTCAGAGAAGTTTCTGTTTGGGCATCAAAAAACCAGACAAAAGTCAGCCATTGACCCAGATTTCCACAAAAGCTACTGCAGCTAACGTCAGAGCTCCCCATACTGGATACTGAAAAGTCAAAAATATAACAGGTAGATACTAGATACACATGGGGACCATGCACACACACACACACACACACACACACGCTCTGTTTTGATGCTCTGGATCAGTCACACACTTTTAAGTATGAGTGATGATCTGCAAAGGCTATTATCTGACACAGAAAAAAGTCAATAACAATCTGATGATAACAAAATGAGGTTGAAGTAAGGGAGAAATTAAACAATGGATATACTATTAATTTAATTCCGAGCGCTGTGTTAGATTGGAACAGCTAAATATGTGCAGTAAGCCAACAGAGAGAGACAGCCTCATAAATCAGCATTAAAATGTCCCATCTTATTGGCCAGTTGTTCATTAGAGGCTCTTTTTTTCTCACAGTGCTGATTGATCAAGCGGGTCAGCGTGGCAGAGTGACACAGGTGGTGCTGAGTGAAGGTGATTAATGGCCCCTCGTCAAAACAGGTGCGCTGAAAATGCTTGGAAATAGCGAGGGGCTCTTCTGGAATAGTAAATATATACTGGATGCATAACAGCTCCTCATGGTTTGCAGATGTGAACATTTGCAAGATCGTGACAGAGAGAGTGCACTACAAGTCATAATGCATAAACACCTGACTAAACAAGGTGTGTTAGGTACCAGGGTACAGTTTCCAAATCTGCTGAGAGACTATTTCTCCAATTTTATTTTTGCCAAAAACACCAGACAACACAACTTCTACTGGAAAGTTTTTCTGACAGGTTGTGGTGGCTTTTTTTATGCAGCATTTACTCAGAAACTCTTCTGTCTAGTCAGCAGAAAATATGCACAGCAATGTAACAGCCAGGATGTCAGCTTCTGTTAATGTTGCTTTTGATAGTCTGACACCTATTAACTAGTAATTAACAAATTCATTTTCATTTAAAAAAAAAAAAAAAAAAAAAAAAAAAAGCAAAATGACGTGGGATACAAGAGGCCCCTCCTTTTAGTCCAGCACTGCATTGACTCAGTGGGCTTTAGCGCCACATTTCAAAGTGCTATCCATTTACAGGTGGTGAAATGTTGTAAATATCTTGTCTTTTATTAACTGTCTGTTAAATTTGCTGACAGACAGCTGGTGGAAACATACAGTGTCTCAAATGGCATACTTCTGTACTAAACACTTATATTTTGAGTGCACAAGTGCGCTAAGTGCGTTCAAGCTGCATAGTACGGGAAAATGCAGTGTTTTACTAGAGCGCTCAAAACGGTCTAAAAGTTGAGAATGGAATGATGGACATATCTCACCCTAAACGGTCGCCATCTTTGTGACGTAGCTTCCACTAAGTCACAAACTCTTCAGCTTCTGACATGACGGCTGGGGAGAACAAGGAGTCTGAGGTGGCTACAGTGAACACCGCCGCATTTACAGATTTAAGTTACATACGTTTTTTGCACTTAGTAATGTCGAATAGAAGCCGTCAGTATTGTTTGTTGAGTCTGTAATGATTGGTACTGTGAACAATAATGCGAGTGCTAACGTTAGCTTGCTAGCTAACATTAGTTTTGCTAGCTAGCTAACTAGGTCCTAGCTACGACTCCTAGCACGTTTTAATCAGCACTGATGTTGTGGCGTAAGTTTGGTTTAAGTGTGGGCTGAGATAGCGGTCAAATGTTGGCGGTAATGCTTCACCGTCTGTTTGCAATTTGCCGTTTGAAAAGAAGACGCAGAAGAAAAGATGGTTAAAAAACAAAAGAAAGATGTCGTCACTTTTGGAAAGTGCGTGATTTGAGACAACATTACTCTGCTGAAATTAGTGCACCACACATGAAGTACATAGGGTACTACATTGAAGTGTACTAACAGAAGTATGTGATTTGAGACACACTCATAGTCCCCGCTGTCCACACTCTGGTGTCCACTGCTTAGCTAACGTTAGCCTTGGCCTTACTGCACTGTGCACCATCTAGGTTGGATGGAGCTAGCTAGTGGTGCTGCTCATTCTGTGTTGCTGCAGAAACATGGTAACCATCCTCTGGTCTCCCCTGAGGTAGCCCTGGTGAGTACACCACTTCATTTTGAGCTGCAACACTTCTTTAGCATTGTTTACCATGTCAGCACCACTAGCCTTGCTTATGCTGCAAAAGGTGCTAACAGAGCTAACAGTAATGCTAAAGGGGTTTTGCGGCTCAAATCTTACTCACCAGGGTGACCTAGGGGTAAAACCAAAGGGTGGGCACAACATTTCCACAGCACTGATGCTTTAAAATGAACTATCAGAATGGGCAAGCATGCCCTTTCTTATATTGCACAATGAATGAATATTTCATACATTGAAAAGTATTGTATTTCATGTCTCCATCTACTGGTGGGCCATCACAATAAGAGTATGCATACATAATATGATTTTTTATTCCACTACAGAAGAGACTTGATGATCACTAAAATTAGGTAGGGAAAAAAGTGGATATATCAATATTGGTGTCCGTTATTAGCTAAATAAGTTGTTATCAGCATATTGGATATCAGCAAAAAATACAATATTGTGCATCCCTAATTAATAGTTAGCCACTGACATCCATGAGCCAGACCTTGTATCCGCCCCGTCACATTCACTCATACTGTGAGCAGGCAGTGGGCAAATTGTCTTGATATTAAACTCCAACAACAAGAAGACTCAGAGACAAAGCAGGATATGTTTCTAGCACTTGTAAACAGACTCTCTGTAGGGAAAACATTGATTAAAACACGGTGGATGACAAAATAACGGAAGCTCTGACAACACAACAGCCCTGCGGTAAATATCAATTTGAAAAAGGCTCATAATGTTGTGTTTTTGTTCAGACTGTAAGAGTTGTTGATTAAACTGTGGTCATTTTGAGGCAGTTTATGAGTCTTACAGTCAATGTTGGTGAGGGACTACATGTTGTTCCTCTCTAGCAATAAGTGGCACGTTGTCATTTTCTGCCGCTTTATTACATAAAGTCACAATGTTTGAGATTTAAAGGGGCAGTTCACTCCAAAATCCTACCTGTGTGCTATTTATCAGCCTAGATTGTTTTGGTGTGAGTTGCCAAGTGTTGGAGATATCGGCCGTAAAGTTGTCTACCTTCTCTTGAATACAAAGAACTCAATAACACTCGGCTTCTGGTGCTCAAACCACCAAAAAATACATTTGAAAAACTCAGCTGCAATGTCTATTTTCAGAAATCATGACCTGGAACTATTTGCTTTTTGGCAACTCACACCAAAACAATCTCAACTGATAAACAGCACTACAGGTAAGAGGTAAAATATGTGTTTTCCAGGGGAACCATAATTGTGCATATCTCACTGGCATGGCTGAATGGGATACTTAAATATAATGGAGCCATCATTAATGTTATTAGTTACACCTCTGCTTTTCCTGCTGGGATGAGTCAAAATGTCCCTTCATCTGGGACAACCTGGCCTCTTTCTGTCTTTGTAAGTTGTCTTAATTTGTCTCAAACAGTCAATTAAAAATGGTGATTGTCTGCTAAAGCTCAAAGGCATTCTCATTTCATATTCATCTTAACAAGATTCACTTCCAAAGTACTGAATTTAACAACACTGCACACCACAGCCTCAAAAGTTAACCAGAGTTATGCATAAAAGTTTATTATTCACAAGCCTTTTCTAGAGCTTTCAGCTATGTCTTCATCAGCAGCAAAGTGCTATGGATGGAATCATGACAGCTACTGTGCTCACATGTCAACTAGTCCATCACCATGACAACTGAGAAAACTCCATCCATAGGTATAGATTAAGGGTGTGTGTGCGATAATTAGAACATATGCCATAATTTTTTGCGCTCCATCTGCTAGACTTCACTCTCCTGCTGTATGTTAGACGGAGGTGTCGGCCACAATCTTACAATGGCAACAGTATACATAAGAATAGCCGCCACTTTGACCATTCTGCTAAGTCAATTCAAATGGGAATTTTCACTCTATTCTCTTTCTATGTCTCTGGTGCATCCCTACCTGAGCTGACGGCCTTTGCCAGTCGGCGCAGCCTCCTCTGGTGCGTCTTCCCTCTGTAGTGGATCTGGGCCTGGGCGCTAGAGTTCAGTTGGATGTTGCACACCTGGCACATTGTGGCACTGCTGCTGCCTTGACGGCGCTCTCGTTTGGCCCTGTGCACTGCCACCACTCTTTTCTCCTCCTCATCTTCCTCCTCATCTTCCTCCTCCTGTCTCTCCTGACTCTTGGGAGGGGGGCTGCTGTCCAGCCAGTCGGGGCTCTTTGGACGCTTCATATCTAGAGAAAGAAAAAGGTGATTAATCAAAAGTGTTGATGATTGATGTAATGAATGGAAATAATCTAGTCCCTGTGAGACATTTCTTTCAAAATGTGTGTTGTTACAGTCTCCACAAGGGGGCAACAGAGCAGCATGGCTCCATTCAGAGCAGGGAAATGGTCTTTTTCTTTAGTGGGATTCAAACTGCAGTTTTATGTGCACCATCATTACAATGCAAACCAAACAGAGAGATTTCATAGGCAGACAGGGTGCTTATCACTTGGTTTAATTGCCATAATTTGACCAGAGTGTTCACTGTCAGTATGTACACATTTTCATACATCATCACATTAGAGGGCTCACATTATGGGGGCAGGACACCACGTCTTTTCTGGTATAACCCCGTCCCTCAGATATGCATTAGCTGAAAAGAAAGGCCTATCTCTGGCACACATCACAGCATTACAACAGAGACGTGTACAGTCTGTAGATAAGTATCTTGTTCCAGCTTCTCTCCATTTATCAGATAATAAAGCCAATTCCCAGGGTACACAAAGCAACATGTTTCTTTGTGTGAGCACACAGCCTTAATACCTGTAATGGCTGAGCGATTGCAGCAGACTGACAGCATAAATCAAGCCGCAGCCATGACGCGAGCTCTGCTGCGAATGTGGAAATGTCACCCGAAGTCTGACTGAATTCTTTGTTTTGGTGCCGTTCACATGATAATGGCATCAATTAAGCCCTCGTGGTGTTGGGCATTTTATCCCCCCGCCTCGCTCAATACAAATCCGCCATCAAACGGAAACCATCACTTGTAAAAATCTTCTGAAAATTCAATTTGACTGGTGGAAAGATGAAAGTGGAAGGGAAATGTGTTCAGTAGAATTCATCAGCCTCCGACCAGCAACATGGACTTCAAAGCGGCAGCTCATCACCATCATTATTTGAATGATGTTATGCTACAGTGCGGCAGTGGATATAGACATGAAAAACTACTGGTGATGGAATTAAACAAGCAGGTGTAAGAAAAAAAGACAAATTATGTTTATGTACAACGACTGTAATATGCAACAGCAAATATGTTTTGAAGGACACAAGAAGCTGACTGGCTTATGTTTTCTAGTAACATAACTGGGACTGCTCTGTACTTTGAAAGTCCAGATTTTCAATCCGCCTCTGCGATGAGCCCAAGTTGATGTCTTCATATTGCTTTTTTGTCCATCCTGCCATCCAGAAGAAGAAATTCATTTTTCGGTTGATCGACTGATTTATGTAACCATGAAGCCTGAGGCCCAGGCACACCAAACAGACATCAAAGAACTAATGGTGACAAAGGCTGACTGTTGCATCACCTCACGTCACTTGTGTCTCAGCCAAGTTGCACTTGAACACTCTACGAAGTCTTCAGGCAGCGGCCAACTAGCACGTTGTTCTGTACTTGCGTGAGAGGAAATAACTCTCTGTACCAGCAGGCGGCAGTAGTCTGTATTTGTCATTACAAAAGAGAAACCAGGAGACGAACAGGATGGATTCAGGACGCTAGTTAGCCACTTAGCACATTAACAACACAACCTGATATTGAAGAACAAATGATATTAGCCGTGCACCAGTGAACAATAACACAAACAACTACAGCCTCCCCACTTCCATTTCTCTTTTCGTTAACTGAGCTGAACTGCCAATCCCCCTTTTACACTGCCTCTTCAAGGTGGGAACTACACGCTGTTATGTCGCGTCGTCGTTCTGTATTTAAGGTACAATCTCTGAACTGCTAGCATCGAAGGTAGTAACAGCACCAACAACATCTATGTAAAAGGGACAACCGGCAGGACTGGACCATGGGCAGGACGGGTGTGACATTTTGATGACGTGTAGCGCCTGTGGCCCACAGAGAGAAATTTAAAAATAGCTAATAGCAGTTAGCAGCTAACTCAAAGAAGAAAAACAGCAGCCGAAAATGTCTGTAAATTGGGAAAACAATGAGGTCCAGGAGCTCCTTATCCTCTGAGCACAGTACGGAATCAGCCGCCATGTAAGAGGGACAGTAAATTATTGTTATTGCCATGTTAATGCCATTGTGATTGTTTAAAAAGTGCTGCCGACGAGCATGTTATATGTCACACTAGAGGCTGATGCTGCTGTGTTATGTCACGCCTGTCATGCCTCTTTTGCCTGGGCAATACCGGCATACTGTCTAAACACACACACTGGAACAGCATGCAGGGTTCCCACACATTGTCATGGATACAATTTTCCATGACTTTTCCATGACTTTTCAAGGACCCATAAAAAAACAACAACAACAACAACAACAACAACAACTTGCTCAGTGTTTCTCAAACATACCACATTCAAACACCCTTTAAACATAACTTCAGTTGGCTGGCATTCATTGAGGGAGAGACAGAACACAGGGAGTAAGCATATGTGATGGTAAACAAACACTGTCACACATAAACACCTATTAGAGCTATGTTGCACCGACAGCTTCAGAAAATAAATGAGCATTTATGTTACAACACAGAGAGCAATCCACGGAAGATTAATATTTCATTACACACAACAAAATTCCATTACTTTTCCAAAACATTCAATGATTTTTCTAATTTCATGACTTTTCCAGGCCTGAAATTTCATGGCTTTTCCAGGTTTTCCATGCCCGTGGGAAAGCTGGGCATGATACCGCTATTGTTGGGTTCTGTGTAAAAACGCAAAGGCACCACAAAGAAGGGACTTGGTAGCTGCCCCATAGTACGATCTGTGTGTAAAAAGGTATCCTTCATCTCTTAGAGCACTTCAACATGCTGAATTCACAGAAAAAAGCCTGCATGAGCCAACAAGGGCCGACCAGTGCCAACGGTGAGGGACACACAGCAAAAACTACGGTGACAGACGCTCATCTACGGCCCAACACTGACTGATGGCCAACCGTTGGCTTGGTATGTCATGGTCCTTAGCATAAGTTCAGTCAGGAAGACTCTCTTTTCGCTCTCATTCATTCACAAATTTCTCTGCTTCTCTCTCTGGGTTCTACTTTATCAGTTGATGGGCGTCACTCTAAATTCATCTCTCCAGATTTTGCCATGATAATCCAGAACCAATCATATTGTTACTGTCAAACTTGTAAAAACTGTTTTCCCCTCTGCTGTTGTCAGTTGTCATTTAAGGACGAACAGATGTCGCTGTTTGATTAACTTCTTTGTCTATACATTGTAAGAAAATGGTGAAAAATGTCATTTTATTATACTGTTTCATCCACAACCCAAAGATATTCAGTTTACTGTCACAGAGACAAAAAGAACCCAGGAAAATATTCACATTTAACAAGCTGGAATCAGAGAATGTTGACTTTTGCTTTCATAAAAAATTACTCAAACCAATTAATCGATAATCAAATTAGTTGAATTAATAGTTGAAAACTAATCAATTAATCGAAATATCATTGGAGCTCTAGTGTATACAGGGTCTTTGATTTGATTGACCACACGCACCAATGAATGCAGGTATACGTTATTATTATTTTAAATATCACGATACATTGATTGTTTCCCTGCACAAATGAGTCAGAGGTCATAGCATAGATACTTTGCTGCTCTCTGGCTGCCTGAATTAAAAAATGTGTCTCAGACAGCCGCTGGATCAGAGCTCAGACTTTAGTTCTTCCCTCTAAAGTCTTTTGTCCGTAAACGTTGTACCATCACAGAACAGTATTGATGTGTCGACAGCAGACAGGGTCAGTCAGAGGGAGGTGTGGGCCATGGTTTGCATCGACATGGTCTCTGTATACAGGGATGAAGGAGTCGGTTTAGTCATCCTTTGAGGCTGTAAATTCTTGAGACACATAATGATATTTATCTGTTTTGTCTCTTTTTTATGTGTTTTGGGATTATTGTAAGTCAGCTGCTGAAGTAACCCCATGATGTTTTTAAGATATTAATGTTGATTATCATGCACTTACCCCTTCAAAAAAAAATTGAGATTCAATGCCAGGATTTTTCTAGATTGATGAGATTTAAGTTAAAATTTACTGTAAATTTTCAACCACATCTCTTGGTCTTTATTAGTGAATGAATTTGCTAAATTGTCATGCACTTCCATTCTTAAGTTACATGATGACAATTATACAAACTCTATTTGCTGATGGAGACGGTGAGATGTGGTTGAAAGCTCTTAAAGCTAGTAAGTGAATCTTATTAAGATCATTTGTTTCAGGTATCAGGTAGAGAAACTCTGACACATGCTGCAGTCTAAAAATAAATGTACAGGAAATGTAACAGAATAATACAATGAACAAGTTAGCAGTAGAGTGCAGATCTCCACCAGGAGGCTGTGTGTCCCTCGAGCTGATTGAGCCCACTGTGGACAATTCTTGTAATTGGAGCAGATGTCCAGTGTCCAAGAAAATAATAAAAATACACGCCTTGAGTATTTTGTGCCTTATTTTTGACCGAGCTGTGATACGAATCACAGAGCAGATTGATTTTTTTCGTGCTAACAGACACTGTATGTGAAATACAGATACAATATAATTATGAGGATAATTGTATTCTTAATAGCTAAGCCATATATTTTTGATCCATGTAATTCATAACTGGACTTTTAATGGTATTAACTAAAATTCAATAATCATCATTAAAATTTATGGTAGAATTACCTATATTGGGGGAAAATTACCAAATTGACGAAATCTGCAAGACTTCAAAATCAGGCAGAAACACTCCTGGTGTGGTCTGACACCTAGCGGAGGACAGAACAAAACCAGGATGCTGCTGCGCCTGGTGGATTGTCCCTTCTGGCTTCCTTACTGCATAGAATGCGGCAAAGAAAGCAATAACAGGGACTAATTCAATGGAATTGAATTAATCCGTAGATGCTCTGGCTCAAAATGAGCCAAAACGTTTTTAATGGATGTTAGTTTTTGAGCCACGATGAAGACCAAAATGTGACCTGCAACGGACGGTAAGGCTTGCTGTTTTTGATCAAGCCAATTTCCAGAAAACTTGCAGCCCAAACCAGCCAGTTAAAGGAAATGGCGAGTCAGCAGTCGATGCCACAGTCAATAAAACAGAATTTTCAATAACTGTATAACACCCCAACTATGAGAGGTCCTTGGGGCACCCAGTAGCTCAGTAGGTAGTGCCCCATGCACAAAGACAGTGTCATTGCCGTCCCCTCACATTTCGCACTTCAAACCTGTCCTGTCATGAAAGGCAAAAAGGCCCCAAAAAATAATTCAAAAAACATTAGATGTCCTTGAGCATACAGTCATATATGTGCACACAAAATATGTGGCTGATTGGTCCAGTAGTTTGCAAGATTAGCTGCAGACAGATAAATACACACACAGGCACACACATGACCAAATGAATGATCCCCTCCAGGCTTACACCTACCAGATATAAATATATGAAACATTTTACACTCTGTTTTTAGTCTCGGCTAAACGTGAATACCTCTATCGAACCATATAGCAGGTGTTAAAATAGCTTGCCAGCACATACAGTGTGAAGTATTTGTGAATTTTGAAATGTAGATACTGCACTGATCCTGAGGCTTATCTGCCTTATGGGTCCATGTTTTTGGAGACATCGAGTCAAACGAAAATTGTCCCAGGTGCCATATGTTTATATATATATATATATATATATAAAATTATTAATTTAGTAATATACTGGTTTGGTGACGTCTTAACATAAAACACAAAGAACAAAAATGATAGTGTTTTTATTCCAGGTCAATCACTGCTCAGCTGCTCCTGTTGGCTGATGTCTGACACAGCACACTGATGCCATTAGTTTAGGTGTAAACCCTCCATCACGCCAGAGCCACCCGAGCTGCTCCACTCACTCATCTTTATGTGGTCAGCTAAAGTTGGCACCTGACAGGCCAATTACAAAACAACTCCTAACAGGTTGCCGGCCGGCGGGCCAGCAGCTGCTGGTTTCTGCTGGCACTCTGTATCAAAGCCAGGGTCTCTCTGCCTGTCTGGCACCTGAGCGGGCAGCTGGGATAAGCCCAGTCCTCTGCTACGGACCAAATGGCTTAAGATACTAGAGCTCCAAAGAGAGAGCTGTGGCACCTGCAGCTGAGAGCGCATTTAGTTGTGAGTGGAAGTCCGTCACCACATGTATTGTAATATATTAACTTTTCATTTTCATCAGCGTCACATGTGACCACTACAGGATGCAATGCAAAGTACACATCCAGGAAGCATTTCTTGCATTTTTTGTTTATAATGAACTCTTAAACTCACTTCACTTATACTTTCTATACAACTACAGAGGGAACAAGTGATTGGCAATGTGCAGGATTTTTGGTTCTTTCAGGCATCATAATGAACAAAGATGGTAATGTGATTTCATTGTGATCTGCAAGCAATCAGCAGCACTCACTCTTTTTTGTCAAAGGCGAACAAAAAAATCACAGCAGAGTATATTTTTTTTCTAATCTTGTTACTGTGCCAAGTTCTCACATGAAGCTTTAAGGTTTATCTTAAAGATAAGATAAGTGTTACCCACAGTATTTTTTTTCTTTGGAAAAAAGACTGTTATCATCTCTAACATGAGTTGACTTGAGTGGTAAAAATAAAAGAAAATTAAAAAAATGTTAATCAAGCTGATTAAACATTAAGACACATCAGCAAAAGGTTTGATGATCAATTACTGTCTCAATACTACAATTTATATATCACTAAATACATGTGAAATAGTGCATCATATCAAGCTCCCTAACAATTAGGAAAGGATAAAAGTTATGTTAGCTTATTTTATGGAATTCCCACTATCAGTAAGAAGAATATACAGCACCATTCATAACAAACTGCAGGTTAGATTTCAAGCATTTCAACGATAAAGCTGTAACAACTACACTGTGCTGTAGGTGCTCCTGAGTCGAAGGCCAAGAGCAGGTGTATTTCACTTCTGTCAGTGCTGAAATGTCAATAAATGAAACTGAAATTGGACTTAGTGAGAACATAAAATTTAAAGTGAGAATGGGCAACAGGCACCATAAATCTTTCTTTATTGGTCAAGCACTTTCTGAAATGGCTGACAGTCATTCAATCTAAGTTATGTTTGTTTATTTTTACCTCAAAAAGAGGAAATAATTCACTTCTGTGCAGGTGAGACTTGATAATAAAAAAAGAAGAATTCTACTGGACTGCATTAAAGAAACAGTTATGTTAGCTGAATAAGGTAAAAACAAAACAAACTAGGAAAGTGCACCTGGTAGAGTGCAGGGGAATCTTGAAGGAATGAAAAATGAAGGTACGGACTAAATCCAAAAATGGCGCGTCCCAGCAAGCAATAGTCGTGATTTAAACGTATTGGCTATATTTAGCTCCGATTTAGTCTAGCTACATGTAACCCAAATCTAGCCGATTTAATTTTGAAATTGATTAAATGTAATTTTCACTATTGCAGATGGCGTACGGTATGATGTTCAATCACGTATGGAGAGTCAACAGTAATTAAAATATGTTTATCTCCATTTTTTGGACATGGTCTCTACATAGCCGTATAATTGATGACGTCTACACTTTGGCTATGGTTAGACATCTACCAGATTTTCACTGACAGCCCAAATTCAGCCATGATTTAGCCTAGACATCAGGTCTTCATGTAGATGGCTATTAGACGTTTTATAAACCAAAAAATGCTTGCTGGGGTGCCAAGGAAAAGAAAAAAATCAACAATTTCTACAATCAAACTTCCACCTCACCATCTACGTCGCCAATTTCCCATCTCCAAAATGTTGGTAAGCATGAGTCAAAGTTTCTCCCATCAAGTCTGTTCTTTCAGGCCTCGTTTTGTGTGTATGCAATGTTTATAAATGGGACGCCAGATCTCCGCCAGGTAGCCAGGTGGCCAGTTTGGCTGATCATTGCCTTTTTCGCTGATGCGTTTCAGAAGCTTCCAGAGGCTAATAAAAATATGCGCCTTGTCTATTTTTGATACCATACCATAACTGGACTTTTAATGTCACTGACTGTGTTTGCAGGCTATAGCACAATGAAACAGGAAATAACAATAAACACAACTAAAACAGACAAAAAAACAGTTATCTACATACCCTGCCTACTTACTAACTTGTGATAGAAGCACAAATATTATGGAAAAATGGCCAAATCAACAAAATGTGCAAGTCTACAATATCTGACAGACAAAACGCTCCTGGTGCGGCACAGTGTTGTGTGGAGGATAGAACAAAACCAAGTGGCAGTCTGACTATGGAGAACTGCAGCCGGTGCAATTGTCCCTCCTGACTCCCTTACAATCAAGATGTCGGTGAAGATAACAAAAACTAGGACTAACTCATCCCGTAATGTGCCTAAATTTAGTGGATCATAACTTATGTATGGATTTAATCTGCAGATGCTCCAGTAATTCAATTAAATTCCTTTAATTGTCCTTGTAAATAAATACAACAAAAGTCAATGCACAGAATAAAACGGAACTCATTATAGAAGTAATAAATAAATGGCGATAAGATATCATTCATTCATACTCTAAGCACACACACACACACACTGCACACACGCATGCACACAGGCACACACAAGCAGTGCCAACATATGACGTGAAAATAAAATAAGTTAAAATTATTGCACATAAAATAAATAAATGAATAAGTTACTGCACATGATGCTAGTATAATAAATATTACTGGCTGTCTGATTTCAGTGCAGCATCCAATGTGGTAATGGCAATCATCACTGCAACCATCAAAGATCCTTGGGCATACAGTCATAAACGTCCACACAAAATGTTAGGCTAATTGGCCCAATAGTTTGCTAGATTAACTGCAGACAGACAGATACTCACTAACACACATACACAAACACACCCCAAACGCATTTCCCCCTCTAGGCTTACCCCTGGCAGAGATAATACGGTAAATATGTCAAAGGATAAATTACTGTTATGTGCTCATTAGAAATATGATCTAATGATATTACCAGTGAAAGATGCACAAAAATGTACAATGAGTGTACATGTCACTCAAAAGAGAATTTGGTTTGCACTCTGCTACAACAGTATCACATGTAAGTCACAATGGCTTGCACATAGTCTCTTGAACATCTTTTCTGACGTACAGTACAGCAGTATGAGTTACTTACTGGTTGTACAATCCACGCAGGAGACATTAGCTCAGTCAGCAGACCCTATGGTTAGAGATGAATCCCAGCAAGCTGGCAGTACGATCTCCATGTGTCATGGAACTATGACACAGAGAGCTCTGGGAGGAGCTCAAACGCCAGACACTCAAAAACTTTATCTGCTGTGCTGTCCTTTCACTAGTGACGCTATCTGGCCTCAGCAGCTCTTTAAATACCGGCACTCATCAGCCTCTCAGTCTGTTGGTCCATGACGAGGGAAGACGGCATCAAAGCCAAGAATATAAGGTAAAGGTTGTAATCACTGCTTTATGTACTCTCTGTCTCTGATCTGATGCCCCTTACAAGGTTGAAATCATAAACAAATCAGCAAGACCTGAGGTAAGCACGAGACAACTTCTGGTTCATAGTAATGTGCTAAAAATTTATTTAACATAGATTTGGACAACCCCAAACTGACACTGTGGAAAAATAAAACCACTGTAGATTTGGTCTAATGTTTTGATGATTTTATGATCGTCTTTATCTGACTTTGAGGTCTTAAAGACACAAACAGAGAGCGGTGACCATCTTAAAGCTTCAGCATCTTAAATGTGTTATTTAGTGCGATTATCACAACTCTGCAGAGTAGAGAGAGTCCAAAATATTTAGCAGTATGACATCCTGCATTTGCATCTCGTTAGAGGATTCCAAATGATTCGTGTCCGCAGCTGAGACCTCAGATATAAAAGTTCACCTGCCTGTAAGTCTCATCTCTTTGTGTAGCACTTCCAACTTTCCCTGCCAACCGCGTTCTCCACATCTTTGCTTTATGGCCTGAGACAGCTGCATGGAAATGACCTGTCAACTTCATAAACTACTCTATCAAGGGACTCACTTGTAGTTACAGGGTAATGGTCTCCACATGGATGCCTACATAAATGAGGAATCATTCATTTTGCTGCTTGACATGTATATGGTTCTTTGCCAATCTCTGGCTGACCCCATTAATATTAGATAGGACTGTCAAAACTATATGTAAGGCACAGTTCAAGTGTCCGACTGAAAAAAGGGTTGGTTCACTTATTTGGTAGCACTCATTAGGACGTCATGGGCAAAAAAGGAAGGGACCTTATTTCAAGGTAGTCTTTAAAGGCTGTGCACGTTAGGGTTGGGTACCACACTCAGTGCTTTTAGGATTCTTTCAGACCTAGAGTTGTCTTGCTTTGGTCTGAATCAGGGACTAATTTTGTTACCAAGTTGTATAGTTGCCTAGAGCTGGTTCGTGTTCTCACGGCAGCATTTACAAGCGGACCAGATCAAATGTCTTGCGCGAGAAAGCTGCTCTTGATTGGTCAGAATTTCCATGTGGGAAAAATCCAGGAAGTAAAGCAAACGTTGAAGAAGAGTACACTTGCAAGATAAATGTGACACTTTCTAATGTCACAATGGAGGGACAACTACGCAGGTTGATTTTAGCGCTGCTCATCGTGGACTATATTGCTGTCATTGTTCATTTTAGTCAAACCATACAGTTTGAAAACGAGGCGCGGCTCCAACTAGAAAACAATGTTTTGATGCATTGGATGTGCTGAATGTGCATATTAAGGCAGTACAGGAGGAGGTGCACATTAATAATCCTCCAGGACTGTAACATGCTCATGTTTAACCCAAACAATGTGTCATGTGACTGCAGTTGGTTCAGATCCAGGTCAGAACACGTTCTTGCCACAAATGAACCGCACCAGAGTTCATTTGAAACCAGACCAAGTCCACCTCTTCAAGAAGGTCTTGGTTCGATTGTTTTTGCTGTGTTCACACCTGGCCAAACGAACAGCACTTAGGGGGCAAATCAACCTGAGTTCGATTGAATCGAACCAAACAGTGCAGGTGTGAAAGCATCCTTAGAGTACAAACCAAATTAGCAAGTACCGATTTGCGCTACATCTATCTGTGACAAATGTCAGTACCTGAGAGCACATCTGGGTGAGAATGCTAGGTTTAGACGAGGTAGAAGTGCCCTGAAGCCTGGAAGACAACCACGGCGCTCGGAGGCTGGCAACGGAGCTCCGCAGAGCCACCAGCTTGAACTTCAGACAGGATATGAAAAAGCAAAGCTGGGGTGCTGCCGTTGACTTCCCAGCAAGCAAAAACTACCACTGCAGCGCCTATCTGCCACAACCAGCGTCTAGTTTGTTTTCTCTGTATTATTCTAGTAATAGCTTAGTATCGCTGCTAGACTGCCAGACACACACACACACACACACACACACAGACACACACAAGCAGACAGACTGAGACAAAAGCTCTATGTGTGGTTATTAAAGAGCAGAGGAGCAGAATTGCTTTTTAGTCTACCATGCCACCCCTGCAGCTTGTTAAACAATTAAATCTTTGTTATTACAGAGAAAATAAAGTACCGTAAAAAGGTACCGTAGGCTACCAAAGTCCAGGTACCAGAACCAGTACTCGTATTGGTTCAAATGTGAACAGCATCTAACATTTACTCCCATGTCCTCCTGAGAAGAGCTCTAATCACCCAAAACTAAATGAAATCACTATGTGGGTGTACGGGACCTTTAATGTATTTTAGCCATGCTAACAGCATGCTAACATGCTAAACTACATTATAAACAAGGTAAACATTATACCCCACTGAACATGTTAGCGTTGTCACTGTGAGCATGTTAGTGTGCTCTCATTAGCCTTTAGCGCAAAGCACCACTGTACAGCCTAACAGAGCTACTAGCATGACTGTAAAGTCTTATGCTGTGTCTTAAATCCGATACTTCTGCACTTAAACCTGCTATTTTGAGTGCATAAGTGCGTTCACACTAATAAGCACATCATAATTACAATTTTTTCAGTTTTTTTACTTTTTTGAAAATATATTTATAAAGCGATTAAATAACAATAGAACATTTGTTTTATGACTATGCATTCAGAGATAGTATTAGTGGTATAATAAATAAAAATAAACTTACAAAGAATATTTAAACCCTTGAGAAAACTGTTACTGGTAAAAAAAATATTAAGTAGGGAGAAATAAACAAATTAATTAATCAAAATGAATTAGAACAAAACTTACAAATTTAAAAAAAAAAGGAAGAAAAACACTTTTATATGCATATGAAAATAAATAAATGGGTAAATAGTTAGAAATAAAAAGCAGTAATAACAAGTACCGCTTCTCAAATCAAAATTTTTCTTGTACCTCGATACATAATCAAACATGTTGGCTCATCACTTTCCATAAGTGGGCATTGGCCATGTTTAAGACATACCCTTTAAAAAATGTGTGCACCATGCAAGTGGGTACATCATGTACACAGTGTACTTCATGCATTTTCACTGACTTAAGTATCCAATTTGAGACGCAGCATGAGTCTTGTTTCTATAGAAAATCATGTAGGCTACATACTGTACCTGTAGTCTAATCCATTAGTCTTTAAGTCTTATGCTATGGTTAAGAGTAGCTGTGATAGTGTGTAAAATTATTAAGTAAAGAAAATAAGAAATGACAGCCACTGTACCTAAAGTTGAGTCTTCATCAGTGTTTCCATAAAGGTCTTCTTAATGCTAATCTAAGAGGCTAACAGTCCAACCAGGTGGGCACTGAGCTGACAGGCAGCTATAAAACTGGCAACCTGTTCAGCCCGTTTCCTCCAAGCTGCTCTCCCCATCTGTACGACGTGCCGCCTGCATTGATGTGCTCTGGTTTCACACCAGGGGCAAATTTGTTTATCACTGAGCTTTGACAAATGAGGGGAAGAAAAGCTTTGGCACTGCAAAGTGTAAAGAAGTTATTTGGAATAAAACACTATCAGAGTTTTTCTCCAGGAACAAATGTCTGTATGAAACTGTTGCAGAATGAACAGCCACTCTATAAAAATTGAAGAGCTTTCATTTTGACTTATGCTCAATTTTATAAAAAGATCCATTACATTAATCTAATGATACAACCACTTGTTAGCATGTGGCTCATTGTCCTGTCCTATATCATCTCAAGGGGACTCAACACAGCTCTTCTCTATATTTAGCTACACATGACTCCCTGTAACTGTATATATATTCCACTATAAAGCCTTCCCGGCTAAAAATGTTTGTTTTTGTTCCCCAGCTGTACGCTCTGCCCATTTGTCTCCACGCAGCCTGTTGACTCCACAATAAAGCACACAGCTACAAGGCAGCCTAAGAATACATTTCAGAGAACCAAGTCCTCTGTTTAGACCAGCCTTAAAGAATTAAGATGGAACAGATCCAACGCCCCTCCAGGCTTTCTGCTCTGCAATCTAGCAACCTTCCTGGAACGACACGGTCTAATCCAGATGTGTTAAGAGGTGGAACACGGCCTTTAGCATTTATATGCAAAGCAGCTGTAAATGGGATGTGTCGGCATATGCTCTTTTAAAAATGGCATTGTTCCAGACACTCAGGCCAAGATGAGTTCCCTCGTCGCAACACCTGTCATCACTGTTCCATTACATCGACCGCAGACGACAGCAGATAAAGCCTGACATGGAAAAACTGGACGGTAGAGGAATATGAGTAATATCCTTGGTGTTTCTAATCATCACATCATGGGATCTATTTACAGCGTGATGATGAACGTTTCCAAGTGCAATAAATTCGGATGAAGATTATTCACAAAAGACCAGACACCCTATTTACAACGCCAACACCTATACATTTCTTTTTCAGTGTTGAAATTCAAAATGAACACTGAACAACTGAACGACAGGTGGACCACAATTACAGTCATGTTGCTAGGCAACGCTGCACATCCGGCGAAAACTTGAATTGGAACCTTTTTCACACAAATTGCAGCTCAATTATGCTGCAATTTGTGCAGAGAAGGCAAAGAAATGGACAAAAGAGCCACATTTTACTGAGCAGCGGATGAAGAAAACGTGGGCGACTCAGACTGTGAAGTCTGCAGAGAGATGGAGGTGAGTGAACCCTGTAAGATTTAAGTCTGATGACAGAAGATGTATTGATCTCTGCTGACACGTGGATGAATTACATTAGAGGACTAGAAAAGTGCACTCAGCTGACCGAGCTGTTCGGCTGCTCTAGACAATGTTTGTAATTCCAGCAGACGCGCCGTAGCACATTTCAGAGGCATCCCGAAAGCTAATAAAAATACACACCTCAACTGATTTTGATGGAGCTGGAGCACATTGCACAAGGCAGATCAATTTCACCTGCTTACAGGGACTGTATGTGAAATACAGATAACCCATGATGTAATTATGTAGATAAATGTATTTTTAATAACTAAAACACAGCCACAAACTTTTGATTCACGTTGTCCATAACTGGACTTCAAACCGTATTAAGGTTGTCTGTAGGCTACGGCACAACAAAGTAGCAAATAACAATGAACACAATTAGAACAGACAAAGAAAGAAACCATTTAAATTGAGCATGGTGTTAGTTCAGGCAGGACAAGGTGTCAAGCTCAGCTCACATCCCAGCTACATCAGCTGATCTCAAACAGCCCAATCAACTGATGGAGCGGCTGATTAATGGAAGGGAGTCGGCTAATAGATCACATGATTCCATTCTATGCAACCAACTGGCGAATCTCATTTAGGGCGCCCTATTTAAACTGCTCTGGCCTGCCTACTGTTGCTGCTTCCTCTGCAAGCTGCTTTGCAACCTGTCTCCACCCCAGCTCCTCCTTTTCATGTTGTGTTTGACTTATCAATGTAATTTCTGTTTGTCATTGATGCTGCTCTGTTCTGTTCCCGGGGAGTCTTTGCTGCTGCTCTCCCTGCCTAAGCCTTTCCATGTAGACGTATGGAAGGGCAGGGAGGTTTGCTCTCTCTGCCTCAGGCTTTCTTAGTTAGCGCAGGGAAGGGCAGAGAGGTGTGCTCTTGCCGCCTTAGGCTTTCCATGTAGGCGCGTGGAAGAGGCTTTCTGCGTAGGCCAGAGGAAAGGCAGAGAGGCCCCAGGACAGAGCCATACCGCCACATATAATACTGCAAATGGAAATACAGTGTTCTTTGTCTAAAGTTGTCCTGACTGAACTAAATTACGTATGGTTAAAGCATAAATACTGAGGGAAAATGACCAAATCAACAAAACTTCAAGTCTACAAAATAAGGCAACCAAACCAAAGATGATAATCTGCAGTTGCAGCTCTGATATTCCTTTATTGATGGGCATACTGTATCCATGTGGATGTTGCTCAATGTGGAAATGAGGAGCAGGTGTGCTTGTAAGTTATAAATCTGTTAATAAATTAATTAAAATACCACCTTATGAGCCTTTACAGAGAACACCTCATTCAAAAGTGGTGAATTTTTCTTAGTTGTGTGAAGATGTTTCTTTCTGCGGTGCGTTTAGAATAAAGATGACACAGAGCTCTTTATCACACCCAAGGAGAAACATGACTCACCTTGAGGGCTCAATGAAGTATAAATGCACACAACTGAGACACATGCAGAGACACACAGGTGCATTCAAGGCATTAACATTCACAAACACAGTCCGTGACCCTTTAAAACAACACACACAGACACACACAGACACACACACACTGTTTGTACCGTATAGACACAACTGTGTTGGCATACATAATCCCACAGCACGAGTGGTATTTTGTGTGTCAGATCTCTATGACAAGGTCATTTGCAAATGTTCCACTCATATAAAGCAGTGATTCACTCTGTTAGGTAAGTGAGTGGGTGCTGTTAAGAGGGTGCATATTTTTAGTCTCTCCATTTCCCTTGGACTCAACTGGTACTGGGAACATGGGACGACAACGGCGCGTATGTGTGTAGGGTGGTACATAACATGAAGGCAGTGACATATACTTTTATAGAACATGTAGGCTATTTTCTGAGTCGAATAAGCCCTGAAATAATAAAACACGTCCGCAGTCAACTTCTTACCTGGTCAAAAAAAGAATCTGAAATTTATTCAGACTTTTAATTATGTTTTCTCATTTAAATTACAGCTCCAAAAGTAGTTGCTACTGTATTGGGACCTCTGTGCTGTGCCCCCGACACCACTGTCCTGAGAGCCAGGGATGAGGGCAGGTGGGTAGGTGTCAGATCTGTGCAGAGCACTGGATGTGGACTAACGTATCACCAACAGTAGGGCAAAAACATCCACACACAAGCTTCATCAAACGTTTAATATAATTGAGGAATATTTTCAAAATAAGCAGTCACGCGATGCCACTGTTAATGATTTCAACACAGTCTGGTATTTCACAACGTAGCATTACTGTGGAAAATAATGGAGTGTGTCCCCTGATGCGTCAATAGTGAGTTTAATGCATCCTTTCAGATTTTAATGTGTCAGGGATGCATTGCTCTGTCTTGACACTCTGGTCTTTTTCATGACTTGGTCTCGGTTTGGGTGGTCTTGACCAGCGGGTCTTTCACATCAGAGATCTGGTGCCTGATCTGAATACACTTGCCCCCAAAGTCCAGTTTGTTTAATTACGATGAAAAACGTGTACTGTTACCTGGGCACAGTGGGCAGGTCTGTACTCAAGTCCACTGGAAAAGGTGGTCTCGAGCATGGTTCATGGGTACTTAAGTACGGTATGCATTAGTAGTGAACACCAACTGTATCCAAACATGAAAGAGGACTGCTATTTAACATGACTAAAGGGACCCAGATCTGGCTTTACTGCTGCCTTAGACCCGCAGTCGGAGCTCTGGTGGGAGGCAGAGAACTCTGTGTCCAACAGTAGCTGCTCAGCCTCCCCCCAGGAGCAGCGTTTTGCCTCGCAGCTCCGCTGGTGACATTGCCCGGGCAGCAGTGTCCATCTGTGGCCCCCTTTTCTACACTGTAGCACAACAAAAATGTCACATAGATGACAACGCAAGTGTGTTCGGGTACAAAACAACATTACTAATGTGAAAGCTTAGCGGGGGGTGGGGTGGGGGGCAATCGTACATGGGCACGGTACGAATCAATCGCCCCTAATATAAAAACACTCTACGCTGCCCTAAACGCTGATGGTGACAATTTACTGGTAAAAAAAAAAACCCATTAGCATTGTTTTCCCATGATACACAAATATGGAGCAACAGAAAATGTTTTAGTGCATCACATGTGAAGCTCACTGACACTCAAAACACATAAATATTTGTTAAAATAGTGGCAACACAACATGCCATGGAGCACCAGTAGCACAGGGTAATTCATGTGAAAATGCACAAGCATGTACACGTACACACACACACACACACACACACACACACACACACACACACACACTCACACGCACACTCCTCTGTGTTAGCTTGGCCGGGAGCCCAACAAATGTCTGCACTGGTTTGGCATCCATCTTGTACACACCTCAGAACAATCACCAGATAACACATGTGTATAGATACACACACACCACTCTGTAGCCGGAGATTAGGTCCAATGTTAAACAAAGCGGGAGAGCAGCTTTCTGACATGCCAGCTCTTTAATTAGACCACTGCTATCTGTGGACACACACACACACACAGAGGCTTTCAGAGGCGCTACAGAGTCAGCCTCAAGAACAATAAGCAAATACACTGTGTCAGACATGCTCATTTTGACCACACACACACACACACACACACACCTGCTCTAACCAAGTGTGTCTGTTTGTCACAGTAAGACGCTGCGACAGCCCGATAGGAGGTGAAGCAGCCAATCAGCTGTCACCTCCTCTGATATGTTGGGAGGCACCACAGGAACAGACAGCCCTGCATGCCACCTCTTTGGCAAAGTATTGTACAGTATTTGCCAGTACAGGCAACTCAAACAATACAACAGGCTTACTGAATAATACAGTCCATTAAATCGTCCCTAGACACATGAACAATGTGACGTTAACAACATTTTCTTTAATAGAAAAATCAAAAATTAACTTTTTTTTCAGTGATGTCACACACATGTCCTGAAATTTGTCTCTCTTTTCTCTTTCTTATCATTACACACCACTACTGGTATCAACTAGGACCGGGTATTGGTACTTGATACCTTTAAGGTATCCCCAAAATAATCCAGTATCAAGTAGTATCAAAACTAAAGTCCTTTTTGTACCCAGATCTAGAATAATATAAGAATTTGTATGGTTTTGTTCGCAGCCAATCACCAAAAGTGTTCATTTTCTAAGGCAACATGTGATTGGCCCACTACTGCAGGAGCTACAACCCCATACAGTCTGTGGTGTGGTGAAGTCAAGCGTGGTGTATTTTCAGAGTCTGCAGCTCAGCATGCCAAGATGCCACAAACTTGAATGTGGCATTTGGTGGCATTTTACACAACTGAATGCTTCGATTCACATGAAGGTTATCAAATGAAGTAGATAAAAGGTTTAAAATGATGTACTCTATTGGTATCACTTTAATGGTACTGGTATTGTAATTTTTTTAACGATACCTGGGGTGCAACAATCCATCGTTTTGGATTGACATACTGATTAAACAAACAACGATCCAATATCATCGATGCAAAGTGACCCATATCATCATTTTTTTGGTTACGCCTTTTTTTTTTTAAAGTCAGTGTCACCATCAAACAGCAGCATGCACTGGGGCGGTTTTCAGTTAAGTGTAAAGCAGTCGGAATGAGAGTCAGCATCTCCACATCTGAGGCCATGGTTCTCTGTCAGAAACCGGTGGATTGCCCCCTCCTGGTTGGACAGTTACTGCGTCAAGCAAGGGAGTTCAAGTATCTCGGAGTCTTGTTCACGAGTGAGGGTAGAATGGAGCGTGAGATGGATCAACGGTTTGGTGCGGCTTCTGCAGTGATGGGGGCGCTGTGCTGGATCGTTGCGATGAAGAGGGAGCTGAGCCGTAAGGCAAAGCTTTCGATTTACTGGTCCATCTACATCCCAACCCTCACCTATGGTCATGAACTCTGGGTAGTGACCGAAAGAATGAGATAGTGGATACAAGCAGCCAAAATGAGTTTCCTCCGTGGGGTGGCTGGGCTCAGCCTTAGAGATAGGTTAAGGAGCTCGGACATCTGGAGGAAACTCGGAGTAGAGCCGCACTGCCATTTTCACTATGATTTCAGTTCAAACAAAGGTAATGCACAACACCTAAAACTGAAAACTCCAATTTTCTCTTCTTATCCAAGGGTAAAGTTATGGATTCTGTCCTCTGTGCAGGTGCATGTAGAGGACAGTGGTGCAATCATTTAGACTGAAGCCCAACCATTTGTGCACAGCAGAGTGTTTTATATCGACAACTTTGTCACAGAGGGGTGTCACGACCGTACTGGGGGTTAAAGGTATACTATGCAAGATTGTCAGTTACTGTTTGTAAAAAGGCCCCCCGGCGAAAGTGAAAGTGCTGTGTCTCTTGGATGTGTGCTGCTTACGGTTTGACACTTGCTGCTCACTACCTTTTTATAAAGCCCCAACCTCACCTAAGCTCTGTGGGGGTACACACCCATTAACATCCTAAAAACAGAAAATACAGGCAGGGGGCAGGGTCTCTGCAGATAAATACACCGCCACACATTTCCTGTCATATCATGATTGAGAGGGATTGAGGCATTACTTTTGTGTGATGTCCGTGAGTCTATAAATTGTGTTTTAAGAAAATCCTGCACAGTGTATCTTAAGAAAGCCAGTATGCTTCTTCAGAAAGCTTTGCTGATGGTGGAATAGGTTCGGAAAGCCCCTCCCACACACCTTTTATCAAATGAGGGTGGACTGTGTCAGACCATTTCTGTAACTCCCTGAAATGGACAATCCAACATTCACACCTGCATCACATTGTGATTGTCCAGGAGTATGGAGGTGTGAAAGGAGCAAGGATTTTAACGTCTTTCTTTGGCTTCTTTTTTTCAGTGCGACACTGTGAATTTCCTCCAGGAGAAAAACTGTCCGAAAATGTCTTGGTCTGCAGCCCGGTGACTGGAAGCCACTGATTTAGATGATGGCTAGGTGTCAGTAGTGGAAGCTAAAAAGAAACTGAAGAATAAATCAGTGAGCAGTTTACAGGAAGAAAAGATGATACCATAATATCTTTTCACATTATGTAGAGAACTAAAAGTTCACTACATCAGATGTTGAGAGAAAATCAACTGCATCCAGTAGTGCAATGAGACAAAGCATGAAGCCTCCATCCCCCAACGACACACACACAAAATTGTCTAAGATTGACTTGCAGGTATAAAGGCCATATCAGGACATGAGGATGTCCATCATTTGTGTTTTTGTCAAAGCCACAGCCACGTGCAGAGGCACTTGCTTACTGCTGTTCAGTCACAAAGGGTTTTTTTTGCATTGAGTCAAAGGCCAATGAACAGACAAAGATTCACACATAGCATGCTAAGGCTGGTGTGAAAATGTTCAAACCTGCTTGATATTAAGCCAAACACCAGACGAGACCTGTATACTGAGTTTTATGCACTTGACTCGACAGCAGCTCCGCAGTGGAACATAATGACATATCCCAACAGCAAACAAGCGTCCAACTATAGTGACACATCACGTAACATCAGAGCTCTCTGTCCACACTGAATCCATTAAATATGCACTTCTGTTACGTTATGTGAACAAAGCACATATTATACCTGTCAGCTGCATGCTCCAGATCAGACTGGAGACGTAACCACTTTAAAGAGGGGTGAGTAGCCTACTAGCTATCTTTCCGTGTTTGTAACGTTACTTTTTAAACAGAAAACACATGTTTTACATCCTGATTCTTACTGAAAATAACATACATTGCAGCCCTTTCAAAGCTAGCAACAGGAATATATAGAAATAATGGTGTCTGTAGATCTGTAAATATACGGATGATGCCTCTAGTGTCCAACGCAAGGAAGTGCATTTCTTTACGGACGGATAGAAACCTGATAGAAACTACATGTAGCTGCCTTGTCTCCGTACACCAGGGGTCGCGTTAACCGGATATTCTCGGTCACTGACCATTTTTTTTTACAACAATGACCGGAAAATCTGAAGGCCGTCAGTCATTTTGACCGGTTGCAATTACCACCCCTGCCCACTTGGCGGCGGAGTGCACAGCCAGTGGTTTAAGTGGCTGCCGTTTTCACACTGCAGAGAAAAGGTCATTCATCTGCTTCATGTAGCGTTGTTGACATAACGCCCTGGTAACACCGGACACAGAACCGAAGCACAGCAACCAGCAGCGGAGGCAGTTTTCAGTCAGCACCCATGTTAACCTATCTGACTGTCCACAAAGGCCGCTGAGCAGAGCGGAGCGCCCGCTGAGGCAGCGCTTCAGTTCGGCCTCTGGTCTATTTTTTACGGGAGCTGCGAACGCTTCTGTCAAGCTGGATCGAGCGAATCGTACCTAACAGGAAGTCGGACACAGAAAAGACGAGAGAATCCGGCCAATTTTCAAAATAAAATAACAGCACGCACTGAGGAACGTGAGGATTAAATACCGTGTTTATAATTTAAAATAACACAACAGTGCATAACCAAACACATTTCACCGAGCCTACAGGCACAACTACATAACGCCCTGGACACACCGGACGCGTTAGTGCCGTCCGGTGTGTCCAGGGCGAAGCCTAATGGCACGGGTGTGTGGATGTCTGTTCATCTTTTCGTTCATGTCCTTATTAATGCACACTTTATAACTTGCTTGTTGGATTTATTAAAAACTAACAAATGAAAAATAAATGTCTTTGAATATCTTTATTATCATGTAAACACTAAAATTAAAATGACCGGTAAAAATAGATTATGACCAGATTTTCATGACCCTGTCGGTCAAAATGACTGGCGACGAAAAAGTCTAGCGCAACCTCTGCCATACACATACGTAAGTGGAAACAAGGTGTTAATGACAAATGCTGGTTCAGCCGGTTTGCATAAAATTAAACCGGTTTAAGCTCGTACACTGCATTGGACCAGGAAAAATGGAAATCGACTCAACACGAACAGCCACGGCGCCAGAACATCAGAATACATCTAACTAATAGAAACACAATCAGTTCAGTCACACCAAGACACACACACAACTACTATCCCCACACAGCCAATCACGCATCAACACACGTGATCAGTCTGTTAAGGTGAATTAATTTCTGTTTGATCCTGACAGGCTGCCGTATTATTAACGAGACTGTTGAGATGCTGGCAGCTGCCGCCGTGTTTATGTGCAGGATTATGTGATGCCTTTCTGTCGGCGGTGACCACACATAGAGTGTATGTCAAAATTTAACAACAGAATGGTGTGAGGTAGCATGTGCCCCTCTTTGACATCTGACCTCGACTTTAGAGAAGCATCCGCCCAATGTAACCTCACAGCAAAGGTAAGACCCCGTTCTCGACGATGCACTCATAGAGATCAGTCAGAGGAAGAAGAGGGACTGTTTGTGAAGACCAACTGAATATGTTTTGCAGCCTAAGAAAAACAATGATTCTTCCTCAATGCAACATAACACACTTCACTTCTTTGGTGTAGGGAACTAGAAGCAATCGGAGGAACCCATGTGTATTTAGAATAAATGCCTGTCCTTGCACTTAATCTTCTGTCAGCATAGACCCTGACACTTTGACTTAAAGGCGCTTTGTGCTCCTCATAAACACTGCTGAGGTCGGCTGCCATCAGGAATGACTAAATGTAATCTCCCTCCTCCAGGTGGAGTCTCTTAAAGTAAAGAGTCTTCTAGCATGTGGCCAGACAGACTGTCATATAGAGGCAGAGGAAATAACCCACACAGAGCAGACTCTGCACTGGACAATTTTAGTTTCACCAGATAACTGCTATAGTTAATTGTGGTGTTTACACCATGCTAATGCATATTTCAGCTCATTTATTGTTTATTGTTTTACCACCTTTAAATATGCCATTACGTCATGTTCACACCGCCATGATATGTCTTCACTGCACGGCTGCCTGTCAGCAGTTGCCTGGGCTTTTACACCAGAAGTGTATTTCTCTGCACTGGTCAGCAAGTGACTCTGCTCCTCTGCTCTTTACTAATCATTATGGTGTCTTTAAAGGACAAAAATATGCATTAAACAAATATAAGTGTTTCTTTGTTTGTCACTGATATGACCTTGAAGTGTTGTTCTGGCGTACTATTTTCACTGACAGTTCAATACAACATGCAGCTGACAGGGTTAAATGACAAGATATGAGTCTCTGCCATGTTTTAATCCAGTGACAGGACATTAAGGATATAAGAATGAACACCTCGTTGTAACTTAAGCCCTTGGTAAGCATCCAGCTCCATGATAAAAATGGAGCAAAGGACATGGGATAAAGCCAAGGACGGAGAATGGTGCAGCAAGAGCGGAGAGGATGTTGGGAACACCTAAATGGGATGGAGGTGCTCAAACAATCTGAGCTATTTCATAAGCAAAGTAATGGCTGTAGACATACAGACCGACACACGAAAGACAGACCATGATGGAAAATAAATCAGGCTAGGACAAATGGGAGAAATGGGGGTTGAGGGGGAACTTGGTGAGGACAGTTTTTTTTTCTTTATCTGGAGGGAGGAACTGTACTCAAACCGAGGGCAACAGCAATTGTGGGCATCTGTCATCGGCCATCTGGGAGAGCCCTGAGGCTACTGTGGGGAGCAAAGCAATGTGACCTGTGCACGAATGACAGTAGTGTACTGGAACACCAACAGTGCTTACGCTAACATGCAAACAGGGGGAAAAGGGAAAGTCTGTTTTAGAGTTTGCTGTTTATCTAGAGGGTCACTGATGCAAAAAATGGCACAGCATTCAATATCAGATTTTTTACTTATTACACCTGGTCAATCAAACAATTCATGAACTGGTTTGTTCAAATTTTGATGTAATGCAATATGGTCAGGTTGTTAGACAAAACACTTTTTGGGGAATATGCTTATTTGCTTTCTTGCCATCTGTCTGTCTGATAAATATAAAGCCACAGGCAGCAGACCGTCAGCTGAACTAAGCACAAAGACTGTAAACAGGGATGAACAGCTAGCCTGGCTATGTTCATTTAAAATTCTCAAATGTACTGTAAGAAATTTTAACAAAATAATATTGTTTTACAGTAGAGACAGGAGTGGGCGTAGAGAGACAAGAGGGGAAGAAAGAAGAACCGATGACATGGGAGAAAGATTCCCAGCCTGAACTGTGCCAGAAGCACCAAGGCAACGTGGAGCATTTTCCAAAGACTCAACCATCAGGACACAAATTTCATAAACTGAAAAGTGCAATAGCAAGACACTCCTTTATCATGGCTAAATCCAAATGTCCACCCTCTGGACTTGTGGACTGAGAAACGTTCAACGTTCAACGTTGAATTTATATTGCAATGAATTGTGGTTTATTAAATCACTCAAGTCTGGTAAAGTCTGCATCCCAAGTGCACTCTCTGGAAGTCCACTTGAGGCCCCTTGTGGACTGGTTAAATTGTGATTTTAGACAGCCCTCATCACTCCTAGACTTCCCCGGAACACACCTGCAAAGTCTGTGAGTCCCCACCAGGTCCAAGCCTGGAGGGGATCATGCCTTTTAGTGATGCGCGGACCGACCCTTACCTGCAGGTCTCGCGGGTTATCCGCAGGTTGGGTTGGGTCGGGTCAAGAAATGTTCACTTTATTGGCGGGGCGGGTGGGGCAGGTCATTAAAGATTAAATATGAAGATAGAAAATAGATGCGGTTGTGCGGGCGGGATGGAGCGGGTCAAATTATTTCAGAAATGCGGGACCCGCAGGTTGGAAAAAACCCTGACCCGCGCATCACTAATGACTTTGGTCGAGTATGTCTGAATCTGTCTGTCTGCAGTTGCAGCTATAAAGTACTGGACCAATCAGCCTAATATCATATGTGCACATGTATGACTGTATGTTTAAAGACCTCTCATGGTTGTGGTGATTCCTAATTGTTGAAAAACCTGTTTTATGGACTGTTTTAAACCATCATCAACTGCTGACTCCTCACTCCCCTGAACCTGCATGGTAGGGGTCACACATTTTCTAATCCACTAAGCCGCCGACGCCCCCTTTGCTACCATCTTGACTATAAGGGAGCTGGGAAGGACAATTCTGCCGGACGCAGCTGCAACCCAGTTTTGTCTGCTGCACAGCGTCATACCACAGCGGGAGCATTTTTCCTTAATATCTGTGGCTCTACCGTAAAAGTAAGTAGGGTAAAACCAAATAAATACTGTTAAAAGTCCAGTTATGAACAACATGGATCAGAGATTTGTGGCTGTGTGAGGCAAATCTCCCTGCCCTTCCATGCGCCTACATGGAAAGCAGCTACAAAGACCCCCCGGGAACAGAACAGAACAGCATCAATGACAAACAGAAATTACATTCATAAGTCAGACATAGCATGAAAAGGAGGAGCTGGGGTGGAGGCGGGTTGCAAAGCGGCTTGCAGAGGAAGCGGCAACAGTAGACAGGCCAGAGCAGTTTAAATAGGCGCCCTGAATGAGATTTGCCAATTGGTTGCATAGAAAAGAATCATGTGATCTATCAGCTGACTCAGAATCATGTGATCTATCAGCTGACTCCCTTCCATCAATCAGCTGCTCCATCAGTTGATCGGGCTGCTGTAGCTGGGCTTGACATTGTGTCCTGCCTGATCTAATGCTATATGCTCAATTTGTCCTCATAATTATATTGTAGCTATATTTCACATAGTGAAGAAAAACTCTGCTCTGTGCAACTCGCCATGACTGTTAAAAATAGACAAGGCGTATATTTTTATTAGCTGTTGGGGCGCTTCTGAAACAAGCTGTGATGCGTCTGCTGAAATCACAGGAATTGTCTCGAATGGCTACGATCCACTTGGGCAGCGGCCACCTGGCGGAGATCCGCACTCTGCTGAGGGCACTTTTCTAGTTTTTACTGTATTGAATCTGTACACACTCAGGACACAATAAAGTATTAAATCAAACCTTATATTTTGAGACTCTTAACATCCTCACAAACACCATACGACTGACAAGAATATGATGTGATAAAAAGATAAATAAAAAAACTACATAGATAGGGATTCAAAGTCTTTTGTTGCTACATAAATAGGCTTTTGAAAAAACAACCTCGACAGATCACCTCTGTGAGCCTCCACACACTGCGTGTCAGCATATGCTTTAAATGGACTAAATATGGCTAGTTTCACAGATCTCTCCGGCAGGTTGAGGGACATAAAAATGTGGCGAGGGAGTGCTGATTATAATGAGATGGATTAGTTGAGACAACTGTGCTGTTTCTCCTGTGACAGGGAGATGTGGGCTGTTGAAGTCAGCTGTAATCCTCCTCTTCCTTCCTTCCACGCTTAAGACTTGACCTAAATTCTCTTTAATAGTTTTAGATTCATTTAACAAAGGGGGTTTATTGCGAGACTTAGCATGGCTAAGTACTGCCCCAAAAAAGTGTGAAATCGTAATATCAAGCTGTTATGTTTCCCGTGATATCCACCCTGCTAACTTCAAGGACATTAACACACTGGCTGTTTGGAGAATTCAGCTCATTCTTTAATATCTGTAAAAGATTAAATTAAAAGCTGGCTACAAAAGTTTCTGAAGGACGATAGTGGAGTGGAAACCTCACTGTGATTTATTCTACATCATATTTCCTTGACTCACTCAGCAGTTCAGCCAAGAACAGTTAATTTCTTTTACTGTGAAAACACGCACGCTGAAGGTAAAGAGTGTAGTTGATTGATTGAACAAGTGAATCCAATTCTCTAATGTTTCTCTAACTGATGATTTTCAGAATACAGACTGTGTTTGATAAGTATCACTATATACAGTTTACCTTGTTGTTTCAGACCCTAGGTTTCTAACAACACCTAGCTACCTCTGCTCCTGTCAGTTCAGTTTGGCCTCAGTATTCAGTTAAATTCAGTTTCCAACATTTGAGGCCAGTTCAGTTAGTTTTCTTGCTTTTCTTGTTTCTGTTGACTTCAGCAAAGAAAGGTGTTAAAGTCTTAATTTCTCCTGTGGTGCGTTCTCTACAGTTGAGTCCTGTTAAGCAACAGACTGATGCAAACTGTGAGGGACAGGGTTTGTATACACAGGGAAAAGAGGCAGACCGCACACTGAACATAGCAAGCTTAACAACAAAGAAAAGCAGTTTAACAGGCAAAAAGAAAAACGTCATCTAGACCTAGAAGAATAATAATACCTAGAAGCAATTATCCCAAATGATTTACTGTGTACATAAAACATTATACATTTAGCCAAATTTCAACGTTCCACACTTAACCCAATTTCTAGAATAAATGTTGGCATAGCACGTTTCAGTAAATCACAGATATCAAATTGGTAGGTTTCATATTTTAAATTTGTACGTTTTATATGTAGCAGATATGTTGACAGCTTTTGTTTGTTTGTTTTTTTCAATTTTAAGTTGCGACTGGTTAATGTGTGATTAGGTTTAAGCACAAAAACACTTGGTTAGGGTTAGAAAATATCATGTTTTGGCTTAAAATATCGAATTTGGTTGCCACAAATACAGCTGGAAATGTCTCAGCATCTTGTTAAAAAATATCAACATTCATTAAAAATACCTGCTTTAGTTGTCAATTGCTTTTTGGACAGTGGCCTGCTGCTGTCTGCTGCTTAGCAGCCATCTTGCCTCACTGTCAATCGGTTAGTATCAGGAAAACATCATATCCTGGTGTCCCAGTGTCTCATTGAAAAACATGGCTTGGTCACCACAAACATGGCTGAAATTGACCCACCGTGTAGTTGAAATATAGGTACCCAGTTTTGTCACCACAATCACAGCTGGAAATGTCTCGTCTCATTTAAATATACCTTGCTTGGTCGCCACAAACATGGCTGAAATTTACTCATCGGCTTGTTGAAAAATACCCAGTTCTGTTGCCACAAACAGGGTTGGAAATGTCTTGACATCTTATTAAAAATACCCGCTTTTGTTTTTAATAAGTCTTGGACACTGGCCTGCTGCTGTCTGCTGCTTGGCAGCTGTCTCGCGTAACTGTCAATTGGTCAGGATCAGGAAAACATCATGTCCCAGTTTTGTCACTACAAATACAGCTGGAAATGACTCAACATCTCATTGAAAAATACCTGGTTTGGTCACCACAAAATTGCTGAAATTGACCCAAACAACACTGGAAATGTTCCAATGTCTTATGAAATAATACCTGGTTTCCTTGCCACAAACACAGCTGAAGATGTCCCAATGTGTCATTGAAAAATATGGTTTTGTCACCACAAACACAATGGGTCACCAGAAACATTACTGAAATTGACCCAGTGTCTCGTTCAAAAATACCCGGTTTTGCTGCCACAAACACGGCTGGAAATGTCCGATGTCTCATGAAATAATACCTTGTTTGGTTGCCACAAACACGGCTAAAAGTGACCCAACATTTTGTTGGGAAATACCTGGTTTTGTTGCCACACACACACTGCTGGAAATGTCCCGACATCTCATAAAAATACCCACTGTCGTTTTTTGTTTGTTTCAAACATTGGTCTGCTTCTGTCTGTTGCAGGGCAGCCATCTAGCTGTCACGCCATCCACATCCCCTCCTCCCCCGATAAGAAACTCAGTTTATATAGTACATCTATAATCTGAACTACGTAACTTTAGAAATGTTCATATGATGTGCATGTGACATATCTGTGGTTTGCAGATATGTAAAATGCCAACATTGTATCATTGCGACTAAGCTGGTACACTTTGTTCTCTGACTCTACATGTGCAACAATCTCTATTGTAAAAATGTGAAATAGGCTAAATATCATGTAGAGTCTATTTTAGGACAATGATGTGTTTTTACATACAAAGTATATTGTTTATGATGAAATTTGGGAGCTTGCAATGGTCAATGGGCGGACCAGCTCTCCCTTACCTTTGTTATTTTTGTCATATACCTGAGCTCACAGTTGGATGTGCACAGTATTAACCTTCTTAGCTATCACCTGTGTTTTGGAGGAGCTCTACATCTCGATGACTTTCACAAGTATCTTCTGGAACAATGTGAAAACAGGGTCGAGTGCCAATTATGGAGAAAAATTCATTAGTCAAATGTTTCAGTTTCTGACAAACAGTTGTCCTCACATGCACTGTTAGGTCATCTTATTTATAATTGGATGTTCTGCCATTAATTTACAGCTTATAACCAATGTCTATTTTGAACTGTCATGGTAATGGGGTCATTGGGTCCATTATTACACTCAATAGTTCAAATTCTGAAAATAACTTTGATTACAACTGTAGCCATTTGAGACATTTCAGCTGAAGACTATTCAATTCCCTTGTCACCGCCACACGGGTGTGAACACATGTTTACATTTGGAGAGGACCCCAGGGCGGAGCACTGTTAAGCCACTTCCTGCCTGTTCTCCCTGTGGGCTTCGTGCTCCTGACAGCTCTCGGATCAGTCACTGCATGACACTGATAACACAGGCTGGAGCAGGGGCTTCTGTGACATCTCCATCACAGAGACGTGCACCATGTCTCAATCTGCCTCCCTGCCGCTGTCTTTAAGTGCTTTTTCAGCTGCGGCACCAAGTCACATTCTCACTGTTTCTAGAACTTCAGTGAAATGCTAAATATGTTTATGTAAACTGATGGCATGCTGAGTAGAAAATCCTTCCATTTGGAGGGGAAACGTATGATTTCCATGTGGAGTGATAGCAGGAGGTGGGAGGAGGGAGGCACGGAGGCAGGGATGACTAATGAGGATGACTAAGAGATGTGTTCAGGGTGGTTTTCCATGTCATTTGTCTAGCCCATGTCTCGCTTTATCAGCTGATAAATATACTTTGTGTGGAGCTGGTAGTGGGACTCCTGTGTAACTACAGCAGGGAAGAGAATTACAAGGCGGCTGCCTCCGTCAAATTTCGACCCGCCTCCAGCTCTCAACAAAACTCTGATGGCTGTTTAATGGAAAACACTATTTTCTAACAAGCGTTGGTGGAATTCTGTCTTTTGTAACTGCAGTGGCGTATTACACCGATGTGGTGGTGCTATTGTAACCAGCAAAGTGCCCCAGGAAAGACACTGCCAAAACTACCAAAGAGGAAGAAAACAGCCATCTGTTTTGGACCGCAGCGATGCAGAGACCAGCCTGGTGTGCCACAGTGTTTCTGCTGCCTTTGCCACCACAACAAAAACATTCCTGAAGAAATCAAAACTCCCTTTCCCTGCTGAGACCACTGCAAGCTGCAGACCACTGTTCGATACCAACAACCAGCCAAATCGGTTGTACTTTAGTGAGTCATTGCTGTGTTTCCATCAGCTTTTAAGGCACCAAATGTGGGTGTTTGTTGCGACTCGTTTGTGGGGATAGTGCCATAAAAAGCTTCTTTTTTTTTTTTACAGAGACAAAGCTGCTTTTCCTGCTGGAATTGTGTCGTCTAAATGGGGTATTTTAAGCCAGAACATGATCTTGTCCTAAACCATAGCAAAGTGGATTTTGTGCCTAAACCTAAACACGTCAACTACAGCACTATTCAAACGTAAAATTTCAACGTGTCCACTACAATAATGGCAAATGTGACGTATCCGTGGTTTTGCATGAAATATAAGGACACAAAGTAGCTTTTTAATCAACCGTTTTTCCCACTGTACCAAGCAGAAAAGTTCAGACATCTGTAAAACAGGATGTTAGTTCATAACAAATAATAATAATAATAGAAAATAGTAAAATAATCAAAATAAATTATATAAAAAAGGATAGGCTGTCTTAGAGGTTGTGTAAATGCCGTGTTTTTTGCACCCTCAAATTTAGTTTTCACTGTAGACGCCAGAGTGACTATTTTTCAGGGCACGACAGCTGCGTCAGAGTTCAACTTTTGAAATAAAGTAGCACACACCGCATGTCTGCAGCCTATTGCTGCACAAAGCTTGGGCATTTTTTATTTATTACTAGCAGTAAATAACTGTTTGTAAGCTAACTGTGATTTTACCGCCTGTTTATCAAGATCACGAGATCTCGCAAGAGCTTGTTTTCTGAGACGGACAGGGCTCAAACAAAGTTAACTTTCTCTTGATCTGTGCGGATGAAAAATGCAGCTTTAGTGTCAGAATGTTGGTAAGATGTGTGGCTTGTGGAAAATGAACCCAATATTTACTTTAGTGACTATAGGGTGAAAGAATTGACCATAAATTGTGATCACGTTCATTTTCCTCATTGATGACAATACATTCAGAGCTGCCACAAGTCTCCTACGGGGGCGTGGCACTGACATCACTGAATCAGGAAGTGAGCTGAGTGGGGTATCTCGCTTTATCCAATATCTCTGACATCAGTCAGTGGTAAATATGGAGGAGAAGTTGATCATTTTAATGCAGGGCTGCCCAGAGCTTTTAAACTGTCCTGCGCCCAGTGCCCGACCTCGTGTTTTCCAGGCAGTTAAAGACATGGCAAGCGCACAGCCCCTTATAAAAGTGCCTTGTAAGTGTGTAAGAGGTGATTATTTAAAATGCAATCATTGTTTAATTATTTCAAATGCTTCAAAAGCAAGAGGAGATCCCCATTTTTGTAAATAATATTTTTTTCCAGCAGAACCAAATTGTTTTACAAGACATTCAGTGTATCAGTATTTGGGATCATGCCCTAAGTCTGAAACAGCTTAACCAGGTCATGTGATACGCTAATTCAGTACACAAATATTAACATTAGGGCTGTAACGGTACATGTATTTGTGTCGAAGCGTTCGGTACGCGACTTTCGGTTTGCCACGACCCTGTACTGAATTATTGGGTGCAGGATATTATTTTATTTTATTTTATTTTAATTCCGTTTTTGCGAGCCGAACCATTTAAAATATCTAGTTCTCCGACGGACATAATTGAGTGACGGACCGAGTCCGACCGTAAATCACCGCTTTCACTTTGTGCAGCGCATTCTCGCATTTTGACAACATGGCAAGTGAGCCTGATGAACCTGAAGACCCACCCGCAAACCTTAAGTCCTCCGTTTGGGAACACTTTGGTTTCAGGGTAAAATACGAAGATGGAAATAAACAAGTGGACAAGTCAAAAGCAGTGTGCCGACACTGCAGAACAGCGGTCGGGTATGTACTTGGAAACACGTCTAACATGCTAACGCATCTAAAGCGACACCACCCGAGTTTGAACGTTAACCGGCACGACTAGAAAAAGCAATCTGGTGCAAACTACGATATCGTCGTCGTTTAAAAAGAAAGAGCGTTTCCCTGACCATCGCGCTAAAGAAATAACCAACGCCATTGGAGTTGAGTAAAATTGTTTAAGCTGCACTTTAGATATAAGCATGTTTTGTTTACTGCACTTTAACAAAGTGGGAAAGCTAAGTAAGTTCCTAGTAAAACTGAATCTGAGCAGGCTTTAAAGCTGACCAGCTGCACTATACTTTTTATTTTAATTGAGTAAAACTGTTAAAGCAGAAATGTATATTTATATTTTTCATTCAAAAAATGTGTTAAAAAAACAGCAGGATTTTATTTTTCACTTTTATATTTCTATTTTCATTCAAACAATGTGAAAAAGCAGGATTTTATATATATTTGTTTCATTCAAAAATTGTGTAAAAAGAGTTAACTGCTGTGGTGGTATGTTTTAATAAGGTTACCAATAAGTAAAAGATATTTAATAGTTGTCTATTTTTTTCATTACTGTACCGAAAAAAAACGAACCGTGACTTGTGTACCGAGGTACGTACCGAACCGTGATTTTTGTGTACCGTTACACCCCTAATTAACATTACTGGGACCACAAAAATTGCAGATGAACATTTAATATCCAGGAATGGAAATTATAGACACAACTGACTATTCATGTAATAATTTGGTCCAATTTATTAATATATTTATATTTATTATAATTATAATAGACAGATTGCATCAAGTGAGCAAAGAATAAGTAATACTTTAAAGGTATGGTCATTCACAAAAGGGGTCACATTCACTGTTTCTCCCAGTGGTGGCAGAAACATCTGGATATATAGACGTAATGCCACTATATCATCCCGACAGTATCAGGGCCGATCCAGCCATATTTTAATGGATCTGTATTGGCTAAAATAAAGCCAATAATATGCAGCTTCTTGCTTTACTCTGTATTTTGTTATGTCCACTTCAGCCTGCTTGTGTGCTTGTGCTTAGTCTGTGAATGTGAAAAATTACTTGGTGGACCAGTGAGTGACTCTGAGTTTAGACACTGCAGCTTTACAGAATGCACAGAGCTACCACACTAATTATCATTAACAAAGAGCAGAGTACTAAACATTCAGGTGGCAGATCCTTGGTAGGTCACATCAGTTTCATAAGTAACATAATAACAAGACAACTGTTACCAAAATTCAAGAGGAGTTGGATTCAGGAATCAGCTAATGCAGGTTTTAAGACAGGAACTGGTACAGAACTACCGTAGTTTGTCTCCTGTTGTAAATAAAAACCATTGCTGCAAAAGTTGTGTTCACTAACCTACAAAAAGTGAACTTAAAGTCCCAGTGCCAATCAAACCCAGTGGCAGGAGACATCAGTAGTAATGCTGCAGATCCAAGTGTTATTTTGTTGATTCTTAGTAACGTGCATTAGTAATTATGCACCCAGACTTTGATTAAATTACTTTTCACTTCAGTGAGAATTGCTGAGGTATCTAATCACATGGTGAAGAAATTCAATGGTGTTTTATTTCTGCAGCAAATCATCCCAACGTTGACAGATGACTGCAGATAAGATCACTGCTCCCATTCCCCTAATCATCCATCCTCCAAGTTCTTATCTGTGCTGACTCGTATTGGAAACCTGACAGGCTAAATTGGATTGACTTTTAATTAGGTGCACTCCCCAGGTAAAATGGGTTTAATTGCCTGAATTATCTCACTGGCTCCTTAAGGTGGTTGCGCAGGGAGAGGCACTGGATGGCTTTTTCAACAAATGAAGCAGTGTGAGTGCCAGTTCAGTCAGTTTGGATCAAATCTGTATCAGCCTCTAACACATTACCAGCATTCCCTATTTTTTAAAGAGGCAATGTTGAAGATTTCAGTCCTGGTTGATTACTGATGATTACCGATGGGAACAGCAAATGTGATTTAATATTACAGGTCACAGAGTCCTGGTGGCAGCGACACAAACTACTGCGGTTCAATAAAGAAGTCAGGAAATAACTGGCCTTTTTCCAGCATTGTGTCCACAACTGTGATCGCGGCTGGGTGGGTCAAAAATGGTATCATATATCATCATCATCATTCATACCAGTCAAAATCAATCACGACAAATGTCAAATCATAATTTCTTTCAAGTTTAAAGGCTGATGTTTGATGGTTAATTGTGTTTTAAACTATTATTCATTGTCAGAACATAAACATTTGCCAAACAGCAGAACTTTTTACAAATTTGTGATGCACTCAAAACAGTAATAATGTCAATAAATAAATCAATAAACAAACAAAGGTCAGGAGGAGGTCAAACTCTTCGTACAGACAGTTCAAAACATTTTGTAAATGTTTACGCTGACAATGTCAAAATAATAAATGGACAAACAGGGTCTCAACTGTGGTCACTATTTTCTGGACAGGATTTAATCGCACAGTCTGTAATTTCTGTTGTTTCTCAATCACAACAATAACAAAAGACAGACTTTAAAGACGTTGCATAGTAGTGCGGGATTATTTATCCTTTGCTGATGAAAGTTTAACGATATCTGATGTGATTCAGGGATAAGGAAATGTATTAAAAATTGTATTCACATTACGTTGAGTTGCATTTATTCATCAGCGTTCACACAAATATTTACCATTGAAATTTCAAAACTTCCATTATATTTTACCCCATGCTCCAGGAATTTTAGGTAGGGCACATTTCCACATATTTATTTGTTTGTGGCAATCAAAACATTTCCCACAAACAGATCTTCTATTTTTGGAGCTAGACACCCCCAGTCGATTACTACCACACAGACACACTGGGAGAGGTACACACAATTCGTTTCCCCATAACTATTGGCCACTATTCCACTGTCGGAAATCATAGCTCTGAAAAGCTCCCGTGTGTTAGCCCACTGGGCTATATGAATAATGCCAGTTCATTGTCTATACAGCTATACAGATATACAGTGCTGGTAGAAGTGGAAACATTATCTGGCCTGGCTATGGCAGGCATGATATGTGGACGCTGGCATTCTGTTGAGCGGCCTACGTCAAATGTTTTGGTGCAGAGCCTACATCCACCTCTCTTGAATCATGTATTATGACTATTAGTGCTTGCTAAATTTACTCATTAGACATTCCCGCCGCTGCACACAGCAACGTGTATCACTTGATACGAGTAACATTTCAACAGTCACACAGTGCAGCAATAGATGTTAAATTATGACACAAGTAATGTATTTTGCGTAACGTTAGCCTTGTTTTGGGATTTTTATTAACAGATATTAAACATTAGCCAAAATAATGTTTATTCAAAAGTTTTCCAAAACCATTTCCAGGCCTGGAAAACTTTTTATTTTTTCTAATTTCATAACTTTTTCAGGAATTTCACAACCGTGGAAACCCTGTTTCAGGTTATGTCATATCAATCTAATGACATAGCAAGTCACGTTAGCTTACTAAAACACTATCAGCTTTAGATGAGTTGAGTGCAGGTAAGTAAGCTTTTTGAAGCTAACAACCATATATTGTCAAACAGTCTACAGAGAAGGAGAGGAGCTTTTGTATTTACATGTGCTGTGTCTGTCTTATCATTTTCATTTTCCAAAAAACTTGCTAAAATTAACGATAATGAAATGAGCGCTACAAACCCTGGAGATTCCCAACGGTGTCCAGTTCTGTCTTTTGACCGCTACAATCCCCACTCTGCACTGTTTCAGTTCTTTTATGGAAGAAGTAGATTTTTATTTCTGACATCAAGTTTGAACCTTGTTGAAGGGAACAACCTGCCATTTAGCAGCAAGGTCCTACATTTCCTGCAGTGTGTATTTCAGTTCAGGAGGATTAAAGATCAGTGTTTCAGTTGCTGTACGATCAGTAGTGGCTGGATTGGAAGTCTGAGAAGAACAACGATGTGGTACTGAAGGACGCCTTCAAACACATGAGTAGAAAGAAAATGTAAAAAAAATTCAATCACGATCAGACTTTGTCATGCAATAGGGTATAGAACAGAGAGTGGTCATAATGAACGTGAGTCATTTCAGCCAGATGACCAATGATCGTAACTTGTTAGTGGACATAACAGTCCAGAGGCTTCACCCTCAGCTCCCTGTGATTCAGTAATGGCTCAAACAGACAGCACTAGACGAGCAGCTGGGCCGTGCTATAATGGCTCCTTCAATTAATGACCATTTAATTTGGCGTGCTTGACTGGTCTTTTGTGCTCAGTAGTAATGGCCATTAGAGAGAATATAACAAACCATTTAATGGAGGAACAAAGAGCAAAATAATTTTAGAACAAGAGCCTGCATGACAAATCAGGTGCAGAACAAAGCTATTTGAGCCAGGGAAAACTGAGGAGGACAGAAATGGTTTCAAAATGGTCGGGGTGGTGCTTTTCCTTCTAAAAAATCTGACCTCCAATGATGCAGCTGTGTGACGTGCATAGTTTTACTGTGTGGGTTCTTCTGTAGGTTCAGGCATGACAAGTGGATGGATAGATGGATGAGGGTGTCTTAAGAATTTCTATATGAAATCTATAAACGTTTTTCATTTGTTTTGTTTTGCTGGATGATGTCTACTCGTGTCTTGGTGATTACACACACACACCTGTTTAAATATTGTCCCTTCTGGACATGATGGCACACTGTAGGCGAGAAATATTCACAGGAAGAAAAAAAATTCATCTGCTGCAAAATACCATCAAAGTGGCCCCTTCTTAATATATTTCTGTATGAAGTTAATTTTTTTAGTAGTAGTAGCGTCCGGGGTTTTATTTTAAGGACTGTAGGGCTAAAACTAGGGCTGCCCGCTAATAGTCAACCAAACGTTAGTCAACCAGAAAGGTCATTAGTCGGCAAGATTTCATTGGCTGCTTAAAAACAAAGAAAATGTAAAACTCTATGAGGAGATGCGCCTTCAAAATAAATCAAACCCTATATGACTGGACCATGTAGGAATTTAATTTGAAAGGACAGACACAGGAAGAGGCCACGCTCAGCAGTCAGACAGGAGTCACGTTACAAACCAATCACAGCCAACAGATATCTTTCCCTTCATCTGTAAATATTCAGCCTGATAAATACAGAAAAGTTGATCATGTTAGTGCAGGGCTACCCAGAGCTTTACATCTGTCCCACGGACAATAGGCCTACACACTTACAAACAGCTCCTGGAAGAGGATCAGCTCTGCACTCAGGATTTCAGGTAAATAGGCTATACCATGCTTGTTAAGGTTGCTTAGCAACCTCAGAAGTAACCTGCCGCTGTGCTCTTGAAAGTTGGCACAGAAAAGGAACAAGAGTAGCATCCAGCTCCTGACCTCACATTTTCCAGGCGGTTAAAAGCGAGACATGCGTACGGCCCCTAATTTCCAGGGCTGGTACCTGCGGTTATTCCACAGGCTAGTTAATAACATGTCGGGCAGGAAATCCAAAGTGTGGGATCATTTTCAGAAGGTGAAGAACGAACCCAAGGTGATATGTAAACTCATCTTCATTGGTCGACTACAAACATGACGTATCATCTGAAACATGGAAGTAGCTACATGCCCATTAGCCCACAGCGTCATTAACAGGCGGCTCGCTCAGTGTGTGACGTGCACTTGTAGATAAAATATAGGCCTATATTAATGAAGGTTCATTAGTACGGTTTTGTATTTCTCTGTAATGTAGCACAGTGTTAACAATGTTACTGATACTATTCTTTCTCACACCTTCAACTCAAACCATTGTGTTGCCCCGCCCAAAATATATAATTTAATAATTACATTAATATCGTAGACATGCAGGTAACTAGTCGACTAATGGCCCTAAATGATGACTATTGGTCGACTAGAAAAATTCTTAGTCAGGGGCTTTATAAAGGTTATACACAAGGGCAAAAATGTGAATACGCATTCTTTTCATCAGATTTATAAAACTGCACATATGCATGTTTCTGTTTTATAAATCTCAGTCATTGTGGAACAGGGAGCACGTGCATGAGCCTCATTTCCACTTCACAATCTGTAGAAACACCATAAAATGTATGTTTGCATATCGACACTTGTGTCTGCTCTGCTACTCATTACACTTGTCGATAAGAAATATGGCAAAGACGAAGAGCAGTTTCACCAACTGCGTCCCATCAGCGAGGTGCTAGAACATATGTCAATACATATGGCTGTGGAAATTAGTAGCGTCTGTACCACTAATATATCAAGTGTAGATGGTGCTGCACACAAATATACAGGGCTGTTGAGAAGATGTTTCCAGAGTGGAAAGTTTCCAGAGTTTGCCCCAGGAAATTCAGTAGAAGAGGTAAGTCATTCATATTCTGATAAATCTTTTCTTGTGATCGCGTCAAAGTCGTTCTTGGAAATAAAAAGGAGCAAAGTCATTTAAACATCCACAATACTCTTTCTGAGGTATTCTATGTATGTACCTTAGAGAGGACATTTTCTCTGTGGCCATGCCAAAGTCATGAATCATCACTGCTGCACACACAGATGACAAACACACACATTTGTGGGTGTACACCTCTATACACACACACACACACACACACACACACACACACACACACACACACACACACACACAAAGAGCGAAATTCTCAAACTGCTACCTGCTGTGCTGAATCTGTACCTGCAATGCAGCCACAGGGGAACAGAGAGGTAATGGACTGTAGGAAATTCAACTTCCCACACAGCCCTCAAGGTGTCTGCCCATCCCTGTGTCCGTATGACGGGGACTCAAAGAGCAACTATCCATCAGAGCTGTTCTGGTTCATACAGACATCAATGAGCCAGAGTGGGCGCCCACATATAAGCCAACATACACCTTATTTTTCAGAGGTATTTATGCAGTAAATTCAGGTAAAATATGACACGCAAAGAAACGTTTGGGTGTTGCTAACCTACCAGCCAGCATCTTGGGAAAGTACTCTAGTTTAGGGCAGTACCAGACTCACAATTATGTCAGTCGAATCAGATTTGGCTGTACAATATGAATATTCAACCGTTCGTCCTGTTTTTATTATATAGAGTTTGAGAGTTCGAGCAGGGTTCAGCAGGACACTCAGGATGACAGGGACATTCAAAGCACGTGACTGGACAAAGCCTCTTTTCCTCTGGGCAGCTGCCGCCATCACACTCAGACTCACACCTCATTTCCACACAGTTTTTTTTTGTCCACATGTCTGTGTAGTATACAGAGTACATCCCTAATGTTCAATGCTAGAAAATGCATCTTTTTACAGATTATTAAATCACAGAAAGTTCCTTCATTACACTGCCTTTGCATTTTTACACAGAACCAAACAACGGCAGCATCATGCCGCTCCAGTGTGTGATTTTTGACAGGATACCAGCATCCCAGAAACAAGAGTTATGACGGGCATGTGACATATAACAGACACGTCAGCAGCGCTTTAGAAACCATAACAATGGTGTAAATAACAATCATTTACCATCCGTGTTATATGGCGGCTTTCCCAATTTGCGGACATTTTCGGTTGCTGTTGTTCTTCTTTGAGTTAGCTGCTAACTGCTTCTAGCTGCTTTTCAATACCCCTGCAGTGTGTTGCAAAACATCACTGCTGGCTGTCCATTTTATACAGATGTCGTTTTGGCGTTGTTACCACCTCCACTGCCAGCTTAAAGGCAAGACAACTTAAGTTTTGTGAAATATTTTGTTAAAAGAATGATCCACTTTGCATACACTCTGTATGTTACACAACTAGCATGCTACTAATGTTAGCTATAGATAAACATGCAGTCGAACTTTTTACTTAAAAGAAATATATGACAGAGCTGCATTACATTCATCAGTCTGTTACTTAATTCGTTTTTATGCAAACTTCCTGTGGCACAGTGCAAGACCTGCCGGAAACCTTTTTTCAATGTACTCAAGGCCAATTCCAGACAGAAGAAAATAAGTTGTTTCACTAAAACATCAGAGATCACAGAGGTTCTTACAGAAATCAATGGTCTTCCAGATGACTCGCTAACATACACAGAGCTGTGTGGAAACAAGGCGTCACCCTGGATCTGGGTCTGCGGCTGCCTGTACTGGAGAGCAGAGTGATAGCTAGGAGCGCTCACTCTGCAGCTAAATCTGGGGATTGAAACATCCTCAGAAGTGCACTGCAATGACTGACAAAAAAACAACAAAAAAAGACTGTTCGACTTTAAGGAATCTCAGTCGACTGAGGAGTCTCCGACTGATGATGCGAATCTTTGACATTGAGGAAGGAGCCCTATACAACTGTGTACTTTAGCATCTTGTGCTTTTATACAACATGACACGATGACAGGAGACGGCCCTTTTTTTTAACACAGAGGAGCTTGTTGTTTGCGTGAGAGAAAGAAGAGAGACAGTGTCTGTGAGTGCGAAGTTTGTGCCGCGTCAGGATCAACAGTCCAGCACCTTCAAAAACACTTTTATGTTTCTCCAAACAAGGAAGCCGATGATGCGACCTCAGCGACGATGATTCATGTAGTGATATACGAGCTGTGAAAACTGCTTACAGTAGGTGTGATCTAACATTTAACTTACTGACAGAAAGCCTGTCTCTCTTCAGTTTTCAGTTTTTACAGCCCAGTAATGCCCCGCCCGTGTTGTCATTATGTGTCTTCTATTGATCTTCTGTGGGCATTTTGATATTCTTGCAGCACCCTGAAGGATTGTTTTTCCACCCTTGGCTCCAGCTGACAGACATTTGTCAGGGGGGGTCAGTGGAGAGTCGGGGAGGTGGCCTGGCCCTGTCTTCACTTCTGAGCAGCCAAATAAAGATCACAGTTATCAGTCCAGAGGCAGGTTTAAGCTGCCACTGTGTGAAGGAGACCGTCATCTGACTTGTAATGACACAACCCGAGAGCCATTACATCTTTGATGGGAGACGTAAGCTGAAATCCATTTCAGTGTGTTTGAGGTGAGGCTGGGGGGTTGGGAAGAGCAATCTGCTTTGGGTCTGTTGTGATAAGGCTGCACATTTACTGCTTCCTCTGAGGGTGACCGTGGTTCGTAATTTCACTGACAGTCCATTTCAAATTATTATTGATGCGGGATAGAGATTTTTTTTTTTTTTTTTGCCAGATTAGCCTCGCAGAATGAAGACGGGTGTTTTTTCCAAACATTTGTTGTCTTAATTGTGTATTTTTTGTGTGTTAATATCGGACATCTGCAGAGGAAATGTGTGCCGACAACACAGGCAGGGGATGCGACAATAAAATCCTGGGCAGAAAATGGCTGCTGGGGAGCGCTCTGGTGAATGTGAAGCCACAGGACTCTGGATTTAAATGTGCCGTTCATGTGCACCGTTTTTGTCTCGCCTCTATTTTCAATCTCTGTCCTCTTGAAATATCATATGAAATTCAAAAAGGTCTGTTCAGTAGTGCTAAAACAATTAGTCGATTTATAAAATTGATGAAGACATTTTATGGTTTCAGCTTCTGAAAAGGGTGAATTTTCTGTTTTTCTCTGTTGTATATTATTTTAAATTGAATATCCTTGGATATTGGTTGGAAAAAAAATACAATTCCAAAGATTTATATATATATAATATAATTACCTAATCAATTAATTTACCATCATGCTTTTAAGGGAAATTACATTTTCCCAGTTTTAATCCCGTGTCCCTGTGTTAATTAAACATTTATGTCTTGTTTTATGCTAAATAATGTTTTTTAAAAAAATCAGTATTAGAGTATTTTATATGAAAATCCCTGTCTTTTCTCTTCCTGTTAAACAGTTTGATGACTCATCCTGCACCCGTGGGCATTTACAAAAGTTCATCTAATCAAATGAGACTTTGGACTAGCTGGCAACACTGGCCATATAAAACCGCACTTCACCATTTGTGGACTGTAGAAGCTGACAGAATAATATGCTCAGAATATTCCAGTTTTTGCCCTTATTACAAAAAAAGACAATATTCCTACTGAGCTGTTTATTTGGCAAATGAAAATAACGGTTTACATGAAGCCGTGAAAACTCCTATTCACGTGCCCTAATATGTCGTTTATCACGTAAATATAGGGAAAAGTATAACCGCTGGAGCTGCTTGTGCCATATTGCTTCTTTGCATCAATATTCCACTGGTGGTGGACTCCCCCGCTCATTCCGTCAAATCTCCTTCTTGAAAAGGTCGGCATTACAATATTTGCACATATCCAAAATCCTGTTACTATCCAAGTCTTTCATGATGTTCAAAAGTAGGTGTGATTCTCCTCCTAACCAGAAATATGGGCTTTTCTTTTGGGCATGCATCTCTACCCCAAAGCCTTGCAAACTGTTGGCGAGTTGGTTTGTGTACAATATATCCGTCAAAAGAGAAAAGGCTGTGTGTTGCAAACTGCAGTTGAAACCCCAGTTGAGATGCATATTTTGAATACGCTGTTTACGTGTCCAAAGAATGCTATTAAAACAAAAATAACTTCGCCATATTCCACGTTTTAATTGGAAAATGCCAAATTCAAAATCGGCCTAATTCAGAAAATCCAAACGCTATATGCTGTTTACATGACCTGTATCAAATTCAGAATGTTGTCACTTTCAGAATAATAGTGGAATAATTAATTTATCTCACCCTCATCCTCCTCCTGATGTAAGAGTGAGGGAGGTATGTGTGGCACTGACAGTACGCTCAACAGCAGTCTCCGCTCTAGCTCTGTATCGCCCTAAACTCATTTTTAGTTATAAAATCAAATGCGGAGGACTGGATTTAAATCCCTCTTGTAACTGTACACCGCTGATTTCAGACCCACCCAAAAAATTCTGGAAACAGAAATGGTGAAAAACTGTTTAACCATCTAACTCCACAATGCATAACTACACAGTTTTCACAAGTATTTTCTAACAAGTGCAATGTGTTCATAAAGAGATCACTGATTGCTTTACTCAGACTTTAAATGAGTATTAATGAAGATGTAATGTGAAATTAGGGAAATGAAACCTGTGATACATCCAACAGACTGAGGTTACCATGGTGAGAGGATCCTATTGGTGGACCGCCCCGGCTGATTTAGGACCTGTGGTCCGAGATGCCACAGAGCAGGTGGTACACTCCATCTGCAGCTTTAAGAGGCTAGAAACCTGCGACAAGAAATATCTGTAGAAAAGCAATTTACTGCGCAGGAGGTATATACTTCAGAATGATGAAGTATATTACATCCTCTGGGAAACCAAACAGTCACACATCTACAGTGGAAAACACCTTTGTAAATTATCCTAACCAAAACTGAGCTTGTTTTAAATGTCACATATTTTTTTCTGAAAGAAACGAGCAGCTGTAATCTCACAGGGTGTCATGTACGACTGGGGGAAGTGTCTCGCAACGGCAAGATGATTTCACATTTTGTTTAAAGCCTGATTAACAAGTATTTGTATTGAAGTATTATGTAACTGTTGCAGTATTTGTTAGAAACAATATTCTGAGTTATTCCAGGAACAGTGTTGAACAGGCTGTGTTCAAGACCATGACGAGATTTCACCGTGATGTTTTAAGTGACAGGTTTTAGAACTAAGGTCTCTAGTTTGTGAGCAATAAAAACATTTGTGTACAGAGCAAGAGCTGACAGCTGTTTTCACTAGCCCCTTTTACACTGCCTGTTCAAGGCAGGAATGTTGCGCCGCTATCGCCTTGCCGCTCTGTATAAATAGTACGATTGCGGAATTGGGGGACAGAGTTGTTTCACCTTTAAGCCAGCAGTGAAGGTAGTAAAAGAGCCAAATTGACATGTCTGTTAAAGAGACAGTCGGCAGGATTTGGATGGGTGTGACCTTTTGAAGACATGTTATATGTGTGACCCACCGCCAGGGGATTTAAAAAGCAGCTAGAAGCAGTTAGCAGGTGACCCAAAGAAGAAAAAAAAGCTGCCAAAAATGTCCGCAAGTTGAGGAGACAATGAAAATATGTATTGCTGCAGACACATTTTGTTAGTGGGGTACAAGACACGTCCCTACAAACTGCGCCCACCACCAGTACCAGACAAACCCATCAATGCAGCAGCTGTCTGAACCGTGCTACAAGTCGACGTTGAACAATTGTGAGGCCAAATGTAGCAATAATCCACTTTATAAGTCATTACACATGAAGAAGTGATTCACCTTTTTAAGTAACAAGATTTAACCCATAACCCAAAACCCTAACCTTTACTGCCTCTCTTTAAACCTAATACTTCATAGCCAGCTAAATGCTAACTTAGCATTTTTTTTCAGAGCTTCCATTTCTAGGTCAATTAATTAATTTAATTTTTTTTTTTTTTTTTATTTATATACTTTATTAATCCCCAAGGGGAAATTCAATTTTTTCACTCTGTTGTCAATTACACACAGGTCCGAACACACACACATGCACAAACAGGTTTGGTGGGTTCGGTGCCTTGCTCAAGGGCACTTCGGCAGTGCCCAGGAGGTGAACTGGCACCCCTCCAGCTACCAGTCCACACTCCATATTTTGGTCTGGACGGGACTTGAACAGGCGACCCTCCGGTTCCCAGCCCGAGTCCCTATGGACTGAGTTACTGCCGCCCTAACCCTAACCCGAAGGTCAAGGGGCGAAGGTTGCTGATTGTGGACTGACGTAGCTAGTGGGCAGGTCAGGTAGCTGCTCTAGCCGCAACCATACCTACTCAAGACAAGGAGGCTTGGGAGCTCCTTACCCTCCCAGGAGGACCAGATCAGTCGCCATGTTAACAGGGACTGGGAAGAGAAGGTCCACACAGGTTATTATATTCACAGTCATACTTGCGTTTGCCAATGTCATCAAGCTAGTTTGCTGTCTACTACACAGCTAGTTAAATAGCTGTCTGTTTTTCACTCACCCTGCAGCAGGAAACAGCACTTCAGAATAAAAGCTCTGTGCCAGAAATTGATTGTACTTCAAAATAAAGCGTGTTTTTACAAATTTGACATGTTTGCGAGTCACTTGCGGTCCATTCAGAATGGACCTGTGACCCACTTTCAGATCGTGACCCACCAGTCGGGAACCACTGTTCTAAAGTACTGCAGTAGACTACTAAAATACAAAATTATTAGAAGAACTACAGTTACAATAAAGTTAAATAAAGGATTGCTATAATTAAATACATCGTTATCATTATCATCACTTTTAAGCACTAAGCTCAAAAGAAAAACCATGCCTTTAAACATTAGGGTTAATTCACTGTTAGCTGGAAACACACTTAATGCTCTCCAGTTCATATATTATTGGGTTTTTTTTTTCAAGTCGCAATGGTGCTCTGTTGTTGCAAAATGTGACTAAATAGTCCCAGTCTGGAGCCATCTAGGTGCAAAAACACATGCTCCATCTGATAACACTATTGTTATATAACTAAAACTGTTAGCACGGTGGCATTAAACGTGATGCTTTATTCACTGTAAGCTGGGAACAAAGTAACAGCTCTCTAGTCCGTATATTATTAATATTTGCAAATCACAGTGGTGCTCCATGGTCGCAAAATGTGACTGAGTAATAGCAATCTGGAGCCCTGCCTGCTCACACACTATGGCTCCGGAGAAAGTGATCTGGATGGGAGTGTGTGTTATGTATCATCTTTATTAGTCTTTCTTTGTGTTTGTGTGTGTGTGTGTGTAAAAGGGAGGGAGCCATAGGAGAGCACGAGAGAACCGAAACAGCAGATCAAGTCTCATGCAGCATAAAGACGGGACTTTGTAGCAGCTTTATAGCACGATCTTTGTGTAAAAACGGTTACTCTAAAACGATGGGTTTAGTTTAAAATAATAAGGGGAGTTTTTAGACCAGCCATATAAACGATCAATCTTAACTGTAAATCTTAACTTAATGTTATGCTATTTGACTTGTAATCAAGCAGACATCACACAGGTTAAATCTGGTTTATTGGGAGTGACTTAGGGGGACGTTACCAAATAAAATAAAATAAAAAGATCTCCTACTCAATAACGTTATTTTCTGTATTTAGCAGGCAGCACAGATGTGTGACAATGAAACCGTGTTAAAACTATAATTTTGTTCAGACCTGTGACCTCCTGTAGTCTGCTCTCTGTAATTTGGCTTGCATTATTCAGGATGTAAAGAATAGGTTATTACAGAGACAAAATAAGAGGCTGCGTTTAGGACAGTTTTAATTCTGAGCACAGCATTCAATTATTCTTTTGTTTCAAGCCTTGTATATTCCAAACATGTAATTCTTACAGGGAATTTGGTGACATGTTTGTATTCAACACATAAACTCCTATCTAATAAACTCCTTTGTGTAATTTATAATTACAAGAAATGGAAATGTTTTAAGTTAGTGTTTAATGTTTCTCTGTGACCAAGTACAGCACAGATAATGGGATTACCACACTTTATCCTATTGTTTCCATATATTTGTATTTTTCTCATGTGGTTTCAGAACAATGTTTTTATGGTGGTGTATTGTCCATGTTTAATTGCATTTTATCTTGCCAACTATCCAGAGGCTCTTCAGATAAAGACAAAATTAGCAGTAGTATTTGGGAGTACCAATGGGGAGTCTCCTAGTGTCCGTTTAAAACACAGAAAACACAGCTCTGGGTAATTAACTAAAGGCCTTTCAGCGATGAGTCGAGAAGAATCTTCACTGCGTCATGCCAAAGACAAAAAGTAATATTCCTCACACGTCAAATAGAAAAAGAAAAAAGTGGGTTATTGTTCAATCCCTGCTGGACTTTATCAGCAGGAGCCATGAGTCCATTGACAGCAAAGGGCTGGAGCTCAAGCTGCTCCCGTCCCAATCTCGTTCCACATGATTATTCTCAATTTCACAGCCGATGGTTTTTACTGAGACAGACGGCGGCGGCCAAATGCCAAAGTACAGAGCAGAACGCTCTGAGGTGGGAGAGAAAGTTAGACAGGGAGAAATAAAGATAGGCTGGTCACTCAACTTCATCACCAGTGTTTGGGATAGAAGTTATATGTGATCGTGACCTTTTGCCAGGTGCAGGATGGTGAGGCATGCAGGGTGCTGCTAGATCTCCGATCTTACAGTACAAGCCTGGCTTTAGGTGAAGGTAAATGTTGGCCCTGCAGGTAGAAACAAGGGTAAAGCCACTAATTCATAATGCAAATAAAGCTGTTTTTTTATCTTGATTTTTAATTGCAGAGAGGTTCCTGGAGATAGCTGGAGTGATCCTTCCATCGCATCAGAGATTACGATGAATTTAGCACTGTGCAAACTAAAGCACCAAATCTGCAGCTGAAAACAACAGATACATAAACTGTACATTTGTGATGAGTCTTTTAAGATCTACTCCTTCAGGTGGAGCAAAGAGGCGACTGCACAGGCAGGAGTGATCGACTAACATTGCTGGTTTGGACCTTTTTATAGGTTTAGTGACAAGGAATGTCAACGGTTAACTGTTAATCAGTTAACCGCCAAGAATATTTTAGATTGGTTATGTCAGCCTATAGGCTATTTCTGCAACCCTTCAGTTTACTGCACTGCTAGCTAGCTACCACGCAGCTAATTCTGTGATTACCACTAATTACACCATCCCAACCCAATAGTGTGGCTGCGGAAACACTGTTCTGAAGACCCCACATTATTTGAGCTAGCCAATAAATTCTAAAAAAAAAAATGAACTGCTTGGCAACCAGACGAGGCCTCTAATTGAGACAGGCCTTTATTTGTCAAATGTGTAGCCACACCAGGCTAGTAAAAGGGACTGGGCTTTTAATTGGGACTAGGCTTTTAATTGAAGTTTTACGGAAGTTAACAATGCTAAAGGAGTTTTCTTTCATTCATTCATTCATTCATGTTCCGTAACCGCTTATCCTGTTGGGGGTCGCAGAGGGGCTTGAGCCTATCCCAGCTGACATTGGGCGAGAGGCCTCGTACACCCTGGACATGTCACCAGACTATTGCAGGGCCAATTAACCTAACCTACAGGTTTTTGGATTGTGGAAGGAAGCTGGAGTACCTGGAGAAAACCCACGCTGACATGGGTAGAACATGCAAACTGCACACAGAAGGGCTCCCCCATCCTGAGTTTGAACCAAGAACCTTCTTGCTGTGAGGCGACAAGGCTAGCCCCTGCCTCACTGTGCCGCCCGCCAAAGGGGTTTTGCGGCTCAAAATTTAGCCACTTATTCACCAGAGACCGGAGGATGGCAACCACATTTCCACAGCAATCGTGCGTTACTAGCAGTAATCACCGAACGAGCCACACCACTAGCTAACTCTCTTCGACCCTGTGTAGTGTGCAGTGCAGAGCAGCGAAGGCTAACGATAGCTTATTAGTGGAGACCAGAGGATGGACCGTGGGTACTATGTTTTTGCATGTTAACGCAGCTAGCTGGATGTCTGTCAACAAAGCCAACAAAAATAAAATAAAAGCCAATTATTTTCATTACAAAATATTAAAATTTCACCACCTCTGAATAGAAAGTGCGCTGCAATTTGGCGCTAAAGCTCACTGTGTAAATGGAGGGTCAAATTTTAAAGAAAAGCCTCTTGTATTTTACGTCATTTTGCTTCTTTTTTTCCCCTCACAAGTTAACCAGTTGGTCACTGGTTGATGGGTGTCCGGCTAGCAAGTAAGTCAAATTAACTCTAAACCTTACATCCCTATTTGTGACAGGTCTTTAAAGATTTATTTCTTCAGGAGGAGCAAAGAGGCAAGTGAGGGACTAATATTGCTGGTTTGGTCTTTTTATGGGTTTGGTGACTATAACAAACGTGAAGTTTCGTTCTTTAACAGCCAACGCAGACCAAAAGAAACTTGCTTAAAATTATGTTTGTCCCAACACCGGTTAAAGGGTGGAAGTGATCTCTCAACATGAGATAATTTCTTCTCACTAATTTTGACACATTTCACTAATCAAAGGGCATGCGAGTAGGGCTGCAGTGAAGCCCCACAGTAAATATTAAGCTCTGAGCAGGGAACAGATAAGACAGGTGAGGTGGGCTTATTTCTAGGCAGCTCTTGTCCTCCAGTGCTCCCTGTAATACCTTTTAAGAATACTTTCCTGTCTACAAAGCACTGGTGGCCTTGCACCACAATTTCAGAACCAGATCCTTTCAGGTAATTTGGCCCTGGTCCTGTGAAACTGACTTCTTTATGTAACTAGTCACTGAAATTGCCTTTTTGAGAACTTAAGATGTGCTTAGACTGTCACTTCTTTCAAACGCAGCCTCAAAACAATTAACTGCCTTTCAGTTTTACTGCAGCTGTTATCAGTCTGCTTTCTGAACGTTTTAAATGCAGCGTTTGTATTTAACATAATGAGGCACAGTAAGTTGATCTCATGCAAGTTGGCTTTTGTTAGGAAGCTGGTTTTGTGAATTTGAGTCTTCATACTGTCTGGAGAGTGTGAGCCTGGCCCAGCTGTGTACACACCTAAAAGCCCAACAGATTCACACAAGGTGCGACAAAAACACTACGAACTCTCCCAGCCTCACACAGGAGGAGTGCTAGTGAAAATTACAGCATCTCTCTAGAGAGTGGGCAGTAGGAGGTGCGGGATTTGATGAATCAAGGACCTTTTGTTCACAGCGAAAATGACTGCTTGCATGCAGTTGGAGAGAACATCTCTTCGGCGATGCGGCAGTGCTTGGCAGGCAGGCAGGCGGGCGTCATTTGGAGCCATTTAGGTTTGAAGCTGACGCAGAGGGGGACGGAGGACAGCAAGGTCATTTAAAGAGGATGCAGAAGATGATGTGGCCAGCGCTGGGTGTTTAAGTGGGTCTACTCTGCTCGAGTTGAGTAGCAGCAGAGTATGCCATGGCAACACTCACGGTAATGACAGTGTGAGACACACAGGAAGAAACACAACTGGACTGAAATATGACCTGTGAGGTTGACTCATAAGGTGTTTCAACATATTAAACAAAGTCTAGTTGAGCCTTTAAGTCCATTAGAAAATTAATCAGTAACTACTTTAATAAGCAATGTCAAATATTCTCTCTGATAAGTGAATATTTGCTGTTTTTAAAGCTCCAGTGTGAAGGATTTACCAGGATATATTGGCAGAAATGGAATTTAATATAATTAGTACGTTTTCTTTGGTTTATAAACACCTGAAAATAAGAATCATTGTGTTTGCATTACCTTAGAATGAGCCGTTTATATCTACATACCACCATAATTCTACCTCGTAGCCCAGGTTGGACAAACCTAGAAAGGTGTTTGCTTTATTCAGTGTTTTTACTGGTTTAAATCATTGGGTCCATTTGTTTTGAAGAGAAAGTGACCTCTGTGGGTCATTAGGCTCCTGGTAAAAACCTCCTGAATGTCTAGCTCTTAAGTTATAAGAGAAAAAAAATGTACACATTGGCAGGTGCTGGGTTAGCTGCCTGCTTCCGACATGCCAAACACCGTTGACGAAATACTGATTTGAAACATATTCAGTGTTTTTACCAGTTTCAATCACCGGGTCCATTAGTTTTGGAGAGGAGGAGATCTCAGAATGGACAAAGCAAACACCAACTCTAGATTGGGCCATTCAGGGTTTCACGTCGGCCACGATAGTTAGCAGCCCCTACGTAACAAAAGCATCTAAAAAACACTGATTTTTTTAACATGAAACTGCTTTATTCAGCATTTCTACCAGTTGAAAACACAACGTCCATTTGTTTTGGAGAGGAGGAGACCTCTGCATATAATTCGGCTCACAGTAAAAACCTCCTGAACGTCTGGATCTTAAGTTATCAGAGAAAAAAGGGGAGCACACATTAGTAGGCAATGGGCTAGCAGCCCATCTCCGACATCCCAAACGGCATTGGAGAAACAGTGATTTACAATGTGAATCTGCTTTATTCAGTGTTTTTACTGGTTTATTTCACCAAGACCGTCTATTCTTAAGAGAAGGAGACCTCTGTGTGTAATTCAGCTCACAGCAAAAACCTCCTGAACATCTGGATCAGAAATACAGTGACAACACATTAGTAAGTAGCTACCAAGCATGCAGCTCGTCTGTGACGTGCCAAACAGCTTAAGAGAAGCAATGATTTGTAACATGAAACTGCTTTATTCTGTGTTTTCCGGTTTTAATCACCTAGTTTGTTTGATTTGAAGAGGAAGAGACCTCTGTGGATACTTCAACTCCTGGTAAAAACGTCCTGAACAATCAACGCTGAAGGAAATCAAACCTGGAGAAGTTTCAGCTGGTTGCAATCTGCAATGCTCACTGCTATGCACCACTAAATCCCCCTAAATCTTACACACTGAACCTTTAATAAAAAGTTTTTCTTGTTTTGCTTTTTTAAACCACTGTTCCAGGATTTTTTCACACAATCTTCTATATGCCAATGTCACAGAGTGTCTTAGCTGTGCTTTGTAATCGTGTGTAGTTGCCATTTACTGCATTTTTATGGTTCATTACTAGTACCAACATACATTTTGACTTTTCTTTGCAGTATTTTTACTTTGTATTTTATATTGCTTGTTTTAGAGCTTTACATTTTTATTCTGTCCCTAATCTCAAGAGGTTTTTCTGGTTAAATACATGTTAAATAACTGAATAAAAAAAATAAAAGACAGGGAAATACTCTGTGAAAAATAATGAATTTTCTTTTTTAGGGCCCACATGTAAAATTGCCTCTTATTTTAATTATCTCTGTCTCCCCCTCTCATCTCTAACTTCTTGCAGACACTTCAGGTAGTTGACACAGATAAGCGACCACACACACACACACACACACACACACACACAAGCAAAAATGTACATAGGAACACATCACCTTCATCAACAGAAACACCTCAGCTGTCAATAAAACACTACAACAACTGAAACACTTACTACTTTAGTAAATGTTGGCAATTAAAGTGAAGATAACAAACTTAATTTTAAAGAAGTCATGTCATGAAGCTTCCTCATTTACAATAAGTTGGTTCAAGAGCTACAGTATAAGCACCTTATTTTTTTCTAGAAAATAAAGTAGCTGTCACAACACAAGTATAAGGAGGAAATGTAATGTTAATATTAGAGAGGTAAGACACCTGCACACACACTGTTGTCCCTTGTGTAGCATTACAAACACAGCTAACAGCCTGTTTGCCGGTTTGTGACAGCTTTTAGCCAAAACACCTGCATTTTGACCCCCTGACAGAGAGACACACACTGAAGAAACATTTGTTAAAACATTAAGTCGACACACGAGAGCAGCCGGCACGTTTCTAAAGCCACTGACAAACAGAAACAGCTCCGACATGTGCTTATTAAACCGGTTTTCCTACCTGTGTAAGACGGTTTCACGGCTCCTCCGGTGCTGCTGTCCATTGCCAGTTGTCACAGATTACAGCGCGAGCTCAGCTGCAGGCGTTTCAGTCCCGCGAGCAAGTCAAGAAGAGATAAACCACGCGGATAATGTGCGCGCGCTGACTGTGCCACTGCTGCCGCCTGCGCGACCGAGATACCAAATCGTTGCGCGTGAGGATGAGAGAGGGAGAGAGGACAAATGAAATCAGTCGGTGTAGGAAGCAGAGCTGAAGCAAAGGTAGCACCCTGCGAAATAAGAAAAGACTATTTGTTTAAACTCAGACATGGGCAGTGTTTTAACCACTTTTGAGTATTTTGTTTTTATTTTTTGGACAGAAAAAAAATGTAATTTATAACAAAATACTTAAAGACCTTATATTTGTGTGTTAATGTATATGATATATTTAAAATACTTAAGATGCAGTACTAGTGCATCACCATGGCCCAACTGTTCAGCTCCTCCAGTTACATTTTAGTTGTCTGTTCACTCAGTCAGTCAGTGGTCGCTTTGACTGACAAACCACCCAGCATGCACCTCTGAAATCACAGCCTCCACCTCCAAATTATCCTGATGGCCCACTTCAAATCTGTTCATGTGGGAAACCAACACATTCTCACTCCGACCTCGTCACAAATTGACGTCTGGTCATGGACCTTCCATGTCCAGATATGACGTAAAAGGTACCCTGGGTGCGTTGGTTGTTGATGTTCTGGGACACCATGTTAAGTTCTGCTTGTTACATGCATTGTCTTCTTTCAAGACACACTACATGGGTAAAACAACGCGAATTGAGTTTTTTTCCCCTTCAACAACTAACACACGCGGTTAGGTTTAGGAAAAAAGAACAGGGTTTGGCTTTAGAATCTTATGGGAAGCGAACACCGCTCTCTCGGGTGAAGGTTGGTGTCTGTTGGACCCATCCACCACCCCTCCCGTCCGCCCCACTTGGACTTTCACAGCCTTACTTTTGTCCTTGTCCGGCTGTGTTTCACCTTGACGCCACCGGATGTGGTTAAACTATAACGGCAACCGGCCGCAATGTTAAAGGACACCTTTTTTGTTGGTTTCTGATGCCACAAGTCACCTCCCAAGACTGGATTTCGACGACTTCGGAGTGCTCAGGAAATTAGCAGGGCTCATTTCATCAATGTAGGTATGAGGGTTTATGTCAGACCTGTATGGAGGCTACTTAATCAAAAAACGCTGCTTGGTCATCGGCCCTCAGCATCAGATAACAATGCAAAGTGCACCCTTTAATGCCTGTATGAGACGCACTGGGCTTCCAGCAAACTTCAGTGTAAACCCATGTACGTCATTATTAGGCATTCAAAGCAAAGGATGTAGTATAGACAAAGCAAAATCCATGGAGGGGAGGTGAATGCAGTGCCGGGTCTTGCACATTCAGTGCCCTTGGCAAGCTATACATATATATATATATATATATATATATATATATATATCGCAGTTGCTTGTGGCCAATCAATGAACCGCCTTTTCTTCTTCCTCATGCTTTCTTTGTTCCTCGTCAGTGGTCGTTTCGGGCAATACCGCCCCAAACGAGCAGCTGTTGTAACTGTGTGACGTTGTCCAGGCGGTTTGGTCCGCTTTAAAAAGTGCAGTGTGAAAGTGAACCAAACCAAATGAAGGTGTGAAATTTTTTGGCATTCCCCGCCCAATCGAATTGAGTCCCCCGGACTATCCTGGTGTGAATGCGGCCTAAATTGTCCGTAGGTGTGAATGTGAGTGTGAATGGTTGTCTGTCTCTATGTGTCAGCCCTGTGATAGTCTGGTGACCTGTCCAGGGTGTACCGCACCTCTCGCCCAATGTTAGTTGGGATAGGCTCCAGTCCTCCACGACCCCTAACAGGACAGGCAGTTAGGGAAAATGAACGGATGAATGAATGTTTCTTTAACATGGCCACTCAGGTAACATAATAAGACATTGCAGGCTTCCAGGAGTAGAGCCGGACATACTGGATATTGACCATTAATTCAATAACAATGACCACACAACATAAGCATTGTGACTGCAATATGTACTGAGTGGGACATTAAATTGTTGTGCTCTCTTACTGTATGAACAAACCAAGTATAATAATAATAATAAGCTATCAGCCAATCTCTAGCCTACTTGATGCTGTAAAAACAGAGCTGATATTAAAGGGGTATTTCAGTGATTTATTACAGCACTCCCACAACAAGTTGTCCACTTGGAAGACACAGATAGAAGGCAGTAATCATAATATATAACGGGAGGAACACTGCTGTTCAAAACAATCATTAGCAAATGTAATCCGAATCATCAATAAACTTCACAAATTACCATTATTATTTCATCTGGTTCTAGTTTTACTGTGTACTGCAGTTCTGCGTTGTTGCCATACCCCAGAAAAACATGGCTCACGAGTGTTTTCAACTAACATTAACGTCTTTGTCTAATTTCTGTGTCTACGGCCTTATATTTTCACGAAAAAAGAGGTCAAAACTGAAGCAGCAGGGGCCGAGATATCCTGACTTTGAAGTCCCCATTATGGGACAGACTCCTAAAGCATTTGGTCCTACACATCCCATAATGTAAGTTGATAGTGTTTTATTTAGAACCTGCCTTCCTGATAATGTGGTATGAATTCATAGTCTCCAAGGCCATTATCAGGGTTATTTTCTCCCCCCCTCCAGAGTCACAGAGGACAACAACAGGTTGAGTAGTGGCCTACTTCCCCATGACAACGAAACTGGTCTTTGTGCATAAAATTGGTGGAACATCCCTTCAAAATTTGCCTGCCTTTGTTGTCCTAAAGGTTTATTGCGGTGTAAAGAAAACATCTAGCTGTTGTATGATTTGCTCATTCCGTCCAGCGAAAGTAAATTTTTGCATGACCTCACTTTAAATCCTTGTAAAACACCTACTGGCATTTTTACGGCCTTGTAACAATGCTAATGTATATCCCCAAAGTCTATTAAAAACTTACTAGCACATAAGAGCCACCTGTAGTGAGATGAATTGGTGGAGGGGTCAAAGGAAAATGTTGTCTCGCTCTGACATGTCAAATCCTCTCCACTGTTGGGTCGTGTTTGTTTGCTTGGGCGGGTCTATCAGCAGCCATCAGTTCCCACTCCCGCCCCCTTTAGAGCCCCTCATTAACATTGTTGGGCTATGTTCAAAAGCAGATGCCTGCAGATGAACTCAGGAGTACAGTGACACTGGCACATGCCTGAATTTGCTGTGGTAGTGTGTGTCTGGGTCAGCTGTCAGCCGGACAATGATGGATGCTTGGTGGAAACATACTTGGAGTTTGAGCTATGTCCTTCTCATGGAAGTCCTTTGGCACCCTGCTTGACCCCCGCCACAAGCAGACACCCTAAAAATAAAGGTGCACATGTGCTTGTGTGCTCATACAAGCGGAGACAAGGGTGTAAGATATCACAGCTCATCAAGTCAATCGTCTGCTAGTGTGTGTGGACACAAAAGAAGGCAACACACAAAGATAGCTCAGACCGGAGGCTCCCACAATAGTGGACTCAGCTTCCTATTGTTGAAAGTTCACCCACTAAATGATCCTTTCTATATCAATTACTCACCCTGTGTTGTGTTAAATTTGGGAAGAAATCTTTGTTTTTCTCATGTGCCTCCATGGCAAACGAAGAATGCAAAAAAATGTAATGAATTGAAGTCATAGGGGATCTCGTCTAACTCTCACACAGCTCGTGCATTATAATCCAGGTCTCATTTATCAAGTCATATGCTCAGCAATCTTGGAACGCATCAGCTATCGGTCAGACAGTGATAAGCCTTGGGGGTAACGGCCAATATTTAGGGAGATCCGATATAGCAAGTGGATATCTGGGTCAAAGTTTCCTTTTCCATCAGTGGTGTAGTGGTAGCTGATGAGGTGGGTCTACTACAAGGTAGATGGGTAGATTACCAAGGAGGAAATGGGTATACTCTCCTATATATTCCAATGGCTTTTTGGCCGATAGGTGGACATAGACCCATTTAGGGCCAACGTCACAATGACATCAGTTTGTTAGCTGGAGGCAAAACACGACTCTCCACCACAGGGCTGTAGGCTACATAGGAGTCTTAAAATGTGGTCTTGTTGTGTTATTGGGAGCCAGAATAGAAGGAGTCATGGCTCAAAACATAAATTTGAAACTAAACGCCACTGCCCGTCAACAAAAACAAAGACAACTGTGAATACAAGCAAGAAGATGAAAGGACTGGACAATGGCGATCATCAAAAATGCTCACATGTGCAGCGCACACTTCATATCAGGTTAGGGAAAAAGTATTTCCTGTTGTAGGGATGATTAATGTTATGTGTATTAAGGGTTATCATGTCCACCTCATCAGAAACTGGGAAGGTCTTAAGAGGAATATTGGATTTCTACATAATGTTAACTTTTTCGCACATTAGCTAACGTTAGTTCCGAACCGTTCAAGTGTCCCCCTCCTTTGTAAGATTGGCATTGTAATCAACCAATCCCACCCTCAGCAATCCTGTGACATCATCCATCCACTGAGTGAGAGCATACGGATGGGCCAGTCTGGTCCCGTTGGTCAGTGTTTACTTATTCAAGTAACACTCGTGGTCCTGGAGAGTGAGTGACCTGACATGGTGTGTTCGTACATTCAGTCTGACGCTCTACACTAAAATGAGAGCGCTGTTGGCCGAAGAAACGGAGCGTTATATTTCTACATGAATTAAGTACCCAGAGTGCGGTGCTCTGGACAATGGTACATTCCGGCAGCGCTCTGAATTTACGAACGGTCCAGTTTGTTCCAGAGCGCGCTCCGACACTCAGAATGAATATTTCCAAATGCGACAACAACTCGTATCATCTTCCTCCATTGTCTAAAACAAGCTAACAGAACTTGCTAGCTAGCACTGGCTAACATCTGTGGAGAATTATTTTGCCTCCAGCTAAGCCCCACCCACCAAAAAAGTCACACTGTTTACTTACAGTAAAAGGGTCTATAATGTAAATAGCCAGAAAAAGGGGTGAGTATACCTCCCGTACCTGCATATTCCTACCTCTGCACTTCAGTCTGAGTTGAAGAACACCTGTGCTGCGCTCACCCATAAACTAGTCCCTGGATGCACACTGCAAAAAACTTGATGACTATGATCTTTGCTTCACTGAGATAAAGGATGTTTGGATAAGCAGTTTTGCTGTTGTTTACTGCGGACAACTATGACTTCAGTTCATCGAGACTGTTCTTTGTTTATCACTAAGGCATGCTAGAAACAGTTTTCTTCCTAAAATCAGTGTGAAACCAGCTGAGTGACTGATACACAAACTGTCATTTGGGGGTTGAAGCGTTCCTTTATGGTTGGATCTATAAGGTGTATTTGGCTGCTCCACATCCGTGAAGTCCAATCAAGCATCAAAGATAATACCAACGCTCGGCTCTATCATTATCTTGAGTGCTTTCATTAAAGGACAGTTTTATTCCTCTGGTCCCCAAATTATCAGGAAACCCGGCCGCACATTTAACACGGTCACTATGGCAACGTTTTCTGACTTCAAAGTTTGATTGAGATGGCACTTTGAAAGAAATAAAGGTGGAGCGAGAACGAGGAAGAGAAGAATAGCACCATTGTAAGAGCCAGGGCCAGATAATGACTGCAGTTCACAGCTTCGAACATCGTAACCCTCTGCAGTAAAGAGTATCTGAGCGTGACTACAATAATAAACTCCTCACTCAATTTAACATAAAGTAGATCTAGTTATTGGTCTGCTACGGCGGCTGTAGCATGTGGCATCACTTATTTCTCAGAAGACATTTTTGGTCTTAATTGAATTTAAATCACATAATGGACTCGTCAGCCGTCTATAAATTAAAGGTAAGAAAGAAAAATGGATCCTTTCTGCTCAATATGACAAATGACACATAATGAAATGGACATTTCTAAATCGTCCTGTCCTTTCTCCAAAGTCAAAAGTCTTCTGAATGGATTTATGAGGTGTTTTAATCTTTGCTTTTGACTTTTCTTTTTTGTATTTAATTGAAGTGGTTTGGGGTATTTTGGATATTTTTTTTAAACTTTAATTTCTTTTTCGATTTTTTTCTTTATTTTTGCTTTTATTTTTTAATTTCTCTTTGCTTTTTTCCTCGAAGCTACTAATGGTTTGTTTTTCTCATCATTACTCAAGTCAGTGAAAATTAACAATAAAATGATAATTTAAGAACATTTTCTGTCTGAAGTTTAATGTTAATGATTCATACACAAAAAGCTTTCTAATAAATGTGTATGAAAAGAAAATTTTGATGTGAAAATAGAACATGTATGGTATGAATTGTGGGTAAAATATTAAAGAAAATTACCAAATAAGATGTGAGTTTTAATTTCCATGACCTCTGATAACCTGTGATGAGATCATGTAAGTGATTAATCAGCAAATATCTTCTTGTTTTTGTACATTTATTGGGTAAATTCCAGTCAGTCATTTTAGAAGAGGGATTTGATCACTGTTACAAATAATATCTGTATTTAAATGATTAATTTATTCACATTATCTAAACCGTAGCTTGTTTATCGACATGACTTTGCCTGACCTTCTCTGTTACTTTGAAAGGCAACTTGTCCCAAAGCTCATCATCACTGCTCTTGGACGCTGAACAACAGGAACCTACATCATGTATGGACATTTTCAGAGTGAAAAAAAAGTGTGACGGACTACCTGAACAACACAGTCACTCTTTAGTCTCTCACAATTACCAACCAAGAAAGAACGACGACAAGCTTCTTGGGAAGGTGACTAATGAAAGTGATCAAAGATCACAATGCATCCTGGGTAGGATGTGCTCCCTGAGTGTGTATCATTTTTCTATCGCCCCCCTCTGTCCTTGAACTCCACTTGAGTTTTCTCAGTAATAGAACAATGCTCGAGATGATTCCTTGAAGAGAAAGCACCAAAGAGAAGACAACAAAATCTGAAACACTGCTATTGAATTTCACCAACTGGAGTCATTCAGATTTTTTTTGGGGTGTGTGAGTCACTATTATGAAGGCTGAATGCTTTTCAAACTCCAGGAGAGTCCTTGTAACATTTTAGATTTGTTTTTTTTCCTCTGGATCTTCACAGATTTGAAGGCCTTGTTAAGAAAAAAAAAAAAAATCATGAATAGACATCTATGACAAAATAAAAATGCTGAAAATCTTGCAGTGTGAGCAAAGTGTAAGATCACAGGAAATCAATAGATTTCTAAATTCCATACACACATACTCATCTAGACATTTATACACACATATGTACATACATGTATATATATTGTATAATCCTCTTGATCCTAAGAAGGGTGTAAGGCTGCAAAGAGTCTCCTCCCAGTCAGCGGTACTGTTTTGTTCTGTAGATGTTTATACGCATATGAAGTTATATTCATATTTGGAAATACATGTATTTGTTTGCTGCAGGATATCTTTGTGTAGCATTAAGCCTGCAAACAAAAGGAAACAGCTGCTGAGCGTGAGATGAGAGGAGTCATACCATCCTCATATGTATGTATGTATGTACACGTATAGATAGATAGAATCCAAGGCGTTTGTTCTATTCGTTGCGGAAATTCACAAGCCAAGGCAAAATAGAGGGACACATTTGCTCCCTTGCTTTTCTCCACTGATCCTTCATCCCTATCTGTCACCTCTCTCTGCCCACGTCTGGCATTTGGTACGCAGCTACCTGAAGGGGCTGAGCTGTCCTCGCTCTCTGTCACCACACTGACCTCACCCACTCTTACATCATAGAGCTCCTCTCCCCATATCTCACTGTGAGAGAACTGGGATCGTCTGACCAAAGACCTCTGTCTGTCCCGAGATCCAGGACTAAGTGTTACAGGGACAGGGCTTTCGCTATCGCTGCCCTGAAACTCTGGAATTCTCATCCTCCCTCCATCTGATTCTCCCCCACCACTGAGATTTTGAAGTCATCTTAAAACACACTTTTACTCACTGGCCCTTAATTATGCATCATGTGATTGTCTTTGCTGCTGTTACTGTCATAATGTGGTGACAGTATAAAAACAACAAGGATACTGTAGTTGTTTTTTTGCTATAGGTGCAATAATAACAGTAATGATTTTGCGTTTAAAGTGCTACACAGATAAAGCTGACTTGACTTGAATATTACAATCTGACCTGCTGAAAGTATCCTATCTGAGTTCCTCTCTCTTGTTGCAGATGTGCCCCATAGGTTAACAGAACTTCATTGGTGGATGAAAGTTTCAGAGTCAGAGTGTAAACGTGATTGACACAATGTGAGGTCTTATTCATTTTTAAATGTGCGACAATTTCAGATGAAAAATGTGGACTTGGTGTGTAAAGGCCTTAAGTCACTTTGAAGAAAAGTGTCAGCTAAATGAATGTAACATAAATTTAAAAAAAAAATCTGCCCACCAGCACCTCTAAAGTTCTCTGATTAATACATTTCAGTCAGGAAAGCTCTAGTCAAAGAAAACTTAATCGCCATTTGCAGTTTTATGTTTGGCAGTATGGCTCTGTCCTGGGACCCCTCTGCCTTTCCTTTGTTGGTGGACACCTTTTGTGTCATCTAGTGGTAGTAAGAGCACAATACAGTACGCTGTAAATATGCCGTAGCCTGATGTGCACCTCCCCAGAAGGTAACTACATGTCGCGGTGATGCAGACCTCCTGTCTATTTTTGTTATCCGAAAACTATTTCCCTCAGTGGAAACAAAGCTTTGTATTTCACAGATAAGGAACAACAAATTGTGAAGACAACAAAGCCTCCACAAAATAGCATTTTAGATCTTGTGTGTGATTTATCCTTTAGGGATTTATACTTCGGGATTTATCCAGGTTTCGTATGAGCAGAGGAAAATTCTGCTCGTCGCTAGGCTAATTTATACAATGTAAAATGCCATAGGCTTGTGCTAATAACGTTAGCATGTTATATTCGTTTGGAAAACGTGTTTAGTATAAGACAGTTGCTTTGTCAGTGAATCTTGTGAGTTGTAATGGAGCCAAATTATGTACCGTTACCTTTGTTAAATGTTGCTGTTGTCCCTGGTTTTACATGAGTAGATGAAAAGATCGCTAGCTGCTAGGCTAATTTATACAATGTAAAATGCCATAGGCTTGTGCTAATAACATTAGCATGTTGTATTTGTGGGGAAAATGTGTCCAGATAAAGACAAGTGTTTGTCTGTGAATGCTGCGAGTTATAGTGAAGCTGATTTGTGTACTATTAAGCCATGTTTAATGTGTGTTTTGCATCAAACTTTACAGCACTTCACAGAAACCTCTGCTGCCAACTAGTGTTTTGGAGGTGTAACTGCAGAGTGACACAGACACCGTACAAGCATAAATGCTCACAACTATTCCTTTAATATTTGACTCTTTTGTATGGGGAACCAAGAAAACACGCCCTATCTTCACTGTGCCACTGAACAAACCACTTCAACTGCAGAGTTATTAAAAAATATTACAATACAGTGTGAATATAATGTAAAACAGAGCGCAGGCAGATACAATGCAACATATGTTTTTTAAATTACTGTCGATTCAACAGCTGTTTATTGAGCTTTATTCTGGTTCCCTCCTCACCGGCATCCTATCTGGTGGCAACCCAGTTAGATGTTTAATTTTAGATAAGAGACAATTATTGTACCACATCACACATATGATCGCTATCAACAGAAATCTCAAACCACAGAACACAATCGAGATACCGTGTCCCTGTGCCCTTGGTATTTAATGACATTTCTTTCTGTCCAGGAAGATAGAGGAAGTCCATCAGAGCGAGCATTTTGACATGTTTGACTGTTTTCTTTTGCTATAAACTGGGCAGGTGGGTTCTCATGCAAAAAACACATCAGAACACAGAACTCAGGAGAATCTGAAAATCCATATTGTTATTACAACATGCTAAAACTATGTTTTGGCCTTTTTACCTGTTTCATTTCTTGCATAAATAAAAAACAAACAACAAATCATGTGAACGCGTGAAAGGTTGCATTTATTTTCAAGGCACATTTCCTTTATTCTGCAAATCTCGTCCTCTAAACGCAGTCAATTTCAGTCCAGCTTTCACACCATTATGATTCACAGAGGCCAAGTATGAAATGAGTTTCTTTTCTGACAGAACACATCTTGATTGACAGCTCAACAAATGAGAAATCATTTACTGTGAACAGAGCGGCCGCCTGCTTTTTGGCAGAGACGGGGCCTGTCTCCGAGGCGAGTTTGTGCCTCTGTGTGTGTGTGTGTGTGCGCGTGCGTGTGCTCAAATGGCTTTAAAAGTGGATTTAATGTTAGGTTTGAGGCATCAAAACCACAATAGCAGGGTTGTCAGCCTAAAAGACAGTTTACACAATTTCCTGGTGTAAAAATCTTTACATGGTTGTAATTTTTTTGTTTTTTTATACATTCACATGGAGGGTCAGAACAATTGAGTGGACTTTAATCTGCTGCACCTTTAAAATCTTTAAAAGCAAACATTTTCCTCCATTAATATCTTCTGTGTCTGAGAAAAACATTAATGAGTCCACTAAGTAACTTTCGCTGAACAGGAACCACTGTGTCTACAAGGGACAATTACAAGATTAAATGCTAAAAATACAGTTTCACCAAGTCAGTGGACACACTCACTGATGTCAGTTACAGAGCACAACATATCCTCATACATCAGTTCATACATATATCTTACAAAAATGCACATAAAACAGTTTGTATGATATCTAATGAACCATGTCCCTCGAATGGCCTAGTTACATAAAGTAAAGTTATGCACTTAATGTCAGTTACTTAGGTTTAGGCAAATGAGGTTCAGGGTTCCCACATATTTTAATGGACAAAATTTCAAAACTTTTTCAAAACCGTACTAATGAACCTTCATTAAGCAGCGGATCAAATATGAACCAAGATTCTGTTAGTGTTGCCTATTTCTCGCTTTCGTCACCTACCAGCGGTATTGTTTATAAGTCCAGTGTGGCACAGTGCATTCTGGTAGTTGTAGGTTTTCTACCTCTTGAGGGAAAGCAAATGCCACAGCTGTTTTTCTCTGTTTTCTCTGGTCATGTAGCACCAAGTATTTGCGTCTTTGTACTGCATGAAGAGCTGAGTTTTTTAAAAGCCCGAAATACTTATTTAAGTTAACACATCTCAAAACGGTTGAACAATAACTGAACATTCGCTCATACAGGGAGGATTGGTTGCATTATGCACTAGACTAGTTTCAGCTGAATACATTGACAGTGAATTTCCACTATTCCAAGCTGTACCCTGCATTCTCAAACGTTCAGACCTCTGCAACAAAGACACTTCTAAAACCTTTACAGACTCAGAACACCTCATTTGCATGAATGCCATTTAATGTATGCTACAGTTTCTTTAGCTAATAGACTTAAAACCTCAAAGAGCTTCAGGGACCTCTATTAAAAGGGCAGCGTTCATCACAACAAAGTGAACTGCTGCATTAACCCAGAGAGTCCCTGCTATAAAATGAGCTGCAGAATAATCAGGTGAGCACAAACGAAGCACACCACTACTCTGCCAGTCCTCTGCAAGACAGCGTTTTTCATTTTCACTTTGCCTGTAATGGCTTTTTGCATGGTCGATCTACATACTGTCCTCTTTCACACACGTACGCACAAACGCCTATGAATACAGATGCAAAAACTGACTGTGTGCTTCATTTCTTGAAGCTATGAAACTGCGGGTAAGAGTTTGCACTTTCCTTCACTTAAACATGACAGTAGTTTAACAGATTTACCACAAACACACACACATGCACATTTCGGCTTTAAAAAATGACTTTGACGTTGAATCCATTGTCGAAATAGTTGCCCAGTAATTCTATATCTATTTAGTGTCTTTTACTTCCATTTTTTATTTTTTGGAAATACGCACCATGTTTAAATTACAGGCTACTGATGCATTTAATAGGGAACCATTTGTGACAAGTGACTCTAGATCAAAGTGTTATGCTGCCATCTAGTGGTTGAAAATGTTTACTGGTGCTTAGAAATGTAAATTTTAGACTTCAACTCATTTTTAAAACCATTTTTGCTTTGCAAATCACGCATGGACTGAGCTGGGAAATAAAGCTTATATGTGTTCTGCTCCTCTTATTTGGAATCACCTTCAAAAAGATTTGAAATTACGTGAACTGGTCTCTCTACCTGACTTGAAAGCTCTCATAAGTACAAGGATGAAAGAGTCGGTTGGGTCTACTGTATATCCTTTATGTTTTTTATTGTGTACTTGTTTGGCTGTAATTTTGTGTGCTGCTGTCTTGTCCAGGTCTCCCTTGTAAAAGAGACTGTTGATCTCAGCAGGACTTACCTGGTTAAATATGGATTAAATAAAATAAAATTTAGAAAATAACATTTAAAACAAGGGACAGAAATTTCTTTGATCGGGATCAATATAGATTCAGTCTTGAAGCTGATGTATCTAGGACTGCTAAAGCCACGTTATCTTCTGGGAGTTCAGAAAAAGTGAGTCAGGCAGTGGCAGAAGAATTCAGATCCCTTACTCAAGTAAATGTACTAATACGAATATGTCAAAATACTCCACTGCATGTAGAATTCCTGAATTCAAATTTTTATTTCAGTAAAAGTATGTTAGTGTTATCCGGAAAATGAACTTGAAGTATTAAAAGTACTAAAAAAGTAATATTTTTTATTGGGTTTTGGGATTAATATTACTGCTGCATTAAAAATAACTTTTGTCACATTTGCTGAAACTGTCACTATATTCACACAGCACTAATGAGACCGATAATCTGTGGAAACTTGAATTACTGCCTCATGGTTGTATGCCTCCTTGAACCAGTCAAGTTAACTTACAGTTTATATCCATGTTGGTAAAAACATGGATGCTTCACACACATCATCCCTTGACAGCACATGATCTATACAATGAGCACAGTTTCAAGATAAGTGTCACCAATTCAGTATCTAACCAAATGTCTCCCCTTCTGTTCCTGTGATATGACGACGAGTAATGGCAGGAAAAGTATTTCTGCAAAACATTATGATGTCACAGTGACTTTGGCCTTTGGGATATAAAATGTCATCACTTCATTATTTTATCCTGTTAGACATTTGTGTTAAGTTTTGTCATAATAATAAGTGTATGAATTCTTTAGTTATGGTCAGAAGCATGTTTTGTGAGGTCACAGTGACCTTGACCTTTGGCCTTCCACCACCAAATCCTAGTCAGTTCATCGTTGAGTCGGAGTTGACGTTTGTGCCAGATTTAAGAAGAAGAGGATGCCAGAAGAAATTCCCTAAGGGTGCTTTGGACCGAGACCTTCTTGAAGAGGTGGTCTCGGTCTGGTTACAAACAAACTCTAAGTGTACTCTTCTTTAACGTTTGGTTTACTTCCTGGAGTTTTCCCTCATGGAAATTCTGACCAATCAAGAGCAGCTTTCTCACACAAGGGATTTGATCTGGTCCACTTGTAAATGCTGCCGTGAGAACACAAACCAACTCTAGGCAATTATGCAACTTTGTAACAAAATAAGTCCCTGATTTGGATCAAAGCAAGCAGACTCTAGGGGTGCGTTCACACCAGGATCGTCCAGAGGACTCGGTTCGATTGGCAGGGAATGCTGAGAAATTTCTAACCTTCATTTGGTTCGGTACACTTTCACACTGCACTTTTTGAAGCGTACCAAACCGCCTGGACAAAGTCACGCAGTTACAACAGCTGCTTGTTTGGGGGCGGTATTGCCAGAAACGACCAATGACCAGGAAGAAAAAAAGCATGAGGAAGAAGAAAAACCCAGCTCATTGATTGGCCAGGACCGAAAACGGAAATCCATCTGATTCAGCCGGCTTGGTCACCACAAAAATAGCAAACAACAAAATGCAGTGGGCTCGACGTCACTTCATCTCTTTGGATCGCTGGATAGTCCGTTTGCATTTCCCACTGTAAGCAAACCGCACCAGGGTTCACTTGCAAGTGAACCGAGACCCCCAGTTTTTAAGCTTACCAGGGTTCAAATGAGCGTTCACACCACTCCAAACGAATCGAACTATCTGTGGAAGCGGCCCAGGGTTCGTTTAAAGCAGACCAAATAGCGCCAGTGTGAATGCGTCCTAGGTCTGAAAGCACCCTCAGTCCGATCAACCCCTCACTCCCCCAGAGCTCCAACCTCTCACCCAAATACGGTCACTTCTGGCTCCAAAAAAAAGATGGCACCAGCTGAAATGCCAAACTCGAGGCTTTAAAACAGGAGTCCACAAAGCAATAGGAAACATGCATGCTATACAGTATACTCACAGCTGACATATTTTAAATGATTTCTTTTCATTTTTAAGCTGTATAGTAAGAAAGCCATTAAAAATACATCTACATTGGTGGTGTTTCTAATTGCAATTTATAATCCAAAAGGTAATTAACATGAAGTATTAAGAGACAGAAAAAGACTGCTGAGTGTATAATCTCACAGTCCCTTTTTTTACATTAAATTCACAGGAATAATAATGTCTTGATGTTATGAATCTAAAGACCCTGTTTCGGGAGGCCGCACTGCTTCTTCGTCCCTCCTGCACTGCTAACAGACTTAAAAACATACATGCAAATACTCATCCTCCTCCATACACCATCCCACTGCAAAACAACTCCCAACAAAAATGAATCTTGCATGTTATTTATTACTTTTTTTAGATTTACAAGTTATTTTCACATTTCTTTTTAAAAAAAGGCTAACAACTCTGTGGTGTTACAGGTATCAATACACAATGAATGCAAACAACTGCATTTGTTGCACAGTTCGGAAACATCTTCAGATGTGTAGCCTATCAAATCACGACCTGCTTCAATAAGCACAGAGCTTTCCTCACAACTGGTCATGTCCGGGTCCCTAACAAGAACAAACTGCTGTGGTCTAAATTGCAACGAGACAAAAACCTTTAGGATTAATTGCTCTGTCGTTTTGCAATTCCAGCATTAGTAGTTGTGTGTTTGTTTCTTTCATAATGATGATCAATGTAGAGGGAAATGACAAGAGTAGAAAACTGCCAATGGTACATGTATGTGTATGTACTGTATACATACACATACATAACATGGACACACACACACGCTCAAACAGAAAGGGAAAATGGCAAACAACCTCAACATCACCCTTCAAAAAAAATCATTTAAGACAGAATTCAATCAACTGAGACAGGCTGAAGATGAGCAGGGAGGTAGATAGAGACACAGGGGAGAGACAGAGAAAGAGTGAGGGATCTTGGTAATTCCCTCTAGCTTATGATTCTTTAAAAAATGTTCCTTTAATCAAAGAGGATCCAGATAATCTCATTTGTAATCTCAGTTTAAGTGCAGGGCTGGCGAGTGGCTCTGCCCTCTCCTGCCTCTCTGGGTTTTTTAAGCTACGTGCTGTCCTTACATCGATGTTCAAGGCTCGCTCACTAAGTTCGTTGTGTTGTACTTGCTAATTGCCGCCGCCGCAGCACTGGCTGCTACGGCTCGGGGGAGCCGCTTCTTGTAGATCCACTCCTGTCCTGGTCCGCCCCCCTTGTCCAGCTCCGCCCTGAGGATCGCTCTTTGGTAGCTTCTTTGCTGCAGGGACAGGATCACACAGGTTTGAATATAGCAGATTTAAACATTACTTGAAACTTTTGACACTGGCGAAAAACAGTTTTCTACTGCCCCTTCTTTTACAGCAAAAAAATAAACACCGAACACTGAACCACTCAATTCAGGAAAGATCAGCTGTGTTGTGTCAGTTCTGAAATATATATGTAACTCAACTTTGCTGCACAAAAGAACTAAAGTGTTGCCTGATATATTCATCTGTGAGAGCACTGGGAAGGAACATTTGGCTCAACTGAATGATGTACTTACCAATAGCCATGAAAATCTCATTGACGTTCATGGCAGTCTTGGCTGACGTCTCCATGAAGAGTAGACTGTTGTCATCAGCGTATGTTTGTGCCTCCTGAGAACATAATTTAGACATTGAGGATAATATTAGACATTAACTGCACTGATATGACTCAGGATGAGGCTTTAAATAACTGAAATCAATTTGATCTTCGTACCTGCACGTCCACAGCTCTCTTGTTTGCGATGTCCGCCTTGTTTCCAGCCAGAGCGATCACTATGTTGGGGCTGGCTTGTCTCTGCAGCTCCTTCACCCAGTTCTTCGCTCGTGCAAAAGTATCCTGATCGAGCAACACACTTTATTAGTAGTAGTTTATTCACACATCAACTATATTTAAAGTTACAGCTGGTAACTTTTAAAAAATGTACTTTTTGTTGTATTTGCTGAAACGTCGTACCAGAGGTCACGTTAACCAAATATTTTCTGCCATATGTCAGATTTGTTTGCTTTTACCACCAACGCTGCAAAGTTTAAGCATCAAATAATCATAAACAGCTCACTGCAGAGTGGCCACCTTGTCGTTAAACATATAAATGAAAGCTCATTTAGACCTATTGGTAACACTGATAAGATAATCTAGACTTAGTAGGCTGTGTTTCCTTCATCATAAGGCTTAAATATGTTTTGCAGCTCAACACAGATGTGTTTTTCATGCTCAAAAATTGGCTCTTTAAACAGTAAAGATTGCTGACCTCTGCACTGGGAAGTGGCAGACAGACAGATTACCTGTCTCCTGTTAGGATTAGAGAGTGTCATCAAATATAGCATAGACATATTTTTACCAACTATAGCTTTCACCAAGGTGGAACATTGTCACTTACAGTGTGTACACTTCTGTGTGACGTCAAAACACCCACAGGTCTGAACGCCCACAGGTCTAACTTTAGACTGAAATGACCTAAAATTGGAGTGTGTCTTGTCTTGCAGTATTGCTCTACTCTGTAAAACTGCCTCCAAACAAATCCAACACACCTCCATAACATATTCTAAATATCACAATTACCTCTGATTATCAACATAGTTTAGCTTTAAACTGATGTATTTGACTGTAACATCAAAAGCAAGAGTTCATCATGTTGCTACTGACTGATAAGTTGATGCTGCCCTGCAGGTGAAACCTACTGTGTTGGTAATGTCGTAGACCACGATGGCCGCCTGGGCACCTCTGTAGTACATCGGAGCCAGGCTGTGGTAACGCTCCTGACCTGCTGTGTCCCAGATCTCAAACTTCACAGTGGTGTCGTCAAGACAGACAGTCTGAGTGAGGAAGGCAGCTGAGGGGAACAGGACAAACACAGATCAGTGGGATGATAATGTTTAAGGACCATGTACCTGCCCATCCTACTGATAGATCCTGTTCATATCAGCAGCAAAGAATGCTCAAAGGTTCCCACACACTAGTAACACCAAAGATTGACTTACATTTGATCAACTATTAGGGGGCAGCCCTAATTGCAAGGTGGAAAACAACTAAAAATACGCTCAGCATCAACATTTTTTTGGCTTGCCAGGTACGTTAATTAGCAACATTTCCATATTAGGTTCACAGAAAACCTTATTCTGGCATTATGTTTTACCTCAAAATGTATTTCATGTTTCAATTAGTTGTAAACAAACATAAATTCTAGGAGACAGCGCTGTATTTAAACAAAGTTCTCGAACAGCTGCTTGTGTTAAATTTTGAGAACTTTGGCCTTTTTCAGTAAATGAAAACATCTTTATAATACGTTAACCTTTATTAGGTATATATTCATATTCATATATTCAATATTCATTACTTACAAACAAACAACATCACAATCTACCTCTCAATCCACTCCTCCAGAACTCTACAAACATATATTTGTCTCTTACCTCCGATGGTGCTCTCCTGGAACTCATGAAACTGGCCTTTGACAAAGCGCAGCACTAAGCTGGACTTGCCCACCGCCGACTCCCCCAGCAGCACCAGTTTGAATTGGCAGATTTTGTTTGCTGCTGCGGCACCATTTGGCCTGGTCGATCCTCCACCGCGCCCAGCCATTGACACAGACGGAGGCTGTTACGGATGAGATGTGCTGAAACTACAAGTTAAAGGGGTGTAAAGACAGAAGCTGAGTTTGGATGCAGAGGCACTGATGGTGAGCAAGGTCAGAAGCCAAACTCCCGGTGGGAAGAACCGGATCAGGTGGGCAGCAGTGGAGTGACCAGGTCTACCTTGAAAAATAAACACATAGAAAATCAGTGGATCTATTTATGAGAACATCGAAAGTGAACAAAATCTGAGAAAGAACAGTTATTTTCTTAAGAAGCTAGTTGTACATATAAACCAAATAAAAATTAACACCTCTTCTGTGAAAAAAACAACAAATCAGGATAATTAGATGTGGACTTTTAAATATCAGGTCTGTATCATCTAAAGCAGTCTTAGTAAACAAATTGATATCAGATAATCACATTGATTTATTCTGTGTCACTGAAACCTAGCTGTGTCACGATGACTATGTTAGTCTAAATGAATCCACTCCTCCCAGTCACAATACTCACATTCGGTCCAGGAGGCAGACATCATCTCCACATTTAAAAGGAGACATAAGACTTTCCTTTTTGATAAAGCTTATAGTTAGGGCTGGTGCAGGCTTGTCTTGGACCAGCCCCTCGTTAGGCTGATATAGGCCTAGTCTGCCGGGGAGACCTCCTATGACACACCGAGCCCCTTCTCTCTCCCTCAGAATCTGAAAAGTTGGTTCTTCTTCATTTGCTAACATTCATGTCCTGTTACTGCATCTCTCTAACTCGACTTCTTCTCCGGAGCCTTTGTGCTCCACTGTCTCGCAGGTTCCCTCTAATTGTGGGTCGCGGTTACACTGCTGTCGTGGTCCTGCCTGACGTCGACTACTACTGCTGTTATTATTGCCATACAGCTACTATTATTGTACACATATGATTATTATTATCACATACACATATACTGTCATATACTAATGTTTACTTATAACATATATGCTACCAGAATACAATTACTATAATATTGTTACTACAATCAATGTTATTGTAGCTATTGTCATTACTGTCTGTCCGGCATCTCTCTCTCTCTCTGTCTCTCTTTTTGTCTCATTTTGTCATATGGATTACTGTTAATTTATCATGTTGATCTGTTCTGTACAACACCTATTGCACGTCTGTCCGTCCTGGAAGAGGGATCCCTCCTCAGTTGCTCTTCCTGAGGTTTCTACCGTTAAAGGGGCTTTTTTGGGGAGTTTTTCTTTATTTGCTGTGAGGGTCGAAGCACAAAGGGATGCTGTCTGAGGCAAAATGTGATTTGTGATATTATGCTTTATAAATAAAATTGAATTGAACTTAATTAAGATATTAGTTGTCTGCAGCCCTGTTTATTTTTATTTCCTTGTTGAAATTTAAATGTAATTTTTCATGAAAGCTGTCGTCAGTCACATATCGTAATACCTAACCGTACAAGCAGTGGTGGATAATATACGTTTTCTTAAGTAAAAGTAGCAGTAGCATAGTGTTAAAATACTCACAAGTAAAAGTCTTGAATCATAATTTATCAGATAAATGTCAGAATTTATTGTCTTATTATATTTTGCTTTGCAGTAACTAAAGCTGTCAGATACATGTGGTGGAATTTTCCTCTGAAATGTAGTGAAGTCTAAGTATAAAGCAGCAGAAAATAGAAATACTCAAGTCAAGTAAAAGCACTTAAGTACTTAGATAAATATACTTTTCACCACTGCCTATTAGTAAAAATGTTTTAAAACGTTAACAGCTACGAGTTAGATGGTCAAGTCCCCACACAACGCTGACTGTGCACAGATAGAAAACGGGAATAACTAGTTTATGAAAGATCAGTTACTTAAATGGGTTTAAAAGTTTATCATAACTGACTGGAAACTGTTTTTATTATATTACATCAACATATTTTGGAGTCAATATCACACTCTAATGAAATGAGTCCAGCAAATATATATTTCTTTAAGTTTAAAAGACGACATTACCAACCTCCAGCTGAACTGATTACACCACAACACCTGCCGGCGTTAACTTTGACCGAATAACCAGATAAAAACAAACCAAGCTGTGAGTTAGCTGCGAGGCTAACGCTCGCTAGCAATGCTAACCTCGGCTAACAAGCAAAACCACCGTAATGAAATAATAAACACGCTGGTGTTCTTACCAACAACGACAAACAATATCCACTCCGCCCTGTGGATAGTAAGTTATAACCGTATTGGTCCTCTTTCGCAACGTTTTCTCCTAAAACACTTTCAGGTTCAATAAAATATACGCTTCCGCCTTGTGTAACCAAAATACTTCCTGGATTCGTCCGTCATGTGATGCAGTGTGACAGCCAATCAGATGGCCGGAGAGTGGGACGTCAGAGGCTGAGCCAAGAAGCCAACTCACTGGGCTCGCTTGGGAAGTGGATGAGATCAGGCGGCTGCAGGAGGAGGTGACAGAGAGCCGCGGTGAAGTCGGACACAGTTCCCCAACAGTTTTTTGCAGCCTTTAGTCTGTAGAGGAAGTCACAGAAGCACTCACATCCTGTTAGCTCTGATGCCGAGTTATTAAAATGGTGGCTGGTGACTGTGGAGGCCACTGGAGTACAGTGAACTCATTGTCATGTTCAAGAAACCAGTTTGATATGAGTTGTGCTTTGTGACAGTGAAAGGCTGACAGAGACGAGTGTGGGTCAGTCCTTCAGCTGAACTGAATCTTTACTGCCCTCCAGTTTTCACAGAGGGGAACTGCAACACAACATCAGTCAACCTCAACATCAGTTTGGTCATTGCCCCATAAATATTTTGTAACAAATACATTTAGAGAGGTTTTTCCCTGAAAAAGAAATCTCAGCATATTTAAGAATGATATAGAATAAACTGCTCTTTTTGCTCAGCTCATCCAGTTGGCGGTGGAGTGTCTATGAGGTGCTGTAAAGTTTGACTGATTCAAAACACACATAAAACACACATTAAACATGGCTTAAAAGCGACAATTTCAAACACAAGTACGCAAATCAGCTCCAATATAACTCACAACATTCACAGACAAAATACTTGTCTTTTGCTTGACATTTTCCCCACAAATACAACATGCTAACATTATTAACAAAAACATATGGCATTTTACATTGTATACATTATCCTAGCAGCTAGCAAACTTTTTCTCTACTCATATGAAGCCAGGAACAACAACATTTAACAAAGGTTACGTAACAAAGTTAGGTGCAATTACAGCTTACAAGTTTCACTTATATTAGATGTGTTTTTCCCACAAATACAACATGCTAACATTATTAACAAAAACATATGGCATTTTACATTGTATACGTTATCCTAGCAGCTAGCGAACTTTTTCTCTACTCATATGAAGCCAGGAACAACAACATTTAACAAAGGTTATGTAACAAAGTTAGGTTCAATTACAGTTCACAAGTTTCACTTATATTAGACATGTTTTTTCCCACAAATACAACATACTAACAATATTAGCACAAGCCTATGATATTTTACATTGCATAAATTAGCCTAGCAGCTAGCGGAGTTTTTCTCTATCCATATGAAGTCAGGATTAATCACACACAGGATTTAAAATGCAGGTCTGGAGTGAGTTTCCACCCATTTAGCAGCACTGTAGTTAACTTCTTTGATATCCTCCTGAGACCCCAACTTTTGTTTGGTATACATTTTTAATTTCTCCTAGCTATTTGGGATCAGTAGGAGCCAATAGGTATAAAAAACTAAACATTGTCTATGATAATTAAGTCCCGATGCCCTCAAACAAGACAATAGTAAAGTCCCAGTGTCTTCATACAAGTACTTTCAAATTAACAGTGTCTTAGCTTGTTAGTGTTGGTAAAATTGGTCAAACTTGTATTGCATATCAAATTACAAACACCATTAATCATAAATAAACAAGCTTCAACCATAAAATGTGATCAGGTTTTGGACCTTGTCCGCTTTTGTGTCGGGGTCAGCTGCAGACTGACATGCTATACTATGACATTTTCTGATGATTTTGGACGACATGCTATACTATGACGGTTTGTCATGATTTTGGACGACATGCTATGCTATGACATTTTTTAACGATTTCAGACCACATGCTATACTATGATGTTTTTTCATGATTTCGGACGACATGCTATACTATGGCTTTTTTTCATGGTTTTGGCCGACATGCTATACTTTGATGTTTTTTGATGATTTTGGAAGACATGCTATACTATGATGGTTTTTCTCATGAATTTGGATGACATGACGTTTTGTTATGGTTTCGGACGACATGCTATACTATGATGTTTTGTCATGATTTCAGACCACATGCTATACTATGACATTTTTTGACGATTTCAGACCACATGCTATACTATGATGTTTTTTCATGATTTCGGACGACATGGTTGGCTGCCATCTTGTTTTTACATGGAGTGAGTGTATTGTGCTCTTACTGCCACTAGATGGCACAAGAAAGTGTCCACGAATGAGGACAACAGGTCTGAGTTAAGTAGAATGAACTATAAGGTCAAGTAAACCCAAAATGTGATGTCCTCATATGAGGACACAGGGTCTCTGGAGAATCATTGGGTCTGTGGTGATTTGAAAATAGTGCTTTGCCGTATTTGGCGATGCGGTTGCCTGCTGACATCAGTCTGATTAGCTACACCTGTGTGCTCAGCTCATAGATGGCAGCTTACACTCAAAATAGCAGCATGCGATTAAATAACACATTATGAAATAATAAGTAAAATAAAAATAAAAAACAATAAAAAATAAAAATAAAAAAAATGTTAGTGCTAATACATGAGCAGTGACAGATTAAATGAATTCATGAATCAGATTAGTGCTAATACATGAGCAGTGACAGATTAAATGAATTCATGAATCAGATTTTTCCAGTTGAGCATATAATGGTTGCCAAAGGTCATGAAATAAGTGACCTCGCGTTGTACCTCTCCAGTGTTATTTTTTCTAAAGGAAGGAGTTGAGATATGGAGTTCAAAAACGTGTCGAAGGTTGGCAAAGATTCACTTTTCCATAAGAGAAGTACACATTTTTTTGCAAAATACATTATGAAAATCAACAGTCTACTTTTCTTCAGGTCTTAAATAACATATTATGTGCAGACCTTAATCACATCTATAATTGCATTTATGCTGATAGCCCTAAATATTATACATCTATGCTAAAAGAAGGCTTGGAGGCAGATATTGGGAATATGCTGTTAACCGTTCCTGCTTCAGCTCTCAGACCATGGTCCTAAAGCACAGGGAAGATTTGTTTACCCCCAGGGCCGAAGTAACTTCAAGGTTAACTGCCTTCACTTTACCAGCAGCTGGAAAGCAACACATTGGAGCTCCACTTGGCCTTGAGAAGCGGCAGTCTTTATTAACAGAAAAACTGTGACTTACACTGCACATTTACTGTTAATCTGACCACTTTACCGCTAGCTGTAGACCTGTTTTCCTGCTCAGCTCTGCTGTCTCATCATCATTTGTATCCCCTGCTCAACTGCTCACTCCATGCACACACACTGCTTCTTATAACACTCCCCCCACTGCAGATGGAAATTATACCAGAACTCTATTCCAGCACAGTAACATACATCAACATATTTATGATACAGATGGCGTGTCAATGTCAATTCCTCAAGTCAGTTTTATTTACATTGCCTTGTACCACAAATCAAAATTTGCCTCTGTCACCCTCTGTTTGTAGACCTACAGTATAGAGTGCTGCTGTGTTGCCTCGCCCCAAAAATAACATAACAAAGGACGATAAAGGTGTCAAAAAACAGAAAATGCGAACGAGAAAAATAGTTGCAACTGATTGATCTTTATTATCACAAAGCAAAAGTTAACAACACATGAGAGCAGATTATTATTATTACTAAAAGATGTGTTGCCTGAATTCTCTTTTAATTCTGCAGGTCCATTTATCAGTTGCACAGATCAGTGCTGCAGCAGCTGCCAGATGTTACTGGTGACTGACTGAGCAGCCTGCAGTCATCTTCATTGTAGCAGCTCTGGAAGTAGCTGTAATCTGTGAAATAATGGATAAAGACAAGTTTTTAAATACAGCAGTGACTCTGAATTGATGCATGTAACATATGTTTTCTCTTATTGTTTTTAGCTGAGCAGTCTGTGCTCACCATGATGAAAGATGATGTAGGCACAGACTTGATTTGAACCAGAGCAGGTCTGTATACGGTCAGAACATTGTGTACGACCTCCACAGTAACACCTCAAGGCTTCACCTGAATGGGAAAAAAGGGAACTCACCTTTACAGGGAAGGTACTTGTGGAGTAATGCGGAGATCCTTGCCCCCCTGACGTTCCTTGGTGCAACTTTACCTGCCCCCAGGTCTTTTATCGCATCCCTAAGAAGATGCGTTTTTCAGTTCTTATGGGTTGCACAACAGGAGCGAATTAAAAGAAAAATAATGTATAGACCATTAAGTAAAGGGGGGAAGGAGGTGCCTGATCTGGCTGCAAAATTGGAAGCACTGTTTTTAACTCCCATACTGAATGTTGTACTAAATGAAAGTAAGACAAGTCTTTGGGGTAATTTTGCTAAATTCTGGGTTGGACACCAGGTACTAAAAAAAGCAGGAATTAGGTTTCCCCTGGATACCCCACATGCAGAAAATAGACCTCCACTCTATGAGAAAGTAATATCCTTTGTTAAATCGAGGAACTGTGTAAAACTTTCATTGGGACAAGTGAACAGAGTAGATATAGAGGAATGCTTAAAACCCGAAAAATCAAAAGTGGTGCCTGTTGGTAAATTAATTGAAGTTGAATATCTTAAAGTGTGGAAAAATGTTAATGCACACTTTCTTTTAAATGAATATAAAGATATAGCATGGCAAACAGTCCACAAGTGCCTGCCAACTAGGGAATTTTTAAAGAGAAGACGGTGCTCTGCAAGCTCTTTGTGTCCAAGAGTTGGCTGTGGGGGTGAGGAAAATGTGTCACATGTGTTCTGGTCATGTAGCTTCACTCAGGAAGTTTGGGCCTTCTTTAGGGTGTGGCTAACAGAGCTATACAGAGTGCCCACTGAATCTGATGTTTTGTATGGTGAGTTGCAAAACAGTGATAGAAAAAAGTGGGATAGATGGTGGGCGGTGATTAATTGTGTTAAAGAAGCCATATGGAGGAGTAGAAATGTGAATGTGAAATTTTTATTGTCAACAGAATCCACAACAAATCTAAGTATAACATTGACTAGGGACTATCTGTTAAGAGATAAGAAAAAATATAAAAATTGGGAATGCAAAGATCTGTGGTATTATTCACAATTACTGTTGTTCTATTTTGTAAACAAGAGTGTGCGTACATGAATTTGAGTGTGTATACATATTGCCCTATGTCATATATGATGGATTTGTTTTCTTAAAAATCCTTATTGTGGGATTTAAGTGGTAAAATATATCTCTTTGCTTGAACTAAATAAACGTCTAAAAATCAAAATCAAGGCTTCACCTGAATAAAGAAAAGAAAAATCATTTTCAAATGTAACTAGTGCTGGGTGATATGCAGAAAATATCATATCACAATATTTTGACCAAAAACTGAGAGAGAAACTATTGTAGGGTTGACTACTGGTGCTTAAACAAATATTTACATGATTAAACATTTGCTAATAATCATCAGTAATGTGGATATAATAATTAAATGGGTAAAGGTGAATAATAAAACAGCTAGAACAGTCTGGTGAGTTCAGAAAAGTAAACCACTTGACTGTAATGCTACAAGAACAGGAAAAGACAACAACATAATAGTGAGGTTTGTAGTGTTTCCTGTACATGAACTCACCCTGGCTGACAACCAGCAACACCACAAGAGCAAGAATCACAGTCTTCATGTTCTCACGTGTCTGTTCACTGATCTCTGTGAGAATAAAGCAAAGGTGGTAAAGTGTGTGAAATCAAATGCCGTACATTTTGAAGTATTCTTGGGAGCACTTAAATCATACACATAATATTAAAAATTCTTAAAGATATCCCACCTGGTGAATTGTCCCACTGGAGATCTGATTCCTCAGATGTGTTCTGCAGGTCGCCAGCTTCATTTTTATTGGCACTTGTTACGCAATCAATGCAAGTAGAGTGTAATATTAACTCTAAAATTGTCATCTGGGTTTTACTCACACTCAGAGTGACATATCAAGGCCAGGCTGCAAAACCCACCATGACCCCACTGATTCACCAGGAGAACATACAAAAAAAATTTTTTTTAAACAAATTTGTAAATAAATGGATAACTGACTAATGTAGCAATCAGAAGTAAAGCATAATCCTAAAATATAAGTGTTAACAGCACAAGCTGCAGCCCCTCCACCATAACTTTTTGACAACACAAATTGTCTTGACTGAGCAGCAAGTTTTTTAATACATTAACTTACACGAGACAACTATAAAAATCAAAATTATTAAAGCCCCTGTGCACCCACACAGGTGTTTTAAATTATTGTGGCAAGTCCCAAGTGCCATGAGGCGGCCCGGTGGTGTAGTGGTTAGCACTGTTGCCCCACAGCAAGAGTTTGCATGTTCTCCCTGTGTCAGCGTGGGTCTTCTATGGGTACTCCAGCTTCCTCCCACAGTCCAAAGACATGCTTAATTGGTGACTCTAAATTGTCCGTAGGTGTGAATGTGAGTGTGAATGGTTGTCTGTCTCTATGTGTCAGCCCTGTGATAGTCTGGTGACCTGTCCAGGGTGTACCCAGCCTCTCACCCAATGTCAGCTGGGATAGGCTGTGTTTTCCCAGAATAAAAGGTTTATATCTACTGTATTAATTGTAAGTAATAAGACACCAACATTTAGATTCATGTAGTTTTTGAATACCATTAAAAAAATATAGAAAAAGTGAACGAACCGTTGCAACTGATTGATCTTTATTATTACAAAGCAATAATAAACAACACATGAGAGCAGATCATTATTATTACTGAAAGATGTGTTGCCTGGTTTCTCTTTTAAATTTGCAGGACGTTGCACAGATCAGTCCTGCAGCACACGCCAAACTTATCTGGAGACTGAATGAGCCGGCTGCAGAGTGACATATCAAGGCCAGGCTGCAAAACCCACCATGACCCCACTGATTCACCAGGAGAACATACTATTGTGTTTTTTTAATAAGATTTGGAAAAAATAATAGATAAATAGATAACCTGACTGTTGTAGCAATTAGTAGAAAAGCATAATACTGAATATAAAATTGTTAACAGCACAACCTGCAGTTCAAATACAGGGCAGCCCTCCACTGTAACTTTTTGAAAACAATTAAGACCCCTTTAAATTATTGTGCTGGATCCAAAGTTCAGACACCTTTGTTGCATGTCAAACCGTCTTTATCTCTCCTATCTCCTCAAGTCTCCCTGTGACACTGTCTAAGTAAGGCAAAAATGCCTCCTTCAGAAAATAACGTATAAAAAAAGATGATAAAGATGTCATTTGTTCCGCTTCACAGGTCTGTATTTGTCTCAGAATAAAGGTTTTCTATTAATGGGAACGTGATTGAACGATTGCAACTGATTGATCTTTATTATGAAAAGCAAAAGTACACAACACATGAGAGCAGATTATTATGATTACAGAAAGATGTGTTGCCTGATTTCTTTTTCAATTTTGCACGTTCATGTATCAGTTGCACAGATCGGTCACGCAGCACACGCCAAATGCATCTGATGACTGAATGAGCCACCTGCAGTCACTGCCATCTAAGCAGCTCTGGAAGTAGCTGTAATATGTGACAAAAAGGCAGGATGGATTATAAGACGGTTTTTACAAGATTTAAAAAGAAAACTCTGAACCTGTTATTTAGCTGAACAGCACACAGAAGGAGCAGTCTGTACTCACCATGTTGAGAGACGATGATGGCACAGACTTCATTTGACCCAGTGCAGGTCTCTGTACTTTCTGAACACTGTTTCCTGCCTCCACAGTAACACGTCAAGGCTTCACCTGGACAAAGAAAAATCATCTTTAACCATTGTTTACAGACTAGTGCTGGGCCATAAGGAAAAAAATGTGTGACCAAATACCTTGACGTGGATATTGCAACAATACTGTGGGTTGACTAGTGGTGCTTTAGCAATATTTACACAATTAAACATTTGCTAATAATCATCAGTAATGTGGATATGATGATTAAATGAGCAAAGGTGATTAATAAAACAGCTAGAACAGTCTGATAAGTTCAGAAAATGACATCACTTTACTGTGACGCAGCCTTTAAAACCACCTTTAGCTCTAAAATCTGCTCACAACAGACACACTGGAAACATAATATGCATTTACAGGTATTATCAATGAACTGCAGAGTCTTGATGTTTGCAGGTTTGTAGTGTTTCCTGTACATGAACTCACCCTGGCTGACAACCAGCAACACCACAAGAGCAAGAATCACAGTCTTCATGTTCTCACGTGTCTGTTCACTGATCTCAGTGTGAATAAAGCAAAGGTGGAAAAGTGTGTGAAATCAAATTGCATATTACCTTGGACATATGATAAAAACTTTACATCCCACCTGGTGAATTATCCCGAGATCTGATTCCTCAGATTGTTCTGCAGGTCCCCAGCTTCATTTTTATTAGGACTTGTTACGCAATCGATGCAAGTAGAGTGTAACATTAACTCTAAAATTGTCATCTGGGTTTTACTCACACTCAGAGTGACATATCAAGGCCAGGCTGCAAAACCCAATGCGGTTGTTCAAAGGAAAAAACAGGATTACGTGATCGGATAAGATCAGGTAATCCAATCCTGTTTTTCATCCGGATCAAACCTCCAGTTTGTGTTGTTTAAAACACTTGAATATGATACGGATTATACAACCTGGCCTCCAAAGTCCCTGGGTCCAAATCTGATCTCAGAGGTACCCCTAATCAATGGTGGGGCCTCCCTGGATTGGACTTGTCTCTGACATGTCAAGGCATGGACACATGGCTTTGGATCATTTGAGACCTGTCAGTTGTGAGGTGGGGTACCAGCACTTCCCAAGATGCTCAGTCAGATTGGGGTGTGGGAGATTTGGAGGCCAGGTTGATACCTTGAGCTTTTCATCACGTTCCTCAGGTCATTCCTGAGCAGTTTTTGTGGTGTGGCATGGCTCATTTTTCTGCTGGGGGGGCCACTGCCATCAGGGAGTACTGTTGCCGTGAGGGGGGGTTACGTAGCCCACAGCAGTGTTTGGGTGGATGGAGGGCGTCAAGTGGCATCCACATGAATACCATGACCAAAGGTCTCCCAGCAGAACATTGCATTGTAACAAAATGATCAATGTTACTCACTTCACCCACCACTGGTTTTAATGTTTTGGCTGATCGGTGAGTATATATTTAGGACTTTAGTTTTTATTCATTAAAATCATAATGAAATTAAATATACGATAAACTGTGAGCTGAGTGGTAAAGTCAGGGCAATAATCTAAAAAAAGGATATGAATTAAGAATGTTCAAGGTTATCCCAGTCGATAAAAATTAAATCATCAAAAACGTATATATCTATGCATATGTTCTTAATGTTTGCTGTCATCTGCTGGTCAGTGTTTAGTCTCGTTCTCAGTTACAAGTCAGGCCCAGTGGAGTTAAGGATCTTTTATTTTGTGTGAATTTTGGCGCCCCCTGCAGCCCAGTTAAAGTACTGGTAATCCAGATTTGGTAATCCTTAAAAGTGTGCACCTGGATCAGAGTGATCCTATCCAGTTCAACCAGGACAAATGTGAGCTGGATTACGTGATGAATGGAAGAAAAAAAAAGCATTACCAATACTGGATCAGTTTTATATATATAGATTACACCTTTTGAACAATCTGGCCCAGGTTGTAAATTATTGTGGTGGGTCCTGAGTTCTGACTAGACAACTATGTTCCATGTCATACCATCTTGATCTCTTCCATTATTAGTGTCTAAATCTCCCCTGTGACACTAAGACAGAAATGCCAATAACAAAATCGGGTTTCATTTGTCCCACCTAACAGGTGCAATAGAGTTAACAGGAGGGTTAAAAATGCTATTTATTTCTATACAAAAACAACACGATAAAGGTCTGCATCTTGAATTGTAGTTCACCCACAAAACCCACAAAAGGTGATGCGATGATTTACTTTTAATATAAAGTTGTGAATTTGTGGGAATTGGAATTATGACCATCACCAAAACCTGACATTTACCAGCCAGAACAATAGTCTGTTTTTCCCCAGAGTGAAAGTTCTCTATGAAATGCAATAATTGTAAATAACAATGTGACATTTATATTTATGTAGTTTTGAAAACCATCAGAAAAAAACTGTAGTAGTTGCAACTGATTCATCTTTATTATGTCAACGCGAAAGTACAGAACACTTAAGAAGATTATTATAAACTAAGCACAAAAAGTAAAGAAGTTTGTGTTTGGTAGATTATTTCTTTGTTGTAACAATGCTTCTTGGCAATAAATCTTATACTGTTGGAAAACCTGTTTTTTTCCCCTTTTATATGGTGCAACATTTGTAAGGAACATGCCTTTGTTGGATGAGCAGCAGAGCTGAGTATGTGGGTTGCACCCATGAAAAATTTGGCAAATCTTCTCTGCCAATGCCAAACAGTATCAGTTGCACCATAGCCAGCCCTCCCTATAAGCGAATTAAGCGGCTGCTTAGGGCCCTGCAGCCACTAGGGGGCCCCCAGATGGATGCACGGTAAACTGAATTGACTGAAGTCCCTTTTACACTGCCAGATTTTCCGCGAATGTTGGGCTGTTTTGCCGGCAAGCTGCGAGCATTTAGACACACAGAGCCGGACTGGTGAGTTGATCCAAGGTGCCCAATTTTCTGCCTCGTAGGGTAGTCATATTGGTGNCCACAGGTTGACGGGAAGCAGTGAAGAACGGGCCGATGAGAGAATCACCGGAGGACTGACCAGCCGCGGCTTTCCTCCCATGTCACTGTTTACGTCACATGCTGAGCTACATGTTTTGTTACTTGCTCACGCCCTCCATTGCCCCGAAAAAGGCGCATTCTGTATAAACAAGAGTAGGTAGGTGGCATTTTACCGCACTCCCCAATTTTGTTTTTATACTGCCAATGCTGAAAGAAGACTGATTGGGCTTTCCTGCAAATTTGCACAATTCCTATCTAAAAAGGGCTTGACTATCCCACCTCTGCGCAGACCTGGCAACCCTATTATTTTCAATGAACTGCAGCCTACTTGTTCATTGGGCAGCATGTGAGGATCTTCATGTTTGTTTGATCCAAAAAACTGGCAACGATGTCTACTGAGTCAACATCAATGGTCAACATACATAACATGACCTGTAGCAGGGCAGGCACCCTACGGACTAGGGGGCAGATGCCGTTCACTGAACGGGGCATGCGCAGTGCTGTCTACGAAGATGTCGAAGCGGGCATATCCCTCAGGAATGGAGACCAGGAAGAAAAAAGGTAGAAGAGGCAAACAAACAAGCTCAAGGTAAAGTCAAATAAAGCCTAGTTCACATTACACGATTTTCACCGCGATTTTGACGTCGCAGAGGATCTTGAGAGCCACCTTGGGTCGGAGGTGAGTCGGCAGATAGTCTGCCACAACGAGTCCTCATGTGTGAACAAGCCTACGAGCAAGTCGCCCCCTTGTCTGTGACTAGGACTGGATATCTGGCATGCTAGAAAACTGGACAAGTCTGACACGACTGACAAAGAGCATCAGCCAATGAGAGGCAGGATACGTCCCATGTCAGCTTGCAGGAGAAGGTAAGAAATGTGAGGAGGACAAGCCGCAGGGTTGCCAGGTCCGCTTATTAGCCGCGACTTTGGGCTTGCTCTCTAAACGTCACCTTCCTCTACATATATCTGTCTAATAAGTTATTTAAATGCATGAGAGTCGCTTCTTTTGGGCTTGTTTCCATAGCCCTGGTTGCTTGTTTCTCTCCCAAGATCTGGCAACACTGACAAGCAACAACAACAACAACAATGGCGGCGTCCACAGGATCACGGGGAGCGCGTTGTGTTTGGACCCAGGCCCTGGAGGCAGATCTGATTCAACACTGGGAAGAATATCCATGCCTTCACGATGTGTCGTCTCCAAGTTTGGTGATGTCACCTCGTTATCTGGGGCTCTGTCGGCGAGGGCTCGGTGGAGAAATCTTGTGGTGTGCACACACAGGTCATAACGCAGTTGGCGAGACTCCCGCTGACAGAAAGACACATCGCCAGGTATGAACACAAAAGATTATGATAGTCTCTGCAATGCAAAATCAGGGTGAAAATCGAGTTATGTGAACTAGGCTTTAAGCAATGTTTGTCAATTAGCAGAATGGGTGATTATTGTTTTCCACCTTACATGGCTTGTTCTAATTTAGAGAATAAATGTAAAATCTTACTATAATCTTTTGTTGCATTTATTTTTCTCCCGTTAGATGTGCATTAGATATTCTATATAATACTTTAGGTTTGGAGTTGTCGAGTGGTCAAGCAGCAGAACACTAAGCAGCATTCAGACAGATAGTAAAGGTAAAAAAGGCAAATACAGTTTGTTAGCTTTAAGTGTTTCAGTGAGTGTGCTCAGTTAGCAGTAATTGATGGACCATCATGTTGATAGAGGTAAAAATTTAATGCATAAGGTTTATAATTGCATATGGTATCTGGTTATGTGTATCCTTAACTGTCTATTTATGGCAAAGTAGGGCCCCCGAAACGTATCCTGCTTAGGGCCCCCAGGTGTCCAGTTACGGCCCTGAGTTGCACAGATTAGTCTTGCAGCATTTGACAGTTGCTTGTCCGTAATAAAGCGCTTCCCTGCAATCATCTGCATCATTGCAGCGCTGGATGAAGCCGTAATCTGTGAAAACATTCAAAAAGACAGGATCGATTATTATAGAAAGTAATGACTCTGAACTGGTTCATGTAATGTATGTTTTTCCTTATTGTTTCTCAACTGAACAGTAAACTGAAGGAACAGCCTGTGCTTACCAAAATGATAGGCGAAGTAAGCACAGACTTGATTTGGACCAGTGCAGGTCTGATGGCGCCCTGGACATCGTGTACGACCTCCACACAAACACTTCAAGGCTTCACCTGGAGAAGAAAAAGAATTTGTTTAGTCACTAGTGCTGCATTTTCACTGCCACAGATGACTGTCCTCTAGCTCTAAAATCTGCTCACAACAGACACACTGGAAACATGATATTAATTTACAGGTGTTATTAATCAGCTGCAGGTTTGTAGTGTTTCCTGTACATGAACTCACCCTGGCTGACAACCAGCAACACCACAAGAGCAAGAATCACAGTCTTCATGTTCTCACGTGTCTGTTCACTGATCTCTGTGTGAATAAAGCAAAGGTGGAAAAGTGTCAGAAATCAAATGTTACATTCAGCTGTGAGCACTTTAATCATTTACATGCTAAAAAGCTTAAAGATATCCCACCTGGTAAATTGTTCCACTGGAGTTTTGAGTCCTCAGATGTGTTCTGCAGGTTACTTGCTTCGTTTTTATTTGGACTTGTTGAACAGTTGATGCACATCCAGGTAATCATTAACTCCTAAACTGTCATCAGGGCTTACGCACAAACATCAACTTATCAATGCTACACTGATCTTGCAAAACCCACTTTGACCCCACCAATTCACCGGGAGAAAATAAAAATGATGTCGGTTGTCGTATTGTAAAAGACAGCATAAAGTATAAGCGCTGCTGCGGGCACATGTCGGCATAGCTTTAATTTACCTTTTCTGTCTCCACTAACCTACTTTAATCACTAACATTATAGTGTCTTATATTCCTGTTCATAGATTGGTTTACCCTCTGGGGACTGAGGGGGTTTCAGGAGTGACTTGTCAAGAACACGTGGATGCTGCGAAACCCACCATGATCCCACTGATTCACCAGAGGAAACACAAATGTTTTTAACTGTACTATTTGAAAGAAAGAGAGAACTGAATCACTGCCGATGTTAGATTGAAATATTCTGTGTAATTATGCTGCAAAATACCTCATTCCTGCATGAGGACTGTTGTAAAGCACAGCGTACACCGAGAATTTGTTTTCCAACAAGTGAAACTGGTCGGCTCTGATTTTGGAGGGCAGAGTGCAATGTTGAAACAGCACCATCAACACGAGATCACACACACACACACACGCACACACGCACACACACACACACACACACACACACACACACTCTTCAAATATAAAAGTGTAGTTTGAGGGTTCAAATAGACCGGGGTCAGCAACCTTTTTGGTCTAAAAAAATTAATTAAATCTGTCTAGAGCCACAAAATGTATTTAATAAAGGTAACACAGCCTTATTAAGTCTAAATGAGCTTATCAGCATTACCAATAGGTCTAACATTAACATGTTTTACCATTTGGTGGCCACTCTGCAGTAAGGTATTTATGAATATTTGGTACCTTGCATTAAAAGTAAGCAAATCTGTCTATGCACTATTAAATTCAATATTTTCCTCCAAGATTTTTTCTGTCTGGATTTGGAATCCAGGGCTAGCTTCACTAAGGAGACTCAAGACAAGCCACCACTCTTGTTGTACAGAGAAAGGCGCCGGGCTTTTAGTTTTTTGTAGGCCTTTGTAGGTTACACATTTGTACAATTGACCTTTTGCTAAGCCCCGCCCCTTTGTGATGGTCCGTCAAGCTGTCTGAGTAAACATGGAGCCCACACTGTAACTAACTGCACTCCCTGAAGAAATATTATCATATTTTTGGAAAAATGAAACAGTGATTCCAGAGAGAAGCAGACAGAGGGGTCTACAGTCTGTGTTTGAAGGATATATCCAGGATGTCAAACTGACTCAGCAGCAACAACAGGTTAAAAAGACAAAGATAGTTAGAAGCTAAAGCCGAACTATAGGCTACAGATCACAGTGTAAAAGTGAACCATCACATCACTGCTGATCGCCACACAAGACAATGAATATAAAGGGAAATTTTGCTGATACTGAACCAGCTCTGTGGCATCACAGTGTGTGCAGATGAACAGTGTTTGACACACTGTGATGACACAGAGCTGGTTGAATATCAGCAAAGTTTCCCAGCTTCCCTTCACTGGTTCCTGTACAGCAGGGTCGGTCTTTTTTTCACTGTTACAATCATTACAAAGCAAAAGCAGCATGTGAATACATTCAGTAGGCTATATCTTCAGTAGCTAGCTAGCTAACCCTACACTTTGCAGGGTTTGATTTTGGTTTTGGAACAGGGAAGAAACGTATATCTTTTTCCAACCTCTCCAGGTAACGAGTATCATTAATACACGACGTGCCCCAGGCACAACATTTAGCTCCAAATCCACAAAACCAGCCTGAACATGAAGGAAATCTGAAACGACTGCATTAGAGTCAATGGAGCACAGCTGTGTTGTTGTCGGACCTGGTCTGAGCCGGCCTGATGCCACGTTATGATTGGCCAGTCTGCGTCTGAAGGGTCAATTAGATAATGTAAGGATCACTTTAGGACTACAACGATGATAAATGAAGATTAAAATGTTAAAAAATAATCATGATTCATCTTCATGTGGCATCATTTTTGGTCAAAGCCACAGGGAGGCATTGGAGAGGGGCTACAGAGACACATGTGGCCCCAGATCCACAGATTGCCTCCCCCTGAAATACACCATGGAAACTGTAGTTTGACAGCTTATTTTTTTTTTTTTTTAGCAACACAAAGGTTACTCACTGGAAAGTTCCCGGGAGGTGTGGCCAAGAGCTCCTGAACATTTCCAGTAAGTGGACCTTGTGATAAGATTTTCTGTTGTTGTCAAAATCAGAGAGCTCTCTGCCAGAGATTTGTGTCAACTAAAGATCAACTTCCCTCTCCCTCCCCTGTCTTGGGAGCACGACATAGAACAATGTGTAATTGCACTTATTCATGCACTTTTTAACTGAACTCATTACACTTAATTGCACTTTTAATATTAGCTTGACTAATCCACCTTTTATATTCCTATTGTTGGAGTTTAGTGTTGCTGTATTTTATATTTCACAGATCTGTGTATTAAACACAGTCAGCCTTAAAAACATGTTGTCTTGTCTTAGAATAAACTTCTGTCAGTGTTAGAACACTGCATCATGTATTAGCTCCATCTGACTGACTTCTTAAGTCACTGTTTAAAATTGGTGCCATGTTAATTATGTAATATTTAGCTCAACATTTATTCTGTATTTGGTCAGTTTGAGCTGTACACAAAATCACTGAATATAGAAGAGGAAAAATTAGATGTAAGACAAATAAATTCATCTGCATTCATGCATGCAGTCGGTTGATTTCATGCAGCCCTTGAAGTAGCTGGGAGCGGTGGAAACATGGAATTGTTTTGTTGTTGTTGAACAGGTGAAAATGTTTATAGAAAAATTAAAAAAGAATGATGAAGGCATGATTTGTCCGCGCTAACAGGTGCAACAGAGCTAACAGCAGAGTCAGGGAGAGTCGGTTCACGTCCACAGAGCCCTGAAAAAGGTCTAATTAGCCAAATGATTAGAAGCACCTGTGTGTGGGTGTATCAGGGATATGCAGCACCTTTACTGTTTGGACACTTTTTACAATGTAGGCCATTTGTTTGTAAAACCAACATGGTAAAGGTCTACATTTTACACTGTAACTTAGTTGAAAAACACACAAAAAATATTTAAAAAAATTTTTAATGAAAGTTTTCGATTCAATGCAAAAATTGTAGGAAACAGCACACCAGCTGTTAGATTCATGTTGTTTTGAAAAACTGATAAATAAAAAGTGAAAATGGACAAAAGTTGCAACTGACTGATCTTTATTATGACAATGCAACAACACACATTGTATGACATTCAGTCATTCACTTTATTTAACAGCTAGACAGCGCTGCCTGGCATCGGTCAGTATTGCAGCATCCACAAGATGCTAAATCACGACGATTCAGCTTCTGGCAATTGTCTCTCTTATAGCAACCATGGAAGTTGTTGCGAGCTGCAAAAAAAAAAACATGGAAGAGGACAGGATGTATTAACTCAACTCAACTCAACTTTATTTATATAGCACCTTTCATACAAACATGCAGCCCAAAGTACTTCACATGGCAAAACTGTAATGACACCGACACAAAACAATGAAATGTTAAAAGAGAAAACCAACCAAAACAGAACAACTAACAAAAAAGATGACTAAAACTCCATAGAATAAAGACTGAGGAAATAAATGAATAAAATAGAATAAAAATGAATAGGAGAGATAAAAGAAAGTAAAAACCAATGGTTTAAACTTAAAAATCAAGACTGTAATATAACTCCACATTAAAAACCAGATAAAAAAGGTAGGTCTTTAATCTATGTTTAAAAATACAGAGAGAGCGTTTGCCTTGCTAATATCCAGAGGTAATGAATTCCACAGTTTAGGGGAATAAAAACAGAAAGCGCTCTCATCAGTTCTTTTATGGGACACATGATTTATACACATTTAAAAGTAAAGCAGTGGAGGACCTTAGTGATCTGGCTGGATCTTAAAATGGTTGAAAATCTCTGATGCTTGGAGGGGCAAGGTCATTTAGAGCTTTATAAACAAGTGAAAGAACTTTAAAATCAATTCTAAAAGATACAGGTAGCCAGTGTGGCAGTGGTGCAAGGGGGGGGGGGCCCAACTGTTGAGAAACGCACACTAAAGTGCCCTCTTGGGAGCCAAAACGCGCGCTAAAGTGCACTCCTGGGAGCCAAAACGCATGCTGAAGTGCACTCCTGGGAGCCAAAACGTGCGCTAAAGTGCCCTTTTTTTTTCTCTTCGCCCCTGCCCTTCAAAAAGTCTGTGCACGCCACTGCAGTGTGGTGACTTCAGCAGTGGGGTATTGTGATCCATATTCCATGTTTTAGTCAACACTCTGGCTGCAGCATTCTGGAATAGCTGTAGCTTTCTTATTGACTTTTTGGATAGTCCAGTGAAAAGGGAATTGCAGTAGTCTAAATGGCTGGTAATTATTAGACAACTTCTACAAGTTCACACTCTTAACTGATCCAGGTAAAACTTAACAGTGCACTGATGGAACGGCCTATACATAAACATGAAAGGCAGCAGCATTAGATATTTGTGATTGGTCCAGTTGCGAATATTTTTTGGCAGGTAAGCCTGTGCGCAAACACATGCACGGACACACACAACCAGGGGCTAACGTGGGCCGGGGCAGCACTGAGTCCAACCTGTGTAACAGCAGCAACAGAATGTTTGCTGATCTGACGGCGGTCTTGAAACGGAGCCTCTGGGGTTTGTGCCTGCTAAATTCAAGTTACTACAGCTGCAGCCTGTGAGCTGCTGCCCACTTACCTCCTGGTGAAGTAAAGCAAAAATACTGTTGCCCCTACTGCTGGACTGAAGGTTGTCCCTCCCACCCATCCTGCAAACCAGCCTCTGATCAGAACCACAGACAGCTAATACTTACGAGAGTTTTCAAAGCGGACACTGGCACAGACATCGTCTGAACTGCGGCAGGTCTCTGTACGCCCTGAACATGACCTTGTACCTCCACACCAACACTCCAAGGCTTCACCTGGACAAAGAAAATAAAATTCATGTTCAGCAGTTGTATACAAGCTAGTGCTGCATTTTCACAGCCACATGATTGTCCTTTAGCTCTAAAATCTGCTCACAAAAAACACAGGAAACAGAAAATGAATGCACAGGTGTTATTAATCAGCTGCAGGTTTGTAGTGTTTCCTGTACATGAACTCACCCTGGCTGAAAACCAGCAACACCACAAGAGCAAGAATCACAGTCTTCATGTTCTCACGAGTCCAACCTTGAGGCAGATGGGCTACAGCAGCAGAAGACCACACCAGGTGCCACTCCTGTCAGCTAATGATCAATGTTATTTACTTCTTAGCCAGTTGTTTTAATGTTCTGGGGGGTCACTGTATTTCAAGCTCTGATTATTTCTTGTTTATTCGAGAAAGATTTAGTTCGAAATAAATGTCAATTTCTGAGATCTGTTAGTTTAAAAATACTTAAATAAATGGAAATCCCTTTCCCTGGATTGTCATTATCACTAAATGATAAAGTGAGATCTATTGAAACAACATAATGAAATACACACTATGGGTTTCCTTTTCTAACACTCATGTCAGCATCTCATCCACCACAAAGTGGTGCAATGTGATAGAGAAAGAGAAACCTCAGCAGAGTGTGATCAGCAGTCCTGAGATTTATCAGTGACAAACTGAAAGAAGCTCAACTATTTGCCTCACAGACTTTTCAAGAGCAGATGGAGGACTCCAAAAGCATAAAAAAGGAGGATAAAGGTGTCATTTGTCTCACCTGAACGGGTGCAGTAGAGCTAACAGGAGAGTCAGGGAGAGTCTGTTCACGTCCAAAGGATTAGAAGCACATGTGTGTGGGTGTATCAGGGATATGCAGGACCTATAGGGTGTAGTCAAGGAAATGGCTGAATTTCAAGGATTCTACGTCATCGAATCCCGCCTAAGGTGTGTTCCAGTGTCAAGAATCCCTGAAATTCTACCAAGGACAGAGTCCTTCCTTCAGAGACATTTCAAGGATGCATGTGTGTACCCTCAGCAGGTATAAAGTACCCACAGTTCTTTGCGCACAAGGCCTCCTCAATGAAATCTGTGCTGGCGGAGACTGCCAAAATTATCACAGTAATCTGAAACCCCCTCAGTCCGCTGAGAGTTAATGAGGCACAACTGGGGACACTTGTTAACCTGTTCCAATGTGTGTTCACGGAATGCTGGGAAGGACTCTTGCCTTACCTCTGTAGGATCCTTCCTTGGGAAGACCCATCCTACCTAGGAAGGATCCTTGACTTTGAGAAACACCATTAATGTTTGTTTTTTTGGGAGGGTGGCTGGACACTTCTTAAATTATAGTTGATTTGTCTGTGAAAACAACATGGTAAAGGTCTACATTTTGAAAAGTAACTTGAAAAACATTAAATAAAGGCAATTAAAAATATGAATATACTTATTTTGTGCCTTTAATTCTAAGTTGTGACTGTCACTGTTACTTAAACCTGACTTGTGTTTGATTCCAAAATTAAAGTTTTCTCTATATAAAAATAATTGTTAGTAACATCATATCAATAACTAGATTCATTCATTAGGAAACTTTAGAAAAACTGATATATACAAAATGAAAATGTACAAAATTTGTTGCAACTGATTGACTTTTATTGTGATATGCAAAAATACACAACACATAATTCAGATTATTTAGTCACTGAAAGATGTGCTGCATGACATTCAGTCATTCATTTACATTCAAACATCACTGCCTGGCACCGGTCGGTCTTGCAGCATCCGCAGTATGCTACACCAGGACGGTTCAGCTGCCTGCAAGTACTTTCCTTATAGCAACCATGGAAGCTGTTGCTAGCTGAGAAAATATGAAAAAAGACACAAGTTTTCACTGAAAGTGAGTGAGTCTAAACTGTTTTTTTTTCCTTATTGTTTTTTGTAGCTTAACAGCACACTGTAGGAATGGTCTATACTTACGGTATCCACCAAGAAAGTGGACACTGGCACAGACATCGTCTGAGCCACGGCAGGTCTCTGTACGGCCTGAGCATTGCCTTATACCTCCACACCAACACTCCAAGGCTTCACCTGGAAATTAATTTACAGATATTATTAATCAGCTGCAGATTTTTGATGTTTGCAGGTTTGTAGTGTTTCCTGTACATGAACTCACCCTGGCTGACAACCAGCAACACCACAAGAGCAAGAATCACAGTCTTCATGTTCTCACGTGTCTGTTCACTGATCTCTGTGAGAATAAAGCAAAGGTGGAAAAGTGTGAACAATCAAATGCAACATTCAGCTGTGACTCACACACTTTGATCATGCATGTAAAGAAGAAACTTAAAGACATCCCACCTGGTGAATTGTCCCACTGGAGGTTTGATTCTTCAGATGTGCTCTGCAGGTCCCCAGCTTCATTTTTATTGGAACTTGTTGTGCAATCGATTCAAATTCAGTGTATCATTAACTCTAAAATTGTCATCTGGGTTTTCTCACACTCAGAGCAACATATCAAGGCCAGACGTGGCTGCTGCAAAACCCAGTGTGACCAACTTATACCCAAAAATAGTTTCCCAGCACGTGAAATTTGGCACATTACCATTCAGAGCGCTGTAAGATGAATAAAATTCTTTCCTAATGTCTTTAGCTTTTTGTGATGTATTAAGAACTGTTGTTGTTGGCTTGTAAAGTCACGGAGACACTGTATGAGATGTTCGACTGAACAAATAAACCATACTTGTTTTTTCCTCTCAAAAACAAGACATGGCAAACACTAAACAGCAGGTTGTGATGGGAGATTTGGTCAGTTTGAGCTTTATAATGATGCCATTTTAACCATTTATAAGGAGTTATAAAGAGTCAATAAAGGCAAAAAACAAAGACTAAAAACAGATAGGACAAGATAGGTGATTTGTACATGAGAAAAATGTATTAGTTATCGTAATTTTTGTTGGAAAACACCCAAAAAAGGCGATTAAAAATATTGATACAACAACTGTGACTGTGGGAATTTGAATATCGCTGTTACTAAAACCTGTCTTTTACCAGCTGAAGTATCTCCAGCCTGTTTTCAACAAGAATAAAAGTTCTCTATATGTCACAATAATTGTCAGTAACAACACACAGCAGCTAGATTCATATTCTTTTGGAAAACCATTAGAAAAAAACACATATAAACAGTGAAAAAGGACAAAAGTTTGCAAGGGATTGATCTTTATTATAATCATACAAAAGTATCCAACACACATGGGGTAGATAATTATTATTATTACTGGCAGATGTGTTGCATGACGTTCATCCATCACTAGCACAGGTCAGTCCTGCAGTATGTGCAAGATACATAACCAGGATTATTAGCTTTTTAGCTGAGCACACTGAAGGAACAACTCCAATTGCCCTTTTGGGACTAAAGTATTCTGAATCTGAATCTGAATCTAACCAAACAGCCTGCTCTGGACTCAAACAACATCAGCCTGATTTCTCCAAACAGAAAATAAATGTTCCCTCAAATGGGGCCCTGGACTGTTGCTACTTACGGAATTGATGAAAGAAGACACTGGCACAAACTTCGCTTGAACTGCGACAGACCTCAGTGCGGCCTGAACATGGCTGTTTACCTCCACACCAACACTCCAAGGCTTCACCTGGAAAAAGACAAATTCCGCAAAAAAGTCAGCCACTGTCTGCTCACAGCAGACACACTGGAAACATGATATTAATTTACAGGTGTTATTAATCAGCTGCAGGTTTGTAGTGTTTCCTGTACATGAACTCACCCTGGCTGACAACCAGCAACACCACAAGAGCAAGAATCACAGTCTTCATGTTCTCACGTGTCTGTTCACTGATCTCTGTGTGAATAAAGCAAAGGTGGAAGAATGTGAGAAAAATTCAGTCATGCACATATGAAAAACACTTAATCATATCTCACCTGGTAAATTGTTCCACTGGAGTTCTGATTCCTCAGGTGTGTTCTGCAGGCTGCCAGATTCGTTTTTATTGGGACTTGTTGAGCAATGGATGGAAATCCAGGTAATTATTAACTCTAAAAATTGTCATCTGGGTTTTACTCACACTCAGAGTGACTTATCAAGGCCAGACGTGGATGCTGGGAAACACTCTCTGATCCCAACGATTCACCGTGAGAAATACACATAATTATTTTCTATTGTTAAAAAAATACTGCGGACACGTTAACATTAGCTTTATTTTTCTGTATGAAGAACCCTGTGAAGTACAAGTTGCACTTACACCTACAAACACCACTGTCATTTGGAGGACATCGCTATTATTCTATTACAATGACAACAGATCACAGAAAAATATAAGTTAAGTTTAACTTGAAGGTTCATTATTGACCTTGGAAATCATGGTTTGGCACGAGTCTAATTACTGGATTTTGCCCAAGAGGTTTGCCCAAGAGCTCCCAAAAATCTGTATTTCATATTTCAGTAATGGGCGGCACGGTGGAGTGGTGGTTAGCACTGTGGCCTCACAGTTCAATCCCGGGTGTGGGAGCCCTTCTGTGCGGAGTTTGCATGTTCTCCCCGTGTCAGCATGGGTTCTCTCCAGGTACTCTGGCTTCCTCCCACAGTCCAAAGACATGCAGGTTAACTGGTGACTCTGTGATAGTCTGGTGACCTGTCCATGGTGTACCCTTCCTCTCACCCAGTGTCAGCTGGGATAGGCTCCAGTCCCCCCGCGACCCTCAAGAGGATAAGCGGTTAGAGGCTATTAGGCTTTTATTTGCTCACTGAACTTAACAGGCTTATATTTGGGACAGGCCTTTACATCGCATTCTCACTCCAACCTCGTCACACATCAACGTTTGATATGTCCAGATACAACATGAAAGGTACCCTGGGTGAGTTGGTTGTTGACGTTCTGGTACACCATGTCAAGTTCTGCCTGTTACATGCATTGTCTTCTTTCAAAATACACTTCCGTTTTCACAAGAAATTGAACGTTTACATACAGTCTCTTTCAAAATAAAGGCATTATGTCAGTACAACAACGCAAGTTGACGACCAGCTGTGTATCATGCTGAAATTAAATAACGTCTTTTTTCATCAGTCTCTGATGCTGGAAGTCACTGCCCAAGTGCTGAATTTCGACGACTTTGGAGTGAGACTGGGTTGGCCTTTAATTCCTTTAACACAAAAACTGTTGTTCGGCAGATATGGGAAATACAATCAAATTGTTTATTTGAACCAGTATGAATATTACTTGTATAGAAATTAGGCTGTCACTGAGACACTGTTTGAGATGTTCGACTACACAAATAAACTTTTTCCAATCAGAAACAGGACACTGATTACTAAGTGTAATTTAGTTGAAAAACACAAAAAGCAATTAAAAACATATTATAACACACACATATGCGTCTTTAATATGAAGCTGCGACTCTGAAGAAATTGGAATGTTGCTGTTATTAAAACTTGACTTTTACCGGCTGAAATATCTCCATTTTTTAAAAATAAAAGTTTTCTATATGACAATAAGATTCACCATCAGAAAACATTTGAAAAACTGATATATAAAAAGTGAGAAAGGACAAAAGTTGCAACTGACTGATCTTTATTATGATCATGCAAAAATACACAACACATCATTATTATTATGACTGGAATATCTGTTGCGTGACGTTCATTAATCACTGGCACATGTCGGTCTTGCAGTATCTGCAAGATACTACATCAGGATGATTCAGCTGCCTGCACGCATCTTCGCTGTAACAACCATGGAAGTTGTTCTTTGCTGTGAAAACAAGAAGAAGACAGGATGTATCGTTAGACAACTTCTACAGGTTTTCAATTTAAGTGATGACTTTGAATCGATCCCTTTATTTACAGGAGTGTCTTTCACAATGTATGTCAATGGCAACAAGTCTTTTTTGGCCCCATGACATCAGGCTCAGAATTCGTAGCTCTACTGTTTGGCTACTGTTAAAATTCAGAGCTCGGCACACTTCTTTAGAGGCTGGTCAAAACATCCACAACTATTACTGAACTGAAAGGCATCCCTGCCTCCCATCCTGCAGACCAGGCTTTGATCAGAACCACAGACAGCAGCCAAAGCACCAACATGATCAACTCTACTCTAACAGCCTGCCCCGGACTCAAACCACCACAGCCCGACCTCCCATAGCAGCAAAAGAAATCGCCTTCCTACAGGCCCTTGACAGTTTTAGGCTCCAATGCACTGCAGAAGTTGCACTGTTGATACTTTCGGAACTGATGAAAGGACACACTGGCACAGACGTCCTCTGAAATGGAGCAGGTCTCTGTACGGCCTGAACATGACCTTATACCTCCACACCAACACGTCAGGGCTTCACCTGGAAAAAGTAAGACATTTATGTTCAGTCACTGTCTACAAACCAGTGCTGCATTGTCACTGCCATGGATGATTGGTCATTGGTTTCAGCCAAACCGCCAATCCATCTCACGCTCCATTCTACCCTCGCTGGGCTAATTGGTGAGTCTAAATTGGCCCTAGGCAACACATTCTCACTCCGACTTCGTCACATATTGGTTTTTGGTCGGACTTTCCACATCCACATTTGACGTGAAAGGTACCCTGGGTGCGTTGGTTGTTGACGCTCTAGGACACTGTGTCAAGTTCTGCCTGTCTTCTTTCAAAATACACTTTTGTTCTCACAGGAAATGTAACATTTACATACAGTCTCTTTCAAAATAAACATACATGGTTGGGTTTCGGCAACGAAAACGCGAACGTAGCTCTCCCAGGTGAAAGTCAGTGTTTGTTGGACCCAACACCACACCTCCCGCCCGCCCCAATCTGACTTCAGTCAGGACCACTTTGTCAAAAACAATCTTTATTTACTTGCACATGTTATATTACATTTGGCGGTATGGTTCTGTTCTGGGACCCCCTGCTTTTCCATGCGCTTGCGTGGAAAGCCTGAGGCAGGAAGAGCACACCTTCCTGCCCTTTATGAGCCATCATGAACGGCTATAGCAGGGAGTGCAGCAGCAAAAGAAATCCAGATAGAGCAGAGAAAACAGCATGACAGGAGGAGCTGGGGTGGAGGTGGGTTGCGATTACCAGCAGAGGAAGCAGCAAAAGGGGCCAGGCTAGAGCTGTTTAAATAGCGCGCTCTGAATGCAATTTTCCAATAGGAGCAAAGAGGCTGAGCCATCAGCTGATTGAGGATTGCTTGCTTACCACTGACAGCTAATTTAGAGCTTGACGTCGTGGCCTGCCAGAACTAACGCTACCCTTGATTTTTGCCACCTTAACTTTCGACCTTGTCTCTCCACGTTCCCCCCTGACGATACTGGGCACGTTACACTGTAACTGCAACTAGCCGTGTATCATGCCGACATCAAAGGACATCTTTTTCGTCGTTTCTGACACTGCAAGTCACTGCCAAAGCGCCAGATTTCGACGACTTCGGAGTGAGACTAGGCTCCCCTAGGTTTGAATGCAAGCATGAATGGTTGTCTGTCTCTATGTGTCAGCCCTGTGATAGTCTGGTGACCTGTCCAGGGTGTACCCCGCCTCTCACCCAATGCCAGCTGGGATAGGCTCCAAAATCCCTGGCGGCACCATACTGAGTTAACTCCCTTTGTATATTTGTACTTTGATTGAACAGATTGAACTGATTTTAAAGCTCCCATAAGCACAAGCAGGAATGAGTCCTTTGGGTCTTGCCACTGCGTGTAGGTGTACTAATATTTCTACATGTTACCATTTATCCTTTATGTTTTTTATTGTGTGGTTATTTGGCTGTAACTTTTTTTGTATGTAGCTGTCTTGGCCAGGTCTCCTAAGTACAAGAGATTGTCAATCACTTTAGCCTTCAACTCGCTCTGACTTTCCCGATACAGCTCTGAAACTCTTTACGCTTTTACTTTCTGTTTACGCTTCTTGCTGCTGAAACTCTTTCAAAATCTTACGTGATTTTATGATTTATAGTCTTACAACTCTATGATTTTATGAATCAGGTAATCCATGATTTAAATTGATTTAAATAAAAAATCATAGTAAAAAATAAATAAATAAAACTCTCAAAATTCGGAGGTTTCTGCGGGTCCCTGAACGCAGCGCGAAACCCTTCATGAGCTCCATTTTTCCTCGCCAGCAGTGTGTGCAGTTTGAGTCGTGGGGTGGATCAGTGATCAGTCGATCCGATCACAGCTGATCAAATTGATGAATGAAGAAGAGGAGCAGCTGTATGTTAGTGACAGAAAACGTTCGGACTCAGTGTAACTAGTTTAGTTTCACTTTCACATCGCCTGGTGTCAGCTGATCGGTCTGTGACACGAGAACACAGCGCCACAAATAAGTAGACGTGGGAAATCTTACACTTAAACATTTAAAATAACTCCCCTCCATACTTAATAACGTGCCATTAGTGAAGCTGCGGGCTGTACATGAACTCCCCCTGGCTGACAACCAGCAACACCACAAGAGCAAGAATCACAGTCTTAATGTTCTCACGTGTCTGTTCACTGATCTCTGCGTGAATAAAGCAAAGGTGGAAAAGAGTCAGAAATCTAATGAGACATCCAGCTGTGACTATGTGAGCTCTGTAATCAGACACATACAGAAAAAAAACTTAGAAGAGAAAAGATATCCCACCTGGTAAAGTGCTGAGTCCTCAGTTGTGCTCTGTGAGCTTCCTTTTTATTGTGACTTGTTGAGCAATCAGGGAAAATCTCGTGTCATAACTCAGACATCCACATGTAGATTTCACTCATAAACACAGTGACTCATCAAGGACAGACACTGATTTTGAAAAACACACAATGGCCACACTGAACAAGAGAACATATCAATATTTTCTGTGACTGTTTTTGCCAAAACCAGAGAAGCTGTTTTGCAACCCAGAAAAAAGAAAACTCCAGCTTATCAAAATTATGATGGAAATGAGAAAGTGAAATAAAACAATAGAAAACAGAGGGGTGACAGTGATGTCATTCAAATCAGTGTCTATAAAATGTTACACTCTTCATGTAGAGGTGGGTTTTAAGAAATGTTGGGAAAAAAAACAAACTGATAAACTGAGACAGGGCGATCCAAAGCTGAGGAACGCTACAGTCTCTCTTTATAATAAACAAAACTTGGTGACAACAGGTGCAACGGAGAGGCAAAAGCAAGACAACTCCCAAAAATGGAATGGTTTCAAAGTGGTGACCCTAACCCACAGACAGTTGCTCTCTCCTTATCCTTCCTGACTGATTCTTCTCTTTGTGTTCTGCTGGTGTCCTTGTCACTACTGGTAGCATGAGGCGGTACCTGCAGCCCAATCAGGTTGCACAGGTAGTCCAGCTCCTCCAGGATGGCACATCCGTACGTGTGGTCGCGTGTGCATGTTTCTGACCAAACTGTCAGAAACAGACTCCATGAGGGTGGCATGAGGGCCTGACGTCCTCTAGTGAGACCTGTGCTCACAGCCCAGCACCATGCAGCCCGATTGGCATTTGCCAAAGAACACCAGAATTGGCAGGTCCGCCATTTGCACCCCATTCTCTTCACAGATGAGAGCAGGTTCACACTGAGCACATGTGACAGGCGTGAAAGAGTGTGGAGACATCGTGGTGAACGTTATGCTGCCTGTCACATCATCCAGCATGACCTATTTGGCAGTGGGTCAGTGATGGTCTGGGGAGGCATATCCTTGGAGGGTCGCACAGATCTCCATGTCATAGCTGACAGTACCCTGACTGCTGTTAGGTACCAGAATGAGCAATTGTCAGACCTAACGCTGGTGCAGTGGGCCCTGGGCTCCTCCTGGTGCAGGTCAATGCCCAGCCTCATGTGGCCAGAGTGTGTAGGCAGTTAGTAGATGATGAAGGCATTGATGTCATTGACTTGCCCTCTCGTTCCCCTGACCTAAATCCAACTGAGCACCTATGAGACGTTATGTATCGGCGCATCAGACACTCCCAAGTACCTCCACAGACTGTCCAGGAGCTCACTGGCGCTTGGGCAGTGACTTGTGATGTCAGACACTGACGAAAAAAGCCGTTCTGTTACGTCGGCATGATGCATGGCTGGTCGCTGTTCTGAGTTAAAATAAACACAAGAAATTTGTGCTCTAAATAAAGGATCAGCGCTCAGTGAATAACCTCCTAAGCCCTATGATAAGCTATTATGGCAAGGCTTAACTATACAGACCAGTGAGCAGTGATAACTAACACATCTTTGGGGTCATCAGGTGGGAGCCTCCTTTCACCAGTGTTTCATCTAGTTGGTCCCACGACACCTACAGATCAGGTGGGAGCCTCCTTTCACCAGTGTTTCATCTAGTTGGTCCCACGACACCTACAGGAGGCTAGACAGTGATCTCTTGCGCCCCAGAGACACTCCCCTAACGCCAGGTCTCACTGCTCCCCGCACCAACCCAATAACCTCCTTTACCTTACTTATGGCTTTCTCAGCCCAAACAGCACTGCCACCTTCAACAACGCTCGGCAGCATCAGGGGGAAACATGGCGGGACAAGAACGAAAGTTATGGTGGTGAAAGTCTGGGTTGGATGGGCAGGTCCAACAACCACTGGCTTTGACCCAGGAGAATGGTGTTCACGTACGGTAAGATTGGACAGCCAAACCCTGTTCTTTTTTCCTAAACCCAACCATGTGCGTTAGTTGTAAGAAAAAAACATCAACTGGCTGTACTGACATACTGCGTTTATTTTGAAAGATACTGTATGTAAATGTTAAATTTCCTGTTAAAACAGAAGTGTATCTTGAAAGAAGACAACACATGTAGCGGGCAGAACTTGACACAGTGTCCCAGAACGTCAACAACCAACGCACCCAGGGTACCTTTCAGGTCATATCAGGACGTGGAAAGTCCATGACCAAACATCGATATGTGATGAGGTCGGAATGAGAATGTTCTTGGATGCCCTGATCCAGGTCTGGGAGGAGATCCCCCAGGACACCATCTGCCGACTCATCAGGAGCATGCCCAGATGTTGTTGGGAGTGCATACAGCCATGCAGATTTTTATTGATTTTGGATCTAGCCCCTAATGAATTGATGATTTTGGTTTCCATTGACCGTTGTTATGTAATTTTGTTCTTAACTAATTATACAATGTACATCAGTTTCAACACATTTTCAGCACATCAAGATCTGATATGTGATTTAAGCGTTCCCTCAATTTTTTGAGCAGTGTAGTTCCTCCCCAACACTGGTAAAATCCACACTTTCCCAATACTCTTTTTCAGCCTCTCATCCACCACAAGGTGGTGACATGTGACAGAGAAAGAGAAAACTCAGCAGAGCCTGTGTGTGATCAGCAGCCCTGAGATCCTCACAATCTTTTCCAGAGCAGGTGGAGGTATTTCTGTCTCAGTCTCCCTTGTGACTCTGTCTAATGAAGGCAAATTTACCAAAACTATAACAAACATTTGTCCCGCCCTAACAGGAGAGTCAGGGAGAGTCTGTTCACGCCCACACAGTCCTGAATGAAGGTCTAATCAGCCAAATGATTACATCTGTGTGGGGGTAACATGGACGTACAGGGCCTTTGATGATTTGGGATTAGGTTGTTGTGGGGT